>NC_089880.1:5891428-6195357 GCF_040182565.1 Anser cygnoides | reverse complement strand
GACGATTGTGTTCTTTGTAGTAACTCCCCATTTCTCTCCCCAGTCTAACTTTTCTCCATTGTTTTCAAGAGCTTCCATTTCAGCAAGTACAGAGAGATGGGCTGGCCCCCAGGGAAGGGAAACAAACGTGAAGATGGCTTAAAAAAATAAAATTCCTGAGATTTTCAGACATCAATCATTTACCCACTGCTTAACGTTTAAAAAAGTCATGTTATTGCTTTAAAAAGTTGCTTTTTGTTTTTAACAAAGAAAGTGTTGAACTTTTGTTCTGAGACTTGCCTTTAAACATATGAAACCTGAAGTTCATAAACAATGACACTTTGCTACTGCTGAGTGCTAAAACTAGTAACAGTGCAATTATGAAGAATCATGGGAAGATTATTCAATAATAGTCTTCTGCCTTTTTTATTTATAAATAAGCCATGAGATGAATAAATTTAAAATAAACCCTGATATGTATGATGAGGCACTTACCAGCTAGAAGACCTAAAATACGCCTTCTGAGCATTCTTGCATGACCCCAAATTGCCAAAACTGTACCCAAGGAAAAAAAAAGTATCCCATTAGCTAAATCCTGTCTTGTCACTAGACAAATCAGCCTTGCACTGAAACTTGGAGGAGTGAAGTAATCCAAAATGAAGAACTAATATAATGAGTGAAGAAGGCTTTATAACTGAAAAATGTGTGAAATTAATGAACTTTATTTAAATTGATTCTGTCAATAAAGAGATAAAAACATAAAGGCATACTGCTAATTTTGTGTTTTACCCAAGTTTTAAAGTTTCCAGTATGAAGGATTTAAAGACACTACTAAAGAAGCAATATTTGGGCATGATCCACTGCTGTCAGTATTAGTTCTTCTGTTGATTTGTACAGAGTGTATCCATTTCAACGGAAGATCACATTTTAAGTCCTGTTTATGAATAATCAAACACTGATTCTTAAGCATGACCTATACATCATGATTCACCTGTAATCGCTTTTTAGTTATTGAAGAATACCTTTTTTAAAAATCAGATGGTACTTCAGACACCAAAAAACTTTTGTGTTCTCAACCTTTCTTTTTTTGTGTAAAGCGCTGGCATAAATTTATACGAAAATTTGAGCAAGGAAAGCTACAATGTGTGAACCCCTTAAACCTATTACTTAATGCTTCTGGAAGTTAGAGCAAACTCTTGCGACTGAGACACCTTGCTAGGATATTTCTGCAGGCTATCCCTACAGTATTCATACTGTTTGGCAGTTCCATATGGTCAAGGAAGCCAAGAGGCATATCAAAGTCTGGAAGGCTGTGATAAAAATAGATGGCTAAAATAGAACATGTAGAAAGAGTTGTTTTAGCAATCAGAAAACTACAGTCTGTACTCTTTTCTATAGCTATACACATTGCTGCTTTAAAAGATGAGGATGTTTGTGTAGTTGTTTGCTATTCCTTTTTTTTTTTCCTCCAGTCATTTGTAAATGTCACCCACAAGCAGCTCTGTTTCTAGTTTTCACTAGAGGAATGAGCCTTATGAGCAGGTGTAGATGGTAAAAATCAAATTGATGAGTTAAAATGATGGTTCCTGACAGTTTTACAGATAAAAATCTAAAATGCACCAGGATGCTGGAAAGACAGTATGTACATGTAAAAAAAATGCTCCTTTCATCATAACGGTGTCCTCTTTTAAAGGTTTTACAACTACTTAGCTATAAAAAAATTTTCTCTGGGCTGAAGAATGACATAAAATATATCTGGTATGGTAAAATTTCTTCCTTGTAATAAATATAATTAAAATCCATTTGGGTCCTTTTCTTTCATTTTGTTTATGTGGAATCTAGGGATTTTAAAAAAATCTGCCTAAAGGATGAGAATAACTAAAGCCATTTTACAGAAAAATATACAGCAAATGTCAAAGCCATGTGAAATCACATATGCACGTTGCCTGTCTATGCTGAGGATTTTCATGTCTCTAGCTACACCTTTATTTGTAGATCAAGATGATGTCACTGCAAATGAACTATGAAAACATAAAATTCCCTATGTAAAATGTATACTGATAGCCATTGTTTCTACGAGTAAATTGGGTACAGAATTACTTCCCACTTTTCAGCTAGTGAGATTGGCATTCCAGTGTATAAAGGGACTTGTACCTCATCAGTCAGTGATGTTAATAGTATCTGGGATTATTTCTGAGTTTTCAGATCCAAATAGTATTTATAGGCCTTGAGCAAAGTCAGGAAATGTTTGGTTTAACAGCCCTTGTGCCTGTTTGTAGTTATTCCTAAATAGGGATGCATCTTTTCTGTATTGGAAATTTCAGCTTTGGTAAAACAGTATCAGTGTTGTTTAAAACAAATAAACAAACACCACAGCAGAGATACTTGTACTAAAATTCAGCAGCTCTCACAAAAACAGCACTTTCTGAACTCTGTGGATAAAAACAAATTACCAGTTTTCTTCCTTGCACAAGGAGATGGGTAATTTTCATACTCTGTCAACAGGGACTGCTAATGCTTGTCTGGATTTCTTTCTTTCTTCCATGGTACACAGCAGAGGGAATGAGAGGGCCTGATTATTGTCTGAGTCTGTGAATCCTGTTTTCTGGAATGTTCTGACAGAGTACTGTGTGCTTACACGTTTGCATGGGGCAACTTTGGCTGTACATAGGACTAGCTGTTTCATAACATAAAAGTCTAAAGTTAAAATCATTATTTAGAAAAAGACTTACTGCCTGATGCCTTCTTCAAGGACTACTGGAGCGCACACTAACGGTGACGATTGTCCCAACCTTACACAGGCTTTGCAGGACTCTCAGCCGAGTTCACTTGGCATTGTTTCAACCAAGATGCTTAACGAATGAAAATTTAATATATGGAAGTGCCTTGGCAATTTGCATTTGGTTTTCAGTGGTTCTTAGTAGTTACAAAGTATGAGCCCTGCAAGAAAGGAATGCAAAGCTCTGGGGTTTGGAGACATACAAGTACTAAAACAAGAGGGAAAAAATAGTTTTGTTCAGATATATTGGACAAATCCGAACAACATAAAGCTAGCCGTTTTCACTTCTGTCAAGTAAAACCAAAATGTGCGCTCTGAGACTTGTCTACCACAGCAGGAGGACACACACCACCCCACTGGCTGTGCGCTCCCCTCAGAGCAGAACTAGGCCTGGGTAGCCTGGTGCTCCCACAGCTACTGCGAGGCCTCACAGCCCCCCAGCACCTTCCCACACCACTCCTCCTGACTGGACTCCTCACACAGGCCTGTCAGAGAGCCAAGGCTGCTGTGCTGGCAGGCAGCTCCAGCTTACCCACCTTGAAGAAAACGGCAGTTCAGCGTTTGCAGCACACAGCAAGCAGGGTGTGTGTGTGTGTGGGGGGGTGCCTATGCAGCCTCGCCCCAGCCCGTGCAGGGCACCGGTCCCTCCTGAAGCGAGCTGCAGGCTTGAGATCACCTCTGCCTCACTGAGAGAGGTACAAATAACAACACATTGCTAAGTGAAGATTTTATTTAGAAAGTAGTAGTATTATTTTACTGCAGAAGCTGGCACTAAAGCTGCCTGCTGAGGGGACATTTCTGATCCAGACGCAAGACAGCAAGCCATTCGCATTCTCCTGTGTATAGCAGGGTGTCAGTTTTACAGTGGAAGCTGTTTATTTCTTTATAAAATTGCTGTTGTTGTCTCTGCACCCAAAGAAGACCAAGCAGGGTCACCACATGGCACTTGGGTCCAGTCAGGCAGCTCCCCCAAACGCCTGCCTCAGCCGGAGGGATGGAGCCATGAAGGCTGCGTGCTTTGGGTGCTTGGGGCAGGGGCGATGCCAGCACAGGTATTTGGGAGAACCTTTGGAGTACCTTTGGGAATCCCCAGAGCCAACATTGCCCCTGAGGACGTGTGGCTGCGGGCAAGAGTGCAGCTGGAGGCTGGAGCAGCCGGAGTAGTGGGAGTGGTGATGGCCTCTCCAGCCACCAGCCCTCAAGGAATTGCTTATTTGCAGCTTTGGACAAACAGGAGTGAAGTGTTTAAGACAAAAAGTTCTTTGGAATAGTTAAAAAAAAATAATAAAAAAATCTGGAATTGAAACACAACTGGTTTGGTCGTACCATGGCCCTCAGTAACTAGCCAATAGAAGCTATGTCTTAGCAGCTGTTTCTTTCAAATATGCATGTTGCACAGCTGTTACCAGGTGACAGAAGCACTAAAATAATCTCTGTTACTGCTGAAATTTTACTTGACACATTATAATCCCTTGCTTTCTAAGATCAGGTATTATTACGATAATAATTTATTGATCACTGAGTTAGCTACAAATGTCTAATTTTTTTCAGCTAGCTTCAGGAAAACAAAGACAAATGAAAGAATCCACCAAATGGAGTAAGGACAGTGTTAAAAGCAGCAATGAAACAGTTTCTATGAAGTGCATATATAAAACATACATCTTGTTAAAATGAAGCACTTATGTATTGTAGTGATATATGCCTTAAATCTTAGTAACTGAAAATAAACAGAGTGCCTTGGCTTTGTTTAGGGACCCTGTTTTACCCCCAAATATTTTTAAGATCTTAAGTACTTTGTGGGCATGCTTTTCCTTCACTTAAGGTTTGAAAACATTTCCATTTTCAAAGTGTAACTGAGGAAACTGGACCGAATTTTGTTAATAATTGACTGGGGAATCTTGATGTGTGATAATGAATAAAATGCAGATTTTTTAATTTTTTTTTGGAATCTTTAGTTTTGATTTATGATAAATTATTAATTTTTAGTTTGGTTCCAGTTGAAAGAAAACATGTCTTAGCTATCCATTTTTTTATATTTCTGCTGTGATTAAATATATTTATTTATTTTTCCATTGTTTAGGAAACCAAGAACTCCTGTCCTAAGAGGCTTGAGGAACAAAAAGCCTTTGAAGTTTCTGCAGACATGGTGTTACAGAAGGCACAGGTATGTTGTAATTTCTATGTGCTGGCCGGCAGGAGGGAACCCGGGACAGAGAGAAGGCGCAAAGGGCATGGTGCTTTCTTCTTGCCTTCTCATTCATTCCAGATGCATTGGTCTAAAATTTCAATACAAGGACCGAGGTGGTCCTTTGATGGGAATAGCAATGTCAGAGGGGTTCAGCAGAAGAGAAGGAGCAAAAAAGCCTTTAGCTCCCCATATACATATTCTTATACCAGAAATTAAATGCAATAATAACTTGAGAAAAAATGACAAAATAAAAATTCTGCTCCCTGAAAGATGAGAGTCTTCCCAACAACAAAGTAACATTTCTGTTAATTAAATGTACTCAAAAAAGTCCAAAATAGATGGATGCAGGTCTGTAATAACTTTCAGGGCTGTATATATTTTTAAATATACACTTACGAAAACTGACATTAAAAAAGAAAAAAAAATTATAATAGCCTCATCTTTAACTCCGTGTTTCCATTCTCCCCCACGCTACCTCATAAGATTGCACAGATGGAACTAAAATGAAAGATTCCTTGTCCATATTCAGCAAATAAAAGGCTTTTTTCTTATCGGCATCCCTTAACAGTATTGCTTAATGTTATTCTAAAAATATCTTACCCAAGACTACATGCACGCCAAAATGCTTCCAAAAATACATTTTTATTTCACATTTTGATTTATATGTTGCTCAGAAGAGTATCTGTTCATTTAATTATTTCAGTAAACGTTATAATGGTATCGCTAACTATGCAAGAGTATTTTGTTTTTTTAAGGAATATAAGCCTACTTGTAATTAAAGAAATGCTATATTAATGACGCTCAAAGTCTCAGAGGGAATAATTTAATGTCCACCTCATAATATTATGCCAGAATTACATTCACAGAAGACTTTTTAATAATCTTTGTTTCTTAATTTAGTTTTGATTGGTGATGAAATACAGAGTAGCACTCAAGGGCTCAAATTTCTACTGTCATCAGCATTTCTGCTCTATAAATTGTACAAACACATGTGACTTCCGTCTGTAGGCTTCTTTTCAAGATTCTGTTTAACCTATGAAGAAAGTTAGCTGCAGGCAACAGATTAATTACAGATAATTTCATCATTTTTTTAGCTACTGGAATGCTGGATTGTGTTATGATAGCTAGGTGTGATCTACACATAAGCAGAAAAGTGTATTTTTATGTTGCCATTTCAGCTCTAAATGCAGGTTCACAATAAAATCCATCTCTAGTCTGCAAATTACAGTGATAGCCACTAGGAGTCTCCTGGTTAGGTTTGTGAAGAATTTACATTACTAAGACTGGCAAACGTTTGAATGCAAAACCGGTGACAAAGGCTAGATTTTAGCGAAGGAGTCAGCCCTTGCAAGAGGCAGCAGACAGCTGCTGAGTGCCGGCAGCTCGGAGAGCTGTGCTACAGCTCCTGCTGTGCCTTGTGACCCTGGGGACAAGGCACCTGCAAAAGCCATGCGAGGTGTGTGGACAGAATGTAGGAGCTTGCCATAGGAAGGGACGCTTGTTCTGGGGCTCTCACTCCTGCTCCTGATTGTGCTGCTCATCTTTGTAGCTGGCTCCTGGCAGTCACATGAGGGTACAGCTGACAAATTTTTTAAAAACAAGGAAGTTAGATGCAACCTATGTAGTATTTTTGTAGGACAAATGACGGTGGCAGTCATGAAAATTCAAATTTGCTTCTTTTTGTAAGTGTACAGATTTTTTGTGAAATTTTAACAAGTGCTTACAATTAAGGAGGTAAAAGATTTCACCAGCTGTTATTTATTCCTGGGGATTTAAAGCGGATATGTTTTGTAAACTGAAATGCTGCAGTGCCACAATAACTAGCACCTTCACATACTTAACATTGTGCTTATGGTATCTTTGCAAAGTGAATTCTGAAAATGTGAGGTAGCTCTTTTCTCTATTCTCTTCCCCTTTCTAGCTTCCTCTTCCCCCAGGCCAACTACGCATAAGTGTACTGTGCCAGACACACTGTTACCAATGCCAAATGCTCAAAGTTCATGAATTATAGAAAGGCAGGATGGCCACACTGTCTCAAACACAATGACCATCCAGTACTGTGACTGACAAGGACAGTCAAATTTCCTTGCAGGAAGGCCACTGAAAATAAACATGCATCATCTGCCACCATGCATGCCTCCCACGTAAGAGGCTAAAGATTGCTTTAAAATGTACAGGGAGACAGAAGTTACCAGTCAAACCCTTCTGCAGAGGAAGGAGTTACTTGTTAGGGAAGGATGCAGTCGCATGTTCCTTACAGACACAACTCCATAGCCAGAGACTGTGAGCATTAACTGCTCTATGACATTTATTTGTTTATAATTTTTTTCATGCTTCTCTCCTCTCAAGCAAAATCCTTTCCCAAGCCCTAAAAATCCTGAGCGACTTTAAAAATGATGAGCTTTAAAACAAATAATAATTTGGTGGGCTATTTGTTTGGCTTTTGCTTTTTGAGCTTCTTAGTTTCATTTTCAAACTTTTCTTTCCAGCCAGAAGGACTAAGAAAATGAAGATGGTGTTTTAAATGAAAGTGGTGGATCTCTTATAATCATAGGACTCCAGGGGTTTGAGGTTTCAGAATAATCTCATGAGTTGTCAATACTGAATGTCACCAGAAACTATAATGTTATTCTCAGAACAGATTGCATGAAAGCAATTGTAGGATAGTTTTCCTGCTGTCTGCTCCCCAGAATACCTACAGATGCTGTCCTGGAGGGATGGCCCAAAGGTACTTAAGAATGGTGAGCTGCCGCATGCTGGATTAGCTGCTGACTGGAGGAGTGCATTTGCATTTTGTAACAAATCTGCATGTGCAGAACCTTATTTGGTTTATCAACTAAGCAAGCTCACTGAATAAAAAATCATAATGGACTCATAAAACCATTTAATTCCATGGGGAGTATGCAGAAATAGGTAGGAGACAAACTTTACCATCGACTGCCTCTTTTCCATGCTTGATGCCTTGCTCACTCCTGCCAGCCCTCTGCTAAACCAGCCCTTAAAGATGTGCCGTGAGGCCCCTACCCAGAGGTAGGTGGGCTCTGCTGGGGCAACTCACTCCAGTACTGCCCAGTCTGACCACTACCAGGTTTTCTCAGTATCTAGCCTTCCCTGCTGGAATCTAGAGCCCTTACTTTTAATGTCTTCTGCAGATACAGAGACGAAATTAGTTCTTTATTGTAGGATTGCATGCATTTCAGTGCATGATTACATTGTATGTTACTGTATACTCTTATGTTGCTCTCACTGACTCCCTAGATTTTACTGCCATCTCCCAACAGAAACTGGGTGAAATTCCTCAGTCTGGTTGTGCTTTAGTGGTCTTATCTACGCCATGCTTATAACTGACATAGACTCAACAGATAGATAGTACCTCAGTCTCTATAATTTACCTGTATAGTTTGTGGTGAAAATTTAGGCTGACTGGAGAATGAATATGGAGACAAAACAGAAGATTAATGCAACCTCTTCCTCCTCTTGCAGAAGGAGGCTTAGCTTTTTGGTACCGTTACTTTTCTTAGAGTATCTGAAAGGACCCTGATCTCCAAGGAATTACGAGAAGGCAGCTGAGCATTAACTTGATTTGAATAACAAAAAAACTGCTACATAGGTTTGGTACGCTAAAATATAATATTCACAGTAATAAAACCAAACATTTTTATAAGTCTGTTCATCACTTTGCTATGCTGAAAAGAAATGCTTATATCTCTGCCATTTCAAATTCAGGAATTGTTTTAAGTACAAGAACATGCCTAACTGGAACGCACTCTCTTTCACTGCCCACCTCTTCCTACTATGACAGTGCTATTTTCTTAACTCATTTTCTAAAACTAAAAATGAACACTAAAATAACAGATCCGCTCATTGGCAAGTGTCAAAGGCTCAACCCTAAAAATATGTAAAACCTCATTTTGAATGACGTGTAATTAGATATAGTACAGGTGGACATGAAGCATTTTTTAGGGAAGGGAGTGCTTTGCTGCTTTGGAATACCTCAGGAACACCAACTATTTCTGTAATTTTCCTCATGTTTCAAGTAAGTCATGCCATTAACCACACATATGTGAATACAGAGCATATGTACAATATACATCTATGCTGAAAGCAAATACAACTGTTTATCATGTAGTACATAAACTCGTATCACTAAATACACTTTTTCATTGTGCTCTGTTGCTCCCTTTCTGCATTTCCCCCTACTCTACCTCCAGTTCCTCCTCTTCTTCCATTCCTCTTGTTAGGATTCTGGTGGCCTTCTGCATCTCAAGTGCTTATGCAGCAAGTGAGTTACGTCTGTCACCTCAGGTGATTCCCGAGCAAACTTTCATACCCCATCACTGCAGCAAAGACCTTGCTGGGTCAAATATTTACAGGGGGAGTTCTGCCACCATTTTAATATTTAGATTTAATCAAAATGTCATTTTTTTATCATCATTGTTCTATCTAAAGAGTGGGGTGATAACCAAGGCATTCAGAAATTAAAAAAATTGCTTAATATGGGAACTGCTGCAATGTTTATCTGCACTGAAAGGAAGAAACAGGTTTTCTTGGGCAGTGTACTGCGTTAGAAGAACAAGTTCAAACATCACTGATTGAGGGCTCAATCCTATCCATTACAATTTTGAGGGAGAAAATACACATCATGATAAAGAAGAAAGTAAACAACCATATTACACAAGGCACGTTGCGTTTATTTGTTTTTAAACAGGGGCTGCTTGAAGCTGCTTGGAGGTTTAGAGTGTCAAAGTCATGTCAGCAGAGATGGATTAGTGGGCAGAGAGCAAGTGGCGCAGTCAAAGGATCACAGTGAATGTAATTTATTCACGTAGCTCCGCAATTTATCACGTGGCTATTACCATAATGTACGTGGGAAGCAGCTGCATGCATGCGCATAATGCCTTAAATGTATGTGTGGTTGGACCCGAACTCCTTACAGAACAGTAGTGGTTGCAAATGATACCATAAGGCGTTTAAAAGCAAATTTCCTTCCTGTGGGGATTCTGTCACACAGCGATGATGATTTGTACACAGGCAAACAAATGTCTTGTAGACTGTTCCCTCACCTACCAGAGCTCATGTTTTTTTCAAACCTAAATCATCTGGGTAACATGATGTAAATTTCCAGTGCTTTATTAATATATATGTTTTGTGCCTCAAACTCACATTCTGTAGTAAAGGAATACCGTATCTTCCACTTATTTATTTCTGTAAAATGTTTATTTCTGTAAAATACTAAGTATTTGTGAGAAGAAAAAAGTTATCTGCAAGTTGAAGATTTCCTCCAATCTCACTGACCTCTCAGAGCACAATCTGTCAAATACTCAGGAGCGGCACAGCTGTAAAAGGCTGATATATGCTGTCTGCCTCATTTTTCATACCTGTACAATTATTTACCAAGCCCAGCATTTCCAAAATTGTTTTCTAATTTTAGGAGCATCCAAATTAAGGAACTTGACTTTAGTCTTTCTTAGTTGACCTGAATGCCTGCAGTCTCGCTTAAAGAAAAAAAAGCTCTCAACTGTTCGTAGAGCCAGCCCCTATATGAAGAGCTTTCTTATGCTTCCCGTGCACACAAATGTTAATACGTGCTGCCTGGGGTACCCAGGCTCCAATAACGTCTGTGCCAGTGCAGGCTTGCCCAAAAAGCTCCAGCAGCACAGCTCCCACCACCACTTTTGAGCTTCTGCAGCTTGAGCAAGCCTTGAGAAATGATGCTGAATTATACAATGCTATGATGCTTTCAGGTGACTGTATTAGAACCAATTCACTGAATACTTTCGTGATTGAGGCAAATGTGCCCTGGTTAGGGGTTAACGGACTACAAGTTTTATGCTGCTTTCTTTTAAGTCATTAAAAGTTGACCTAAAGACACACTGAATCGAGACAAAGTCAAGCTAGGCCCCAATAATAAGAACATCGCATTGCCTAGCTTCATGTACTGCTTGGCGTTTGTTTAGCAGAACCCTCTCACATTTGGAACATGAGGCAGATTTTCCGGGATATTTATATGTGCGCTACACGACTTCCATTTTGCAGCAATCTAGCACAAGGATATATCCGCTAGTTATGAAAATTAAAAGCTTGCCTTACCATTGCACAGAAAGTCTCAGGAGGATCTCCACACGTTATGTCTGGGGGATCCAGAGTCACTCTTACGTATTTGATCATGTCTCTGGCTTCCGGCTGGCAGGCCATGTAATCCCATACTTTTCCTTCTTCTGTGTAAATCTGAGTCTTACACACATCATAATGTCCCCACACAGAAGGATAATGCTGCATCACAGAAGATACGGTAACCCAGAGGGCATGAAGTGACAGGAATCTTGACAAATACATTTCTAAATCCTTTTATGTCACCTTTGTAAGGATGTTCAGTACTGGCGTACGTGCAGTCTATATAGGTTATACATATATATACATATACATGTATGTATTTTATAAAATAGGTTCCAACTCAAACGTGAAGCATTAGGATACAGTGTTTGCTTTACTAAGTTGAAGACTTTGGTAGAAGCCACACAGACCCCAGTGACAGCCTTTCACAGAAACGCAGAGCTTGTCCTTTGTCTTATAACTTATCTGTCAGGGCTTCTTGTAAAAGATGTCCAATAGCAGATAATACTTGGTGAAGTTGCGGGTCTTCAGCTACACTGTCGATAACCCTGAGTGATCCTCCGTGTTCACAGCTCACAGGGGATGCCCAGATGCATTGATAAATCAGTATCTGAAGCAGAAGGATGAGTGTCTACAGGCTGGTGTCTGTTTCCCATCAATCATTCTTTTCTTCTGGCACCAGCACCCTTTTAGAAACAATAAAAGTTAGAGTTATTGTCCAAGAATCAATGCATTACAAAATATATTACATGTTGACATTTTGGAGGTTTGATGCAATATAAAGCAAATTGGTATAATATGAATAACCTTTACTGTGGGTGCTGTGCTACAACGGACAAACCACCCAAATCATTCAGAGTGAAAAGTATTTTGACATGAAGGATTGAACTCTTCTCTAACAAACACAGATCTATAACACTCCAGGTGAGTTACATGTTTCTGCTTCCAAAACTGTACTTTATTCCTTGCAACACCAGAGAGCAAACTACAGAACTTGAGTATTGTGCATGTCTATCCAGGCAAGCAGGGGAGCAGGGAACCTAACTCTGTGGTGAAACAGCAGGAAGGCTCTTCTATTGAGGTGACAAAGGGATGAGCACCAGGTCTGATAGTCTCTTGGCAAGAGGACCTCAGTAAGCTCCAAAAGCCTTACATGGTTCTTACACTCTTTTTTTTTGTAAGAGTAACAAAGATACTGTAAACGCACTTCTGTTTCCTTGAAACTTCTCATTAGCATTGGAAGAGCTTTGCTCCTTTTTTTCTTCTTTAACTGATCATGCTGATAAACTACTGATGAAGATAATAGTTCATTTATCGTTTACTGTCAGGATGCTCTCCCCTTCTAGGATGGATGTTGTATTTTCCTAGGTTTGAGGGTGGGGGTCCCTGTGTACTCGGTATTTATTTCATAGCAGATATATCCTCTTTCCCCCCTTCAAAACGTTAACTAGAAATTCGCTCAGTTTATGTCATGTCAATCATTTTATTACACACAGAAAATCCCAGGATGTTATTACAATGACAACATATGTATTTGGTAAAAATACAAACAGTGTGCGGGGGAAACTGCAAAGACGGGGTAAGCTCTCTAAACACGGACAGGCAAAAACCAGACTACAAACTCCATCTCATCTCTTTCAGCCTGCGCCTGTTGGCAGCCTGTGCCAGCTGAGGACAGGAGCTCGTGCACTGCTTTCTGTGGCCATAGGACTGGACTCTGCAGGAGGAGGATTTCAGACAGCCACCACAGCACCTCTGCACGCTTTTTGCCTGGATGCTGCTAAAATCTAAGCAAACCCTTCAGGCAGACGTCAAGGAACAACCGTAAGTCATCACGTTCTGTCACCCACTTTGCTTGTTCTGATGCTTAAATTGTGTGCCATGAACCCTCCTCTACCCCAAACCACAGCAAGTGTCATATGACTCGCTGAGCTCCTGTGTATGTCGCTTTGGTAATACACATTTTCAAAACTTATCTTCAAAGCTATTCACAAACGGCATCCCTATATTTAAATAATGCTTCATCTTAAACTGAGCTAAACTGCAGACACTATGAAATGCCAACAGATGGTTGAATTGTGTTTCCATAGCAAAGTAATTTACAATAATTGCCGTATGGACGTAAATGCAATTTTCCATTATATTCGTTTTATCAAATGTTACCATACAACTCCGGTATATTTTATCAGAATATGCAGAGAATATCTGAAATTTCATGCAATAACAATTCTCTATTAGATCAAATACATTTAAGCCTCAAATATGAATTTGACATAAAAGAAGAAATATCTAAGACTAAATTAAAATTAGATCTTCTTAAGAATCACATTGGGTAGTACCATAGCTTTATAAGCAGCCTTACATTATTTTTTGTTTGATTTCAATGGCAATATTTACTTACTATCTTGGATTTTAATAATTCAGAGAAGTTTTTCCACATCCTTCTAAAGACACCCTCATACTTGTCTCCTCTAGTCCTTTCTAATGTATTTTGCAGGGAAAAAAACTAAAAAGTCACATAGCCTAGCACAGTCATTATACAGAAGGGAAAAACATTCTCTGCTTAAAATAAAAGCCAAAAAAAAAAAGAGAGACCCTTGACCTGGCTCAAAACCTGCAAATTATTTGAAATTTATTGTCAGAAATCAGAACACAGTCTCTATTAGAGAATGCTTGGTCATAGCTGGAATGAACAGTCAGTGAACATCATGTTTCTGTGTAGAAATAAGAAGTTACAAGGTTTAATTATCCTTAGTCTACAAGCTTTTATATTCAGGAAAAATAGATTTGTTTTCTTTAATATTTTCCTTGCCAGCTCTTCGGTTTCCAATAACCTTTTTATAACTGCTGAGATGCAGATCTACAAATAAACAAGACTGGATAGGACTGAAATAATAGGAAGCAAGCCGCTACCTTAACACACTGTGCTAAAACACTTCCCATATAACGAATTCTCATTAAAGTAAGCCAGAGTCATAATGATAGTCGTTACACAGAATTATAGACTATAACATCGATCGAATTTAGTGCACTGACAAGGAAAAAGTGCAGAGGAGTGCAAGACATCTGAGTATTAGGCAGATGTAGAACTGTACGACAGACATCCCTGACAAGAAGCAGCCAATTATAGCTTAAAATTCTGGCATATAACCAGTTCTGATTAATAGTTTTCCATTACATTACAGACATATTATTAATGTATTAAAAATGTCAAGCTTTGGCAAGAACTAATACGGCATGGCTCAGTTAGTCTGCAATATCTTCTTTTAATGAGCTTCCATTGATACAGAGAAAGATATTGACCAAAGCACATTAAGGATCATATGCTAAGCGCTATTGGGGTTTTTCTAACAGAGCCGTACAATTCGTCTTGCTTATATTTATTCCTGCAGAGTCACTTGCTATATGCATTCTACATTTCAGTGCTCTAATTCTAAAAATATGTGCATTATTTTGTAAAAAACACTTAGAATAACATTTCTGAAGTTTATAGCTGCACGCGCCCCGTAGCACTAAGCCTCTTGCTGTGGGTAACAAAGCAGCAGTTTTTACCCCCTCAGTTAACACCTGCACATTTGACCTTACAAGAAGCAATCAACAAATCAGGAATAACCAGTAAGTGACACCCCCACCTACCCTCTGCACCTCCGGTTCCCTGTCTGCCAGCTGGTCCCAGGCTCTGGGGGCGCAGGGCCCACGGGGCTGACGGAGGGAGGGAGTGACACAGCTATGGATTGAGGGCAAGGTGGCAGCACGCTGCTTGAGGACAGCTAACACACCAGAAACCTTCAAGGCACCCTGCCTTGTGGGGCAACAGCGGTGTGAACTGCCGAGCAGCGGGGGCCTTGGATTTTCACATGCCATAACCTCTGCAACCTGAAAAACAGGAGGCATTCCCCAGGCACCTGGGAGCTGAACACCGCCTCTGCTGTCCCTGCCTTCCCCCAAAGCACCTCTCTGTGCAAAGTGGAGGACATTTAGGCTACAATAAGCATGTTACAGATCGGCTGCATCACACATTTAAGGAAGGCAAACAGCTGACCCCCAGACTAAAACTGGCTGTAAAGGTGCGCATGCAGCCTCCTCCCAGGTGGGTGAGGCTGCCAGTCAGACCTCATGCAGCATTTCCATTTTGCAGCCTGAGCAGATACCCCCGTCTCCCTAAACCAGCTAAAATGCATCTCGGCAGAATTACTGCTGGTGAAGAACTTCAGCTCTTGTCAGGGGTTGTTAGCAAACACACCCCCCTCTGCCTCCTTCCATCACAGAGAAAATCCAACCCCCGGCCCCAGATGATTCCCTCGGCGCAAAAGGCATCAGCTGGAAGGTCTGCAGTCCCTCTCCTGCATCAGGTCCCTGCTGAAAAGTTGCTGCACAGTGTTACAGGGTGGTTCCTGGCCTTCGGTTCTGACGTACAGCAGGTATGTGAAGAATGCAATAAAATAACAAGCAATCGCTTCTCCTACAGTCCAGGTATTTGATAAACCATACACTGCCACGACACCGGAGTAAGAACAAGAGCCCGACTCAGTTACTATGATTTACGCCAGTGTGAGGAGAACTGGTTAAAATCCCTAACTGATGCATGGAATGGGGGCTGTCAGCTGACAGTGTGGGGGCCTGCAGAGCGCTTTTTTCCAAAGGAAAAAGTTTGCACCCCTAACAGCTTGTATTCCTGTGGGAAGTTTGTAACCCAGCTTCAGCAGAGGGGTGTATCTAATCACGCCCAGGTAAAAAGATCCTTTATGTCCACGCCAATTATTAATTATAATTGATGAAATAATAGGTATTACAAAACAGAACTAATCCTCATTCCCGCATGTCACAACATTTAATCAAAACCAAACATTTTTACCTTGGTACACCCAGAAAACTTGACAGCCCAGTACACACACAGCTCCAATGTGAAAAATAGTAACAATCGCATCCCATCTTATGCAGAATTAGTTATCTATGCAAACAAAAATGGAACCTATATTTAACAATTTAATGCACACTTCCCATCACACTCAGATCCAAGTATGTTCCAAACAATTGCTGTAGTGCCTGTGGACTCAAACACTGCTCCAAACAAAGTTTATCTTCTATTTTTATCAGGCTTATTCAACTATCTAGCAGAAAAAGATTTCTTTGTCTCAGGAGAAATTTAAAATGTCAATAATTATTGGCTGAGGAAAATAAGATACAGAGTTCTGCTACCAAAAAGCTGGGATTCGGCACTGCACTTGAATTATTTTGGGTTTTCCCACATCATTCTTTGCTGAGTGACACCTCACACCACTGCTGCCATTACTTGCAGGGTATCATCGGCAGTCAGCATATGGAGCCAAGGCACTTGAGCTATTTAAATTTTAAAGCCTTCATGTGTAGCTGCGTTAAGGTTTTCCTCTAGAATCTTTATAATTGTGGTTTATTGCCTTAAATATCTCTGTACCTAGACTCAATCTGTTGTGCAAGTTTTTCCTCTCTGAATTTAAGTCAGCATTTGGGGTGGCTGGGGCTTTTTTGGTTGTTATTTTTCACCCGGTCAGGTAATATTATGCGCACTTCAGAAAGCAGAACCTGGGGGTATCGGGCTACCAAGCCTCCAAGGCAGGGTGGGAGCTGCTGACTTTCTAAAGCCTGATGAAATTCTAAGTTCTTACTGTCAAAATGGAACGAAAGCAGAAGTCTAACGGATCCTGAATTTGTTCTGTGCTATTGCCAGATTTTACATACGTAGCTAGAAAGTTGGTGCCACTTCTTATCAGCGTCACGGGGCTGAGGCTTGACGGCAGTCCATGGGTCTATTGGAAAAATGCTGCTAATTGCTGGAAGCTCTCTGGTAAACGTCCTTTAAAGCTCCAAAAACATGCCTGAAATCAACCTTTATTTTTCGTTGCAAATCCAGAAAAAAAAAAAGAAAAAGCATCTAAACCCACCAAAATCAAACCCGGGAAAGTTCTGCTGGGGTTTTCCTCGTTTTGATTGGCTGCGTAGGCCCCAGCTGCTCATCCCGAGCCGCATTGTCCTTAGGCAAGGCAGTGATTTATTCCCTCTTTAAAAGCATCTCCACCGTTTGTTTCACTCACTGTCTCTGCTAACATCTCTGCAGAAGCGAGGCTGGCTCCTAGCACATCAAATCCAGAATATCGAAAAGTTGATTGCGGAACAATAAAAGTGCATTCGGTAGAGGCCACAAAAGCACACGGACCAACTCTGAGAGTACAAAAGCATCTGCTTTATCAGATTTAGCTCATCTGCGCTGCTCACCGTCATTAGGTGTCCCTTTAGATAAATTTTTGGGGGGTAAGCGCTTAGAAAAATCACTTGCAGCTTCCGACGCGAGGGAACCGTTTCCAGGTTGAGCGCCAGCGCCCCGTCCGCTCCATCGGGGTTACTCTCCCCACCCTCCTTCGAAGCCGACTTTGGGTCTTCTTCTCCCCCAAAAGCCAGCCAAGTGCTCGCCGGGTGGCGGCGGCCGGGCACCCCCCGGCCCCTCCGCGTCCCTCCCCGCTACCTCGCCCCTTCCGAGCCCGGCGCTCCGCGGCCGGCAGGGGGCGCCCGTCCCGCACCCTTCCGCTCCGGGGGGACCCCGGGGGGCAGGGGGGGGCTCGGGGGGGACCCCGGGGGATTTAAGGGGGGGGGGACCCCGGCCGCGCCCCCCCAGGCCCGGTGCCCCCCCCCCTCCCCCGGGGCCGTACTCACCGCGCGGGTCGCCCTCGCCTCACCGCGGGGCGGCGCCGGGACGCGCCGGGGCGGCATCGGGGAGCCGGGGGGCGCCTCCTTCCCTGCCTCCCTCCGCCGAAGTTGGCCCGGGGCGCCGGGCGGCCGCAAAGTTTGGCGCTGGGCGGCGGGCGGTGCCGGGCGGTGCCGGGCGGCCGCTGTCCTCCGGCGGGCAGCTCATCGCCGAGGCGCTCCCCAGCGGGGCTCCCCGCCCGTCACCGCCGCTCGGGGCGGGGGCGGCCCCCGGCGGGGCGGCCGCGGCGCGGGGCCTCGGGGCGAGCGGAGCCGGGAGCGCTGCGGCCGAAGTTGGGGCGGCGGCGGCGGCTCCTCACTTCGGGGCGACCTCCCCGCGACTGGCGGCGAGCGGGGCGGCGGCGCCAGCCTTCCCTCCCCTCCTCCGGGCCCGCCGCCGCGCCGCCCTAGCGCCGCCGCCGCGCCGCCCCCCCGCCCGCCGAGCTCCCCGCCCCCGGGCACGGAGGGTGGGGGGCTCCCGGCCTCGGCACCGGGGCGCGGGCACCGGCGGGGCTGGAGGCGGCCGGGGAGCGCCGCTCCTCCGCCTGAGCGCGGCACGGGGTGCTGCGAGGGGAGGGAAAGCGCCGGCTCTGCTGCCGCGATGCTCCTGCCGCCCGCCTCGGACCGGACCCGCCGGGCTCCGGGGGAAACTCTGCCCGGGTGCCCGTGCTGTGCCCGCTCTGCGCGGTTTCCCCCCCTGCTCTCGTTCAAGCGAACGCGGTTCTCCCCGTTAGGCTTCCCCAGGCTGTGCGGCACATCGCAAGCTGTTGTCCCGTGTGGGACTTGGGCTCGCTGCCGGCCGCGCCTGGTGCCCGACCTCTGGGCAGCCGGACACGGGCTGCGCTCCGGGGGTGGCTTTGTTCGGTGGTCCGCGTGATGTGCCTAGCGAGAGCTGGTAGACGTGTTTATGGACGCAGCGGTACCGTTGTATTCGCTTGACAAGCTTAGGAGTTTTGCGTTTTTGCTTTGCCGGGATGTAACCAAATGAAGTGGGGCGGTGGATTTCTGTTGGGTTGAGAAACTCAGCTTTTGTTTTGGGCTGTGGGATTTGGTAGATGGTGAATAACTGGCAGGAGCCACCGGGGAGGGTGTTTTACCTCTTTCCCTATCAGATAGCTAAACCAGCAAAGTCCAAACAATCCCTTCCAGTTCCTCCCAGCCTCCTTTTCTGTGTGCCAGACAGTGGCATTGCTTCGCTCTTCCCATTGCTTTGTTGGCACTTCTGTGGCTGTGTTGGGGCAGGAGCCATGCACATGGGTAAGCAGTTTGTATGGGCAAGCCAGGAACGATCAGAGGGGTGGGAAAATCTACCCTCAGTGTTTCTCAGCCCTCAAAACAGTTCTTGCTCTGTTTGCAGCCTTCCAGCGCATGGAAATCATCCCTGAGGGCTGGTATTTAAGGAGAGAAGGTGCAAATGAGTAATTTTCTCTTTCCACTTGGAAGGGAAGCAAGTCAGGCACTGGGGCTCCATGGGGTGTTCTGTAAAGGAGAGGGGCAGCCAGGAGAAATGGGTTGTTCCCTAATTACAGGACAGGTGGATAGCTGTACTGTGAAGCACAGGGCGCTGCACAAGCCAGGCTGGGTGCCTGAGGGGGTAGGTTGGGGTGGGCCAGCCCTGCCATGGCTCATGGGGGCCTCTGCCTCCCACTTGGGGTGCCTCTGGCTGCTGGCTGGGACTGCCTGCCTGCGGATGCGGCAGTGGGAAGGGTTTGGGAGCATGCTAGGAGGGCTTGCTGGTCTTATATGGGAAGTGAGAGAAGAAGCCTCCTTCTCATGCATCTCTTTGCCTTAAAATAAAGCCAGCAGTAGTAGTGCGCTTGGTGCTGTAGCCTGCTGCCATTGACCGAAGCTTAGTGTGCTCTGTGCAGCTGCTCTGCGCGTTTTGCTGTCCTAAACCTCACCTGCTGGACTAGAAGCTTTCTGTCCTCCACGTTGAGTCTTTGGCCAGTCTGCGGACGCCATCGCTTGGCTGATGGGGCTGGCTGGCCACAAAGAATTAAGGCAGGACTAAGACATTTGATATGTCAAACAACGTTAAATTCTTCTGCTAATGATATTAGCCTCTTCTATATCAAAGCTGGAGCAGCTGCTTTGAGTGCACTGTCACCAAGTCTGAGATTAGATGTGCTGTACTGGTAAAAATCATGGCCAAAAATCAAATCCAGTCAGAGAATGTGGCCAGAATTCACAGCCAAATGTGAAGCTCATCAGGAAAAATTGGTCTGATTTAATTTCTTTGTCAAATGCTGTTGCAAGGTTGGAAAAGCAGATGAAATTCGGCAGCAAGGAGATTTTTCTCTGTTGTTTTTGTACTTGTTAGCGTCATAAGCTGGAGTCAGATGTAGAAAGGATGATGCCCTTATAATCAAAAATATTTGCATGAATCCTGGCACTGAATTTCTAAAAGCCCCTTTGGTAGTGAGTGATGACTGTTCATATCTAAATGGACTGAGGGACCCACTGCTGCAGCAACTTGGGACTGGATTTTAGCAGGATTCCAAGAGGAGGTTTGATGGTTAGACAAAAACAGAAGGTTAACCAAAGTTTTAATATATACCAAAGTATAAACTACTGCAGGTCCCACTACCGGCTTTACTGGGGTAGAAATTGGCTAAAATTAAGGTTTAGCCAGTCCTTAAACACTAAAGGATGGAAAGTTACAGCACTAGGAACACGTTATCTTCAAAGTGCTTCCAGCAGTATTTCTTCCATCTTCTCGGTAATAGCTGGTATTGGCCCCTAACGGAATCAGGGAAATGGATTAATTTTTGATTACCCAGCCCGAGCGTGGAAGCTTCTGTGCATGTTAGGATACTGCTTGCTACAAGGCATAATTTCTACTAGAAGCAGCATAAATTGCTAGTACAGAGGTGTTATCGCTGATTGCAAACTTTTCTGTGAAACAACAGCTGAACGGCGAGTTTGAAACCGAGCCCTAAACCTAATCAAGTTCTGCATGATTTCAAGCTGAGTTTTGGACATTCAGTGCATCCCCTCATGTGCCATTATGAATCTTTTATTACCTGCTATAGGCTGTGTTGACCTCTAATGATACAGCAGAATTATTTTATTAATGCATTTCCCCACAACGCGGGCATGCTGCACTGGGCAGCAGCAGTCGCTGCCTTTGCCTGCAGTGGTAGGTGTCCCCGTAAGTGTGAACAGAGGCACGGGGAGCTTCGCTGCCTGCAAGCAGCCTTTGTCTGGCAGCATCTGAGGCCTGAAGTGACACCTGCAGATATAGCACGATGTGAGTCCTGGCCCAGAGCAAGGGGGTTGATGGGGCCGTGCAGGAAGCAGGGAGCAGGGCAGTGGGGAGTGGGTGCAGCTGCCTGGGGCTGAGCAGCAGCAGGGAAGGTCCCGCTCCTTGGAGAGCGTCCTGGTGCCGCTGTGCCTGCTCCCCGTGCTGGTCTGCTCCTCCAGTGCATTGCATGCACGTTTCTGACCTCTTTTCAGACAGCTGAAGGGGATTTTGCAAAGCAGCAGGCAAGAGTGCATGAGACAAGGGAAAGAGGAGTGCTGGCTTGGACCTGCCCCTTCCCTGCCACCACTGCTGTGCTGAGGCTGAGGTAGAAATAGCAGAGCAACTCTCCCAAAGGCAGAGCTGGTCCGTCCACTTTATTGCTGCTTTGCCCACAGTTGTTTAACCTCCTGTAAAGTCAATTGCTTGGCAAGGATTTGAATGTTGATCTGGGCTTGCACCTTCAGTGCCTCCAGCAGCGTCGCTTCCAGAAGAACGATTGGAAAACTGTATTGAGATAAATGACAAAATCAAGAGGTTTCTGCACTTGTGCAGGCAGGGAGACAAATCCTGAGTCTGTCTGGGGAAGCAGCAGAAACACAGACATCCCCTAAGAAGAGTTTTGGCACCGCTTGAGCTTCAACACAGCTTGAGAGAAGGGGACGGAGAGGCTACTGAAAACAGTGTCACCCCTTGCTCTGAAACCTCCATCACAATACGGTCTGCAAAAGGTTTTCTCTGAGCGGGATGGATGGCAGAACAGAAAAATGCTGGCAGCTACAAGTGCTTTGTCTAGACCAGGGCTTCCATCACAGGGCTGTACCCAGAGCTAAACCTGACTAGCAGCACTGCAATGTTGTAATGGAAAAGGCTGGTCGAGGCATGCAGCGCTCTGCAAAGCCCTCCAGCCCACGAGTAAGGCAATCTGTGTGGCCAGCTGGGAGTATGATGTTGCACTGATGCGCACTACATAAACAGATATGCGAGTCTGACATCCTACTCCTTCCTTTATTTCCATATGCTTTGATAATTACTTTTTCTCCTTCGAGGGAAAGGTGATCTTTCCCAATCATGTTTCAAGACTCAAGAGCTTCTCTGAACAGGACATCTTGGTCTGAAATCCTGAAATTGGGTATGCATGAAATCTAGGAGAGAGACTATCTAATAAGCACGATTTTTTTCAGTGGAATATCATTGTTTTCCTGCTGGCAGGGTGTGGAGCCCCATTACTCATTCCTTGGGTCTAGGATAGAAAAGGAAGCATTTCAGGTCTTCTGGAAGAAGCATCTTTGTAATTTGCTTGCAGTTCAGTAGGGAATGAGGGCAAAGGAGTGCCACGAGCTATGCTTTTGGTGAGAAAGCAAAGTCAAGTATTTGATATACAAGGGGTTATTCTTAAGTATCAGACCTGTTGATTTAGAGATGCAGGTAAATTACAGCCTGGATTTCCTTTTGCAGGATGAAAAATGTTTTGTTCTAATAATAAATACTGAAACTCTGCTGTTCCCATTTACACAACACACGTGACACAATGTGTAAATCCTTGACAATATTTTCTCAGAATTTAGCAGCTTGTTTTTCTGCAAACATAAACATTTATTTTTGGTGTTAATAATTAATAATATGCCACATGCCCATAATAAATGCAAAATCTAATCTTGTATAGACATAAATGTGTCTGCCAAAGTGGTCTTTCTGTGCTGTAAATGACTTTCAGAAAGTGGTAGCTTACATTCTATTTTCAATCACTGATGATTTGTTTTGTGAACAGATATGCCATTAAAATAAATGTTTTCCTTTGAAAATAACAAATACTTCACACTTTGCTTTTTCAAAACACGAATAATTGATAATTATTAAAAAAGGGAAGTGGCTAATACCAAAATCTTTTCAGCTGTATCTAAATCAAAATATAGACAAGAATGTGGAAAATCCCAGCAGCAGAAGGAAAGGAAAACGAGATAAAAGAGAATATATTCTCATCTCCACAGCGGAAAGAAGGAACCAACCTCCTTGGGGTCAAAGTCACTCCTCCTGTACAGTTTGACAGGGAGTGACTCCCCGTGGTGTAGAAAAAGGATATCATAGTGGTGCAGGGTAGCAGACCTAGATATGCCCTTCCCTCATCGATTAGTTCCTTCAGAGCCCAGTATTTTTAGGTTTCATCATTTCCTAGGAGCCAGCAGTAGCTGAAAAACCTACTGACAAAGCCTTGGGGTTGTATTGCTCGTGATGGCTGGCCCACCTGGAGGATGGCGGTGTCCCTGCTCTCAGTTATGGTATTACTGCTCTTGGCTACCATGTTAGCACAGCAGGCAACAGCCGGTTGTTCCGAAAGCTGTAGTTGTGCAAACAAACCCACAATAGCATATTGGATCGTATTTTAACGTTTCTTTCAGGTACAAGACACAATGTAGTTTGTCTGTATCTTCAGTGAAGCTGTATGTAACAGTGGCTCACAAAATGTCACTGGAAATAGTCATCTTTCCAGGGCAGGCTGAGCCGACGAGGGGAAAGCCAGGGAAATGCTAACACCAAAGGAGACACTGAAAAAGGAAGACTTTTACTGTCTGCTTTTTAAGCACTCGATAGTTTTTATATTTGTCTTCATTAACATTAATCAAGCTAGTGATGAAAAATTTGTATAAATCTCATCTTTGGTGAAGGTTTAACTATTCACTTCATTGGTTGTGGTTAGCAGTGTGGATGATGTGAGTGTCCTCAGAAATTGTCCAAACCTTCCAGAAAAGGTAAACCTTAATATTCCTGCATAAAATAAGAGAAAGGATGAAGCAGAATTGTCTGAAGCATTTTCATGCTATCGTTATGCATTCTGTAGAAGAAAAGGATCGTAAAAGTCCGGTTGCTGTTCAGGGCTCCAAGCCCTGAAAGTGCAGTACCCTGCCAGAGATGGTTTCAGACTCTGCCATTTGTACAGTGGCAAACTCCCCAAACAGTATTGTCCGAAGTGCTTTGGAGGAAAAGCTTCGCTTTTTCCAGTATTCTGAATTTCTCTCTGCTCAGTTCACCTTCTGCTTAGGCACTCTTTTATTCCTGGAAATCCACAGGGGCACAGAGCTTCACAGAGGCTCCCACCACTGCACCTGAGCCCAGTCCTGGGTGAGCCTCCTCACCTATGCGCATGACCATAGGGTACAGCTGTCAATACAATTGATTAGGAATGTGCACAGTAAAGTTGTTTTAGTTTGTTTGTTTGTTTCAATTATAAACAGGCTTTTAGGAAATGTTCTATAGAAGCAGTCAGCACCAACGCAAGCTTCATGCATTTTTCAAACTTAATATTAATCATAATATCTTATAAAAAGGAATGGATTATTTGTTCAAAAATATTGAACCTGTTTTTGAAATAAGAGTTCCATCTTTTAACACTGTACTTTGAAAATATTTCATGTGCTTGTTGTTTTTTTTAACAGATAGAGTTGCCATGTCTTTGAGTCAGGGACTGCTTCTTACATTTGCATACAGAACCTGTTACTGCTCTGATTAGACTTATGCATCCAAGGTTGTATTTGGTAAATGCAATACATACGGTAATTCACAATAATTCATTGTCTGCTGTCAGATATCCTCTAGTTGTTAATACAAACCTAAACATCTTTCCTTTTCAAAAATAGCTTTTTAAAGATGTGTAGCTTTCATAGTATGTCACGGGCTGTGGCAGTGATAGCTAGCTGAAGCAATCATCCACTCCTGAATTCAGTTTCCAAATCGGGCTTCATGTTTGGATACAATGACAATTATATTTGCCATTTTAAAGAACCAACTGTATTCTGTTCACTCAGCAGGTCAAAAGTTATGTCTGGCAAACTAGCATTTTATTTTTTTATCAAATCACCCATGCGTTTATGCATAAATATGGACATTACTTATTAGTAACAATTTTAATCAGAGCAGTATTTTTATATTGAATATAAACACTCCAGGGATGATTTTCATTGTTCTATTGTTGATGAATTTCTTTCACGGAGGAAGAGCATAATTTAGCATTCAGGAATGAATTACAATAACACTCTGACATGAGATAAAAACTCAAGAGAATTTGGCAGATGATAGTATTCGAAATTATCTTAGCGCTCCAAAAGAAAACAAGAAATAAGTATATAAAAGCATTTGTAGCTTGGAAATACTGGATTATGAAGTGGTATTTTTGGGTATTCATTTGATAGGAGTGTGGAACTCCTGCAGAGAGAGGTAAAGGATACTCATTTAGTTTCCTTGTGGCTGAACCACATTTTGTCAGGTAACCATTAGTTTTGATTTGTGGTATACCATTGCGAACCAGTAAAGGGCAGCACTAACCAACTGTTTTAGGTAATGAAAAAGATCACTAATTATATTTTCAAGTTTAAAATGGTCTAAACATTAATTGTTTGACTGGATTTGATATTAAATTGGTTGTCTTGCTGTTTTACTGCAAAACAGAAACTAAGAGCATTCTATAATTGTTAGAGCAGAATTCCACAGCTCCAGGTTAACAACTTGTAATGAAGTTTGGTCAAGGGCATTTCACTTATGGAAAAGCTGATTCTCTTACTAAGAGTGTGGTCAGTTCCATTGCTTTAGTAGCTTATAGCATAGGATCTGCCCATCAAAATGGATTTTAGCAGATTGAATTACAATTCATAGCAGAAATATGTAAACAATATACACATCTTTGTAGTTTAAAACATGAGGTATGGTTTTCTACATGGATTGGTAGATGAGATAGGTTCATTTATTTCTGAAGTTTGCATCAGCTTGGTTTTATAGGAAATAATGATTTGGATGTCGATAGACAAATTGATACTGAACACAACAGAATATTGGAAAGAATTTTCATTGGTAATTTTATTTTTTTCCTCACGTCTAAAATTTAGCTATAAACTCGTACACGTTTTTTTCAAAATGCATTTGTGCTTTTATTTACTATGGTGTTTGGGTGGGAATAAATTAAAAGGTACTGTGCTATTTCGTCTCATTATAAATGTTCTATGTCCATGTGCATGCTTAACATTTAATCACTTTAACAGCTTTTTTTTCTCAAAGAAAAGATCTTGACTTTCCATTGGGAGCAATGCTACTCTATAAGTTAATGCAAACAATAGTTCATCTGTTTACTTGAAAAAACAAAGCTACACATCATCCTCAATTTGAAGGATGTGTCATGATTGTGAAAAACAGATGAATCAGTCCTGTTAGATGATTAACTGCATAGCCCATAAAGATCTTCAGCTTGATGTTATAGTAAAGAACGGTCTCTCAATGTATATTCAAATCACTACCAACAACATTATTTTTCAGTATTGTTCCTTTTACAGAGAAAATCATTATTCTAATACTAGGAATATTTTAGTGCTAAAGAGACTTTCTTTTCTCAGCTCGTAAATAGCAAGCGTGCGCATTCAGCCTTACTTTCTCCTTCATATTCACGCTGTCTGCTGGAGCCTTGGCTGCCCAGCGATTCTGCAGCGGGGTCCTGCAGACCCAGAGCGGGCCCCAAAGCTGAAGAGAGAAGGAAAACTGTCTTGGGCCTCCAGAACCGGGTCTGAGGCAAGAAACTCCCACTGACCCTTTGGGTGGTACACTGCAGATTAGCATTTTAGACACATGATAAAGATTAGAGCAAAGTGCAGCTGTAGGTCAAGCTGTTGCCTATTAATCCAAAAGCATCTACTTTAACCTCAGAAGTTCTGGTGTGAGGCGTATGTATGAATAACTGTTATAAATGCCTCCATTGTAAGCAGAAAGCAAGTTTGGGAGAAAATTTGGATTTAAAACAGTTGTTAGAATGGACAGAACCTATTGCTTTATGTGACATGGGATTTTTGTTTGTTTGTTTTCAGCTCTGAAGGTTTGAAGCAGTCAGTGTACTAATGTGAATTATGATCACGGTGTCTATTGTGCACTTGTGACTTTTTGCACTGTTTTGCATAATGTGAATGGCTTAGGTTTTTTAAAGGTGTCCTTACAGATTTTTTTTCTGTCATACAGCTGGCCTTTCTGCCAAAAAAAAAAAAAAAAAGTCCAAGTTGTGGAGAACAGAATGTACATATTGCATTCACGGCACTTTAGGCACAAAAAAGTAGGCATTTAGTCTAAGCAAATGCTTCCCTAAGTGCGAGGAGATGAGGCAGGCACTGAAAGGATTCATTCCACAGGAGAGATCTAAATTAGGGAAAATTCATTAAAAAGAGAACCTAACCAGGAGCCTTTAAGCTTATGGGTAGGCTCCAAGTGAGCAGTCCCCTGGGCACTGTCTCTGTAGCCCAGACAGCTCTTCTCAACTCATTTTGAGAAAGGTGCTGGTTTTATTTCCTCCCCCTCTCACTTACACTTACGTGTATCCTTCAGCCTTCTGCTAGAAGAGAGAGGTTGTCAGGGCCAAGATGACCCTGACTGTTTTCTTCCTTTAGCAGACTTGTCTACTAACTAAACATAAATATCAGTATTTTCACATTCCTATAGTCAACATTTGTTTATATTTTACATTTCACCTGCATTGCAAGACATTTATCACTATATTTATGTGCAAGACTGTCCAATTTATTCATGACAAAATCCTCTTTTCCTTTTAAGGGATTAAAATAATATTTTATGGGATGTGTCTAGGACACTGGTTACAAATTAAAATGGTGATATTTGCTGCAATAATAGTTTTTATGTTGGAGAACCAGACTGATAGATCAGATTAGAGAAAAGATGAATGGATGAACAAGAGAATTAAATGATTAAAGACTTTAAGCTGATGCTAAAGTTTATATGTTTAGTCTGATAAGTAAAACATCTATTGAGCTGAAGTTTGATCAGCAATATTTGTAGATGTATTCTCATATACACCACTATTGTGGTATTTTCTTGTCTGAAAAGTGTGCTAGGTTATCCGTGTAGATCACTGGCATTTCAGCCTGAACTCTGATTACCTGAAGTGCTGTAGTTGCTCAACTGCCTTGAGGAGCTCTGCTTTTTTGCACTTGTTTTGGTTTCCGTTTAAAAAAAAAAAAAAAAGGCAAAGGGAAAAAAAATCCCTAAGTGAAATCATACCATACAGATGCATCGGTTCATTAGCGCCAGCGTGAATTTTGTATGAAAGCCCAAGGAGAGCTGGTGGGGCTGTTCCTGGTGTTGGAAGGTGCTGTTTTGTCTCCAACAGCTGTTGCTGGAGTTGGAGCGAGAGAAGTCCAGCATGCTTGGACAGGGTTTTCTTCCTCAGCAAGATCAATTGAGCAGAGAAGGCCAAGAAACAAAAGATTGCATGTGCAGGTGGCTTCTGTTTGCAGGGAGGAGTTTGGCCATTGGCATGAATAAGATCTTGCGGATGGGGAAGGCAGGAGGAGGTCTGACCCATCTAAACGTGGACTTGTGTTGGCTCGTGAGATGGGACAGCAGGGCAGTGCCTCTCATGAGATTTCTTTTGCTTATTTTAAGAGATCTGTAATTCTCCAGGGTTTTTAAGAGCAATATTTAGGAGTAAGGTTTAAGAGTAAGTTAATGATCCAGGGTTTTTAAGAGTAAGGTTTCTGTGGCTAAGTGGAGAGGTGCATGTAAGCCCTTCCATCCTCTGAGTTCGGACATTGTGAGGGGTTCAAGAACTGATTTCAGGATCTGAGATGATGGGTACTCACTAAACCATGCTCCAAAAAAGCATTTATTGAGGACAAAAGGCATGAACCTGGAGGTTTCACTTGTAATTCCATAAAAGCAAAACTGGATCGAGCTGAAATGGGTTTATTAATAGCGGAATGATGGGTAATGGACACAGTCTGCTGGTAAAAGAGAAAGGTTAAAGGATCTGCAAAAGGCAAATATTTTAACAGAATTAAAATATTATTAATATTTAGACTAATGCGCAAACACAGAAAAGTTCAGAGAGAAAAGCTTCTGAAATCAGAAGTTAAATGCCAAGGGGATGCATCTAGCATCCATTTGTAGCTGATGCTAAGCCTATAACTATTTTTAACATCTGCACAGCCCAGATTTGGATCTTCTGAAGATTGCCTGTAATGTGATGGCCACTTAGGCCATCTACCCTATCTCACTCTCTGATATCCACAGCCTTGTTTGCTGACAAACTGGGGCTAGGTCTACAGTGATTGAAACCTTGGAGAACCCATTTTGACGTTTAGGATCTGTCATGCCGGGTAGTCTGGCCACTGCTTTCCAGTCCTGGCCAGCATCTAACTCAGACCAGAATTGACATCAGCTATAACTGTAATAAATATTGACCATGTGTATCCTCCTGACTGTCCAGTTTGCCATGCCTCTCTAAGTAAATAGAAAAATGGTAATTAAAATGATGTGAGGAACAGACAGTTGGTTGTTGAAGCAGTAGAGCACAAACAGCTTGGTCAACATATGTAAGAACATAAACTAAAATATTTGTTCTCATTTTTCATAGTATTCACCTGATAGCTGTAACCACAGATAATATCCAGAATGAGAAACATTCTGGGCTTAACTAATATATATTACAACTATTTTATATATATTATTTATAGCATCATAAATATATTATTTTAGATTTGTAGATATTTAGTGGCATGGATCTAAATGAAATTTTTACAAGAAATAAAACCACATTGCTCTGATTGGAAGCTAAAGTGACCCTGTTGGAACAACAAACAGTGGGCACCAGCACCAGGCAAAATGGTTCTGGGGAAACCAGGAGCCAGAGGGAAGAATGCGGTAAATACTTTATGAGAGTTGAGGCAGTACAGCTTATAACTTCAGATGCTGAATCTTGTAGGTAACTCTACTTAGGGGAATAATTTTATATTAGTTCTTAAGAGTTCTTTTGTCTTTGTAATTACATTCTCTTGTAAATAAATAAGCAAGATATCTTACCAAACAGAAAATACGACGTCCTTTTCAATAGGGAATTGAAGTATTTAGAGTCCTGGCATGTCACAAGTCATTGCCTGAACACCCGTTTACTTCTGAGAAACTTGGTCCAGCTGCCCTGAAATAACTGCTTACTCCATTCAGATTCTTACATACATATATATATATGTATATAAAGTTCTATTAAAATGGGGATTTGAAATAGTTTTTTTTTTTTTTTAAGGCCCTGTTTTGCTCAGCCCAGCAATCTGAGAGTTCAAAAGATAAGCATTTCTCGACATGAATGACCTGAAACGTATTTTAAAATAAAGCCATTAAAAACATTGTTTTCTAATACATTTCACAGTTTATTGATGCTGAGCTGTGCAAAAATTGTGAAGAAATCTAAAGTCATTTTGTCAGTGGACCGTCATAGAAAGTGTGGCTAGTCTTGTAATGAATAATAAGCAATGTTTGGCTGGAACTGCAGGGTAGAAGCATATGCATGACTGAAATAATGGTCTCATGGGATAATTGTTGATGTTAAGGTTCTTTCCCCCTTCCCCAAATACAGTAATTAGCATCTAGCAGCATGAATAATTGCTGCTCCATCACCTTGCATATTCAGGTTGCTAAAAGAGTATGGGAAGGGAATCGAGATGTGCGTCAAAAGTGACATTAACGTGGGAGGTCTCTTCCCTTGCTATGGTGCTCTGCAGGATAACTTTTGCATGGCTGTCTCACTGCAGCTGTGGTCTTCCTATCATCATCAGGTGCATCCACTTCCTTATTTCTGCATCCTTTTTTCACAGCAAATGAAAACCAGAAGGTCCATTTCAGTTGTGTTAATGCTCTTAAGTCAATCTGATAACTTCATCTGGTTTCTCCTGCACATAGATTTCTTCTCTTCCATCTGTAATGCTGATCTCTAAAATGTTATGGGAATCACTTAAGCAACATCGGTGTATCAGGTGAGAGAGGGAGAGAGGCATTTACTGTGGAGCAGATAAAGATCTTTTCTTCCCTTTTAACAATTTTGAATCAATTAGTTCATAGATGGCTAATGGTTTATGTAGCTTGATGGTCCCTGGGCAGCTTCTGGAGAAGGTGAGAATCTTTGGTTGGTGTTACTGCACCACGGTGACGTAATACATGTGACATCATCCACAACCACAGTGGCTGTCAGCAGGAGGAGGGAATGCATCCAGTTGCCTAAGAGTTTCTGGAGAAGCTATTCTAGTTTTGTCCTGGCAGATACTGAAAAGAATAAGAGAAGAGAGAGGATGAAGTTCTTGTTAATGCCATCTTTGGTCTACCCTGTATGGTATATTAACCATACTTCAGTCATCCATCTATATCTGCACCTCTCAATTCTATTACCGATTACTGGAAGCAGCCACTCTCCGTATGTATTTTAGAAATTAGTTTCTGATTATTAAATCATGACTGCATGTTAACACCCATTATTTTTATAAACCCACTGCAGACTCCCATGCATTATAAATAAATTGTATTAACTCCAGTTCATATGAAATATTTATAAATATTATGGAAAAGGCTCACTTTCTGTGCATAGTTATTAGACATTTTAGATTATAGAAGATTGCAAATGGTCAATTATGTAAAATTATGAGAATACAGACTTAAAACTAGGCTCATAATCCTACAAGAGAGAGACACAAAACCAAGATTCCAACTGGGTTCAAGAAGACTGACATGCTTTATGTTTCTTAATTATCTTTATTTCCCTATTGTATTGCTATTGCCAAGGCTCAATTTACTATGTGCCAATGAAAGAATAATAAGGTGCAGAGACACTCCTATATCAGATGAGAGACCTCTACTCAGAACATAAACCCATAGAGGACAGATGACTGTAGCTGTACTGTGTTTGACTCAGAGCAGTTCTGGAGTTTGGGCAAAATTCAGTTGTAAAGGAAACAGCTTGTACCAAGAACCCTGCCGGAGATGGGCAATGAGGTTCTTGATGTCGCTGAACATTAAGCAGCATTAAGCAGGAAATACAAATCTAAATATCTCTGTAAATCTAGGTCATAACTCCTAACTGAGTCTTTGAAAATATCCCCTAGTGTGGTAATAAAAACCAGAAGCCAGACCTGTAATACTGAGGCTACTGGTTCACAGTGTTCTAGTCTGTAGAGTAGGGAAGGACATGACTGACAGGTAGAAATTTTCTAAAATTCATCTGGGTTCTACTGAATTCAGTGGTAAGCTTCTCTGCTGCTTTGGGAGAAACTGGTGAGACCAATGCCAAATACCTCTGGAAACCTCAACCTGGTGGCCTGAGCTGACCTTTCAGTACAGCTGCCCATTAGGTTGCCAAGCGGGGATTAGAAGCTTCTCAGGGCATCAGAGATTATGGGAATCTCATTTTGGTCACTGAGGAGGAGAACTCAGGTGGACATCTGAGCTTTTGATTAGCACTTTGAAGAGGACAGATGCTGTCTTTGTATGTACACAACTGCAGTTTTCCCATGTTAATGATGCAGTCCAGTACACTTAAGTCAATGGTTTGTCCTCTGAACTTGAATTTTGAATTTAAAATATATTATATTAGAAACTGCTGTGGCTCGAGTCAGCTCACGTCTGTGCTAGAGAAGCAGAGAGCTGATTCCAGGAGGAAAATGCAGTAAAGCTCAGATAACACTCGCGCAATGATTTTAGTATTGGAATATCTTTTGAGAAGTGTTACCTATTTGTTTTTGTAGGGAAGTTCTTCTTTGAAAACTTGGTATGTTTTTTACGTAAACCTGATAAACCTGTTTACCCAACTTCCTTACATCCACAGCTTTCTTCCAACTAAATCTAGGTTATGTCCCTAGTTAGAAAATTTAATTAATAAATCAGCTAAATGTTTGTACAGCACCTTGAAGCTGTAAAGTGCTGTCTAAATTCTGAGTACTAGCAAGTCTCTCAATTATGATACAGCATGTTTATACAAACATGTTTGATGTCCTCAGAACATTTGGAATAAGTGGAGCATATTTCCTGTAGAGAATAGATTTTGCTGGTTGGAAACCATGCCTTATGAAATGCAGACTGCTGTCACAGCATCCAATTCAGGCAAATAACAACATAAAGAAACATAATTTGCAGCATTAAAACTGCATTTGCTAAATATTTGGAAACAGGAGCAAAAGATTTCAAAGAATCTCTTCTTCCTTGTTTAATCTGAATCATGTTACTTTGCTGATTATAGGAGCATCTGCAAGTCTTGATATAATGGTACTGCATTTGAGTGTAGTTAATGGTCTGACAATTTTCATTGTGTATTTTATAAGTTTCTCATTTGGGAGTTTTAAAATAGAAACATGCTGAAAATAATAATAAAATCAGGAAACTTTTCTCTAGAAGAATGATTTTCTTTGTAGTCTGCTCCTACCAGTACCATTTTTCTCATTGTAGTTAAGCAGAGAAGAGTGCTGGCTTTGGAAACACCAGGACTTGCTGTGAACTTCAGGACTGCAGTCAGGGAAAAGGCTAACTCTAAACCAGTCTCGCTGTCACTGTGTTTTCAGGGAAGATGTAATAAGATACATGATAAGACTAAGAGAAAATTATAGTCCTTTTTCTACTTCTATTTTCACGCTTAAGACAGTGACTCCTCTCTGTATATACCAGACTGTACTTTATTACCATAAGCTTTATTTGACTTAAAATATCTTTAGCATTCTGATTCTTGAGTGTTGAACTGTCAGACAATGCCTCAGCAAGCAGAATCTATTTTTCCAGGGAAATATATCACATGATTACATGATAGTTTAGGAACTACAATGTCACTGTTAATGCCAGTAAAGAGGTCAGAGTTTCTTGTGATGAAGGAAAAAATTGTGCCTAAGGACACCAGAGAATGCTCATACATTTTTGGTGAAGAGTTGTTAGACTTCTAACAACCTTGTCAGAATTCATATACTTGTAATTGAAAACTGATACTGGATAATTAAGCCATGCCAACAGATAGCCTCAAAGATATGCTACCAAGGATACAGCATGCTATTCATGGCATTAAAAAGGCTTTATGGTAAAAACCTGAATTGCTCACTGTTAGGCTGGCTCTGCTGCCACTGAAGTCAAAAGTAGAACTCCTGTCAGCTTCCATAGGAACAAAATTGCACTACTAACACATGCTTCAGATAATTTCATCATTAATTGCATGACCAAATATCTTAACTGTAAATCTGACTCAGCCTTACTCATCAGTAACACATTAAAAGTATAGATGGGCAAGGAGCAACTGTTCTTGAAATGAATATCGCTGCTTCAAATTATGATTATTATTTTTTTTAGCCAAATGAAATTAAAGTTGAGAGGAGATGGAGAAAACTGTTAAGAATAGGGGTCTGATAAGAAATAGCTGCATAGGTAGTGATAAGGAAGTCACCTTAGTGATAGTTAAGAGAATAACTCCATGACAACTTGAGCAATAGCCTGCGTATGTCCTGCTTTCCCTCTCCTCCCTGGGAGCCTCGGTGCTCCAGCAGACAGTGCATCGGAGCAGGTATGGCTGCAGAGGGCTGCCCAGGGCCTCCAGCCTGCGTCCTCCCTGCGGGCTGCCTCAGTGCCGGTTCCCGTAACGCCGACCCTGCCTCTGGGCTGCAGCAGCACTGCTTCTGCTCAGCTGGGAGCCCAGCTCACCACGCAACTGCTTTTGCTGGTAAAAATCAGCCAGCTGAAAATTCTCCCCTTGCAGGTTCACGATCTTTTGTCATGCTACTTTCTGCGACTGTGATTAATCCCCATCTTTTATGTCAGGTGTTACCCTGAAAAGAATTTCTGAACCGTGCTCAAGTCCCTGGAAGCTTCTCCCCGCTGGACAATGGCTGTCTACTTCCTGCAGTTCCTCTTCATATCTAGTAAGCTGAAGGCAGGTTTTCTGCAGTTCTAGCTTTTAGCTCAATTTTCTCTGATATTTTCTAACCTATGGAAATCAGATGACAGGCAGAGCTACAGATGGAATTAAACTGAGTAATCCTCAAAATCATTTATTCCAGACTTTTACCTATGTTTTACATATCTGAAAGCTGGTAATGATTTTCCTGTGGTTAATTTCTCATTGGTGCGACCTTTTCCCCCATCTTGTCATCTGGGTCCAAGACAGTCTAACAGAAGCATCGTCCAGTTCTCTGCCTAACGCTGTACTAGGGTCTGAGAGTTTCACTGCCTGTGAGCCCACATCTGCCGCAGCACTCTGCGTCGTTGTGCTGTCCTTAAATATCTCATGGTTTCTGTGTCAAGTACGTGAGATGATATTACTGCAGACAATTTGAGTTGTCTCCGGTACACAGTTTAGTAAAGCTCTTCATTTCTCTAACAGTGGCCATGAAAATGGGCTGCTCTGCTTCAGCCTGCTCCTGCTGTTCTGAACGATCTGAACGCCCAGTGCTCTGCCTCAGCCTCACCGATGCACAGGACTTCTGTTTAGTCAAACCTGTGCTCATCCCATAGCTGCTTACTTGCCTACACTTCCGATTTCCTGTTTTCTTTAAATCTTGTTTTGCAGATGAACTTTTTGATGTGTCATCAGGGTAGAGAAGCTTCTCTTCCTGTTGCTGTCTTTCAGTTGATGTAGTCTATCAGAGCAAGTCCTTGGTCCTGCCTGACCTCAAAGGACTTCTTATTCCACAGGACGTTCAAATCACTATTTAAGCTGATTAGTAAAGGGCATTTACTATAGATATTAAAAACCAGAACACTTGAGAGTTGTTCACGCTGCACACACCATTATACAGTATCTAAAATGTTTGTCTTCTCTGAAATATTAAATCTCATAGTAAGTCTTACAATTTCACTTCTCACCATGAACAATTTCCAGTGTTGTTCAAATGTCTTCTGGTGATTCCTGGCTTCCTGGCTGTTGCCTAGGCTAGCTACCTAAACTGTATTGTTGGTGTATGCAATTTCCTTCTTGAGAAGTATCAGAAATCTTAATGGAGAGTTGAGAGACTGCTGTGTTTTGTTCTGAAGCACTGAGCTCCTTCACCCATCAGGTTAACTGGGCAAAACTGCAGATAATATCCTAAGTATCTGTTTTGTTTGATGGAGTAGTGATGGACGACCACATTGTGGGCCCTTTCCTTGTTTCCTCAGTAAATATTAAGACTTTTTATGCTGTGCTTGGTAAAATCCTACCCTCGTTTACAGGAATGTAATAGTACCAGTGTCTATCAGTTCATTTTGTAAAAAATGAAGATAATTGAGTTTATTATATTTTGTTTAGTTAAATGAAATTTCTAATTAAAAAGTAGCAGTTCCCTATGATATTCTCTGAATTCTTTGTCGCACATGTGCATTTTAAAGAAATGTACAGTATATTGAGAACATACTAATTGGCACACGGGTTTTCAGAGCAATTGCTTTAACTGAAATCTACAGTAAATAGTAGAATAAAACCCAAGGTAAATACTGGTAGCTTCATAGCTTTTTACCCATAGCATAACAGGGAGTGCTACAGTCAGTTTCTATATAGGCTTTATTTTTCAGTGCTGGTTTTCCAGTAAATATAGAGATCTGGAACTGAAAATGCACAAAGATAGTTGCTTTCACATCAGAAAAATGCTTTCTCCATCAGTCTTGCTGAGGTGCCTGATCAGGAGATGACCGGTGAGATACATAGGAGATCCCCAAGCCATCACTCTGCTATCCCAGTGGAGATGAGGACCTGGATGAGGTGTTTGTGACGCTTTGTGGTGCGGTGTGAGACACCCTGCCCGTCCCAGGCATGGTGGCATGTTGGCAGGGCAAGGTGGCTGGATCCCTACAGGATGCGGTGGGGGCCAAGTGGGGCATCTCAGCCACTTCCAGAGATGAACGCCTGAGGTCTCTGCTCCAGGGCACAAGGGGCACATGGCAGAGGACAGAGTAGCCCTGCCCTCGGGAAGTGAGGGTACCCAACACAAAATGTCAACGTAGGAGAGAGGAGCAATTATACTTGGTCCTATGCTGTGATGACAAGGGTTTGGTGTCTTTCTGAATGAAACCCAAGTTAAAGAACAATTCAGATAGTGGCCTTTCCCCTTAATACACCTCACTTGGAGGGGAAAAAATGCCACTGCTCTGCTGCTTCTACCCTGTACGGGCAATCTGCTTAGTGGGAACTAGTTGAGGTCAGGGTGAAGGAGAAAACTTGTCAGAACTATCTGAGGAAATTAATCTCTGCCTAGTTCTTCTGTTACCATTGCTTCTGTGACAGCCATGTAACATGCTTCTCCAAAACATGCCACCAACCTCATAAAGTTTCCACTCTCTTCTTGCCCCTTGAGTTGTCCCATGGATCTTTACAACCATCCATTGTCTAGTTCCAGCTTTAGTTCTCCACCTTCCTTCTGCTGTTACTATGAAACGTGTGTAGATACAGAATAGTCCCCAATAAAGTATGTGAAGAAAATTGTACTTCCCAATACTTACTAAAATATTATCTAAATGCTACTTCATTAGGAGTCATAATACAGATGTGCATGAAAATACTTGAATGATTTAGCTATTGAAACATTCTTAATTAGTAAACGTAACAATATCTGTTTTTCTCAGACCAGTGGAAGAAAGGAATCAAGCATAGGAAAGTGAAGTTGTTCTATTTTGATGGGAAGTATGAACTGCATTTTCTAAAACCAGAATGCTTCCCAGTCTCCCACCCTACTCCAAAATTCATAGTGTAGGGCCAGAAAGTATTGGCCTGGCAAATCTGCTGTTTCTCTCAGACCATTCAGTATCTCCCAGTTCAATATATTTGGTGCAATAACTCACCAAAATTGTAGTTAAAAATATGTTCTTAATTTTCAGATTGAATTAATCTGCCTTCAGCTTTCAGCCCTTGCTTCTTGTTATATTTTTTTCCTGCTAGATTAAAGATCCCTTTAGTGCCTGGTATTTTCTCCCCATGAGGTGCTTATCTGTTGTAATCTACTCACCACTCAATCTTCTTCTTGATAAGATAAACAGATTGAACTGTTTAGTTCTCTCACTGTAAAGTATTTCCTCCAGCCTAAAAAAAAATGTCTTTTCTGCACATTTTATTTATTTTTATTTTTTTTAACATCCTTTGCCTTACACAGCTTCTCATATCTAAAAGGAGCAATCTACCACAAAAATTGCTTCCCCCACCCCAAGGAACAATCATCATACAATGACCCTATGCAAGCCTCAAAATAACAAGAACTGGATTCCTTTTGACAGCATTCATTTATTAGGCAGTGAGGCCAGCTGAAAGCATCTGAATCTTACTGCTGTGCTTTCAGTTGAACCAGATTGCACTAAAATCCTCTGATTCAGCTGAGGGGAAGGTGAACAGTGGTGTATGTCTCCAGGAATGGCCACGCTGCTATGTCACAGCTGCTGAAGTGCTGGACTTAAATCTGGAAACCTGGAAACTTTCTGGATGGGACAAGAATTGTGTGCAGCACTGGGACGAAGCTAGTGACCATGACCAGCCCTGCTCTGCTAAACCTGGGAGTGTGCTAATCCCATAGTGATATGGTGATTTTAAGGATATCCAATATCAAGCAATAACAGAAGTGGGTGCTGATGTTAGGGTATGTATGGCACAGTCCTGTTTCACTATGGCTCTTTCTTGGGTCATTATCTGGTTGTTCTGCTTGGCACTGGCACAGACATTGCCCCTTCTCCTTTCAACCCTCTCTTCCATGGCCTGTACTTCTCGCCCCAGGGAAATGGCAGAGAAGAGCAAGGGTGCTGCATGTCAGAGTCAGTCTGTTCTTGTGGCAGCTTATAACCACAGGGGTTATAGTGGAGCACTCCAGGCAGGAGGGCAAGGCAGCTGAGTTCATCTGGTACTGCAGCCTTCATGGGCAGGGGAAAGTTCATCCTGACTATGCAGGGGAAGGCTAAGAAGCAGAAAGAAACTGCTTCCAAACTGCTTCCCTGCTTGCAAAAGTCCACAGACCCCTTGTTTGATGCTAGCGTGGTACTCAGTGGTATTGTTGGTAGCGATGTCCAGAAGCCAAATGGTATCAGCCACCAGAAGTTAAAAAAAAAATTGCAATTTGCCCAACTCTGGTAACTGCCTCACTTTAAAAAAACAGAGTAGATTGTACATAATTTAAAAAGCAGTTATAAGGTTAGTAAGAGTAGAAAAATAATGTATGTGCTAATTAAGTTTATCTTTAATCTGTATGGAATCAAACTGCCTTTTAGAAGTGAATTAAAAGCAAATTATTCTTGATTACAAGAAAGAACCTGGCTTTTCTGCTGTCTGTACCCACAAATCTCCACGTGGGTGCAGGGAAGCTGCCCACAAAGAGTTCACTGCATGGCCAGGACCTAAATAACCAACAATTTGTGCACTTTTCTAAAGGAATGTCATATATGGTTAAACACATGGCATTCATGTGTTCAGCCACTGAAGGACCAAAGAAATGATGTGTTGGAATTTCAATATTTGTCTCTGACCGAACAGTCATGGTTCAATAGTTTTTCCATGCTGTTTAAAAAAAGCTATTGAAGAAATTGCTAATACCTCTTTTAAAGCTTTGATCCTTCTGATATGATGACAGGGGGTCAAGCTTGGAGGCGGTGTCATAAACAAAAAGATATGAATATTCAGCATATAGAAGTATTCATTAGTGACTCATAAGCAAGTAGTTCTTGCTACTAATTGGATATTTTTGTGCAGAAGGATTGTATTTATGGGCTTCATACAATCTAACTTATTTTCATTCTGCTGCTTGCAAGGCTATCTTTTTGGCAGGAAGAACTCATTAATCAAAATCCTTCCTTTTGTAAATGACAGTGTATTTGGAGGGTGGGGAGAGAGGAGGGCAGGTAGAACATGCATCTGAAATGCCAGAGAGATGCTGCGCTGATACAGCTCATACTGCAGAATAGTAAAAAGGAATATAAGAAAATAGGGAATTTTCTATTTGGATGCAATGATGCACTGATTTCAGTGCACATGTGTGGGAAATTTGAATTTAGAATTCTATCATCCTTTAAATATTGTCTGATTTTTTAAAAAAGGCAATGCATCTAAATTCAGTCTGTTTACCTTCAAAGTATTCTACATTTTGCTTTCGTAGCTGATGCAAAGTTTCTGATTGTCTCAGAGATCTTACTGGAGCCAGAATGTGTTGGGAACCTGTGGGGCTTGGCAGGTGGCTGGGAGCCTGCTCCCGTTGGGCAGAGCAGCTCCTTTCTGCATGGGCACGCTGATCCTCCCCAGCTACCAGAGGCAGTGCGATCTAGAAAGCAGACTGCAGAACAGCGGTAGAGTGCATGAAGTACCTAGAAATAGATGACCACTACGTATGTGCTTAATAATATATTAGGGAAGACTGCAAGCATTTCCTTGTTTTGCTTCCCTTCAGGCCAAGGACTTAGTGTTTTATTGCTCTTGAGTATGAAATAGATATAATTTAAATAGATAGGAAAGGTATCTCCACCCTTTTAAGGGACTAAATTATACATTCTGTGAAACGGTTTCCTTGGCACAGAAAACTTGGTATTTAAACTCTTTTTGTACTCTATATCATAGGCTAACAGATTTCCTGTGTTACTACTGGAAGAACCACCTTTTATTCTGCTCTAGCAAGGCCAGATTGATCTGTTTTTTAAGATAATAAATACATCATTGACCCTGTCTGCTAGCATACTTTATGAATTCATTAACACTTTCCTATATCGTAATATTTACTATCCTATATAGCTATGCAGGAGAGAACTCCAGCCGCTATACTGTAAATCACTTTAATACACAAACTGAAAGCAGTTGCTGTTTATGAGACAGCTCACCTACCACTGAAACTTCAGAGACATTATTAACAGCAGCGTGATGTGCAAAGCTTTGGTGGAAGGTGAATTTGTATCTGTAATAAATAGAGGAATAATGGACAGGATGGTTGTCTGTACACCTGCACAGACTGTCTGTGATGCCAGCACTTTGCAATGAACATTAGAGAAATTAATTCAGATGTCCTTTTGATTAACCAGCTTCTCAAAGTCTAGCATAATCTCTTTTCTCTTTGGAAGGAAATGCTTCCAAGGAAGATGGAGAATTGTTTTTAATGGAGGTAATCTTCTAATAAATTACTTCTGACCAAGGGGAGAAGGGGCAAGGTAATCCCAGAATAAAGTTGATTTAACTTCTCCTCCATTATCCTTAGGAAGGCTCTGGGATTGGAACTTTGAAGAGCCGTATGTGACGTTTTTAAAAGGTTTCAGCAAAGGTTTAAACTCCTATATCGTTAAATATGCTTTCTGAGAGATTGCCATACGAGGGACAAGACACAACCAACATTTTCGTGTGCGGGGAAAAGCAGATGACATTTGCTTTTTGACAAGGTTACAAGAAGCAAAAATATACTTTTTTTTTTTTCCCGAGTAGATTTTTATTGCATTCCAATTAGCAACAAGCAGGTGGTTTTCATTTTTCTCCGGCAGGCTGTTCAGCAACATATGTGTAAGGGGTTTGTGCTTTCAGCTGCTTCCCAGTGGACATGACTGTGTATCAGACCTGCGGTGGGCACCTTGGTTGACAGGCTCAGCACAACGCAACCTCTCCCCACATGCTCTACATCTGGCGTGAAGAGTGTTGGCAAGGTAAATTAGCAAGGCTCATAGTGTAGCTATCTGCCCTTGCTGGCCTGTGCATAGAGTATGACTCTGCAAGTCTTGAGAACCAGCACCTTTTTCATTCGAGTACAAGAAGGAAACCTGAAATTGTCATTTTTCAACAGGACATACTGATTTGCATTACAAGGCTTGGAAGAAAACATGCATTTCATCTGCTATGACAGTTGGCCTTCTGAATTACTCTTATCAGCCATATTAGCCCAGTGACATTTGGCAGAAGAGGACCAGAGGTTGGTAGTAGTATTCTTGCACATCAGGGACAATGCACGGCTCTGGATTTCTGCATTCTCTTCTGCACTTCAGTGGCATTTTAAAATGTGACAGCTGTGAATTAGCTCAGCTATTTACTGGCTAGATTGCACATGGCTCACTGACAGGGAAGGTGCAATAGATTTTTTTCTTCCCTTCACTTAGTGTTTGCTATCCACCAGGAAAGCTGCTGCAGCCAAATATAATAGCGGTCACAGGCCTGTGTAAGACTCTGCTGATCTATTTGCCTTGCTAATTTCTGTAGACAGTTATGTTTGCATCTGTGGTCTGTCTCGGCAGGAGGATCTTCCTTTTACAACGGTGTGTGGTTGTGCTATGTGATAATGAAGATGAAGGAGGCTGCGCACCTGAATTCCAGCCCTGGCAGAGTCCCGAGGCTCACCCTTGTGAGCTGTTGTTCGGGTGCTAATGGTGCTTCTGCCTCTCGCATGGTCTGCTTGATTGGTGTTCCCTGCTGGATTGTACTCTGTAATGAGCAGTAATGCATGATGTGAAGTTCACGTAGCCCCTGTGCCACTACTTTGTCTTCCTCAGTAGGAAAAGAAAAAATAAAAACCAATCCAGCTTTTATTTACATAAATTTCTCTCTATATTCTACTTAGCTTGAGAGTTTAAATTTTGCTGGATATCTTTGCTGTAGTAGACAGAAATGAGCTTTTCCCTGGACTGTACTGGCACGTCTGCAGTAAGAGGTGTGCGGAAAGTGGGTGGGGAGGGATCGGAGCTCACCTGAAAGGGCAGGAGGGCAGGGAGCAGCTACAGCCTCAGACCCTGGGCTGGGTAAGAGAGGAGCCCCGGGAAGTCTCCCAGTGCCCTGTTCTGTCCTGCGGCAGGCTGTGTGCTGCCGGGGGGAGGCTGAGCTCTCATCCAGGCTGGGCCACTCTGCTGGTGCCCACATCCCCTTCCCTTGGTGAGAGCTCCTGCAAGCCTTGAAGGGGTTAGACAGGGGCAACAGATTCTTTCCTCCAGACACAGAAAGGTCTTGCTGTTGCCTTCTGTATCAGCCATGAAAACCTCCGTGTCCTAATTCCTGCTGGTGACACTCTCCTGTGCATGACAGTGTCAAAGGGTCTTAAAATATGAAGATGTTTTCCTCCTAAGATCTTGGGAAGACCTGGACTTCCCTTTTCAGACCTAACCTGAACTGCACATCTGCAGCACCTTGTTTTTTAGGTTTAGTTACATGGCTATCTTATTTTATGTAAATTGGGTCGGTGGCACAAAGTAGAGATTTCTGTTTTCTAAGACTTATTGCTGTGATAAAAGCATGTTTACACACACATACACACCCTGTCAGACTGTTAGAGAGTGATCTCTTTTAATCTCTGCAATACCACTCATACAATTCTGTGCAGTCACCACCAAAATCAGTTATCATGGAAAATCCTTCCCCTTCTGCCCCCTCACATTGCTAAAATCCAATTTTAGTCTGGGAAAAAATGATTTAAAGGATTCATATGGGCAGGGCAAATTTTGTGACAAAATGGTCCAGAGCTACGTCCTGGAACCACTCCTGCCTGTCAGCTGAGCCACTGCAGTATCTGTAATTTTTATGTATTAGTGATCTGGCACCTTTCTCTGGCATCCTGTTCCACACAAAATTAGCCTAGCATATGGGTAGTGTAAATTGGAGGACATAGGTTTGAGTAATGAACAAATAGTGACTATGCTAATTGGCTTCATGGGCACAGAGCTCTGTGTCTGAAGAACAGAATCACCTCAGCTGTTTTAAAATAAATAAATTATAAAAATGAGTCTCTGATTTTGAGATTATTTTGTTTTAGCAATGGTAAATATCTCCAGCCTCCTACTTAGCGTGATTTGAGTTTGTGCGCAGCCCAGTTCTCTACATATTTTAATGAATGACTCCAGCAGACAGGTGAGCCAACATCTTTTCCCTTTGAGTTTTTAATGTAGCCGGGGCTGATGATAAAGATCGACGCATCCGAAGGTGTTCATCAAATTCTAACATCAAAACAGTAAGGAAAGCAGGAATCGCTGTGCTCATAAGAGCTGTAAATATCTCGTAAGACTGAATATCAATTTTCAAAAAATAAAGCTTGCTATAAAAAGAAAACCCCAGGAAGATATATTTTACAATAAGATTTATTTTATGAATTTCTACTGACGACAGCAGTTTCCAAGCTTGCCAAGCTGAATTTTTATTATTTTTTTTTAGCTGCAAGTGTTTTAATGACCTTTGTTCTTCCTCTGTCAGATCGTCGTTCTGCAGCCCATGGTCACTGCTGGCTCCTGTGCAGGAGTGACCTGCTGCACTGACAAACACTGAGTCAGCAGCTGCCCTCGCTCAGCGCTGTTCCCAAATCCTGTACCCGAGTGCCACAGGCTGGGCATAACTTTATCCTTCCAAAAGTCCTGTGCCCTGCTGGGCTGGGTCGGGAAGGAGGATCCAAGGTAGAGCACTGTGCTCACCTTGCCTTGGGAAGCCGGACTTCTGCCCGTGAGCTGTCTGGGAGGGCGTTTGTTGCTGTTCTGGTCCCTGTTCTCACTGCTGTTCCTGCCAAATGCTGTCATTGGGATTTAGTGGCTTTGCTCCTTGTTACTTTAATGCAGACTGAACTTTTGCAAAGTGAGTGCAAACAATTCCAGTTATCCTCTCTCTCTCAAAAAAAAAAAAAAAAAGGCTTGGGGAGATAGAAAAGGAGAGGAAAAAAAATGACTTTGCTTTGCAAAAGCTAGCTCTCTATGAGCAACTATGCTTTTTCTTCATTGCCATACAAACACACCTCAGTACTCATGTTAAATTTTACCATCTGTGTTTGGGGAACCCTTGAAAGTAATCTTCCAAATGGGGCATTTGTTTTGTTTTTTGTGAAGTGAACTCAGCTGTTCAACTGCTCTAAAGGGGGTTTGTCTTAAAGGACACTGGAATGCTGACTGTAGGACAGGCCTTGGCACTTTCCAGCTAACGAGACTGAAGAGCTGAGTACAAGGGAGGAGTGCTCCTAAAAGACTGGGGGGAGGGAGTAAAAAAATTGGCTTTCTCTTCCCTTACTGTTATCCCTCCCCTCTGTAAGTATATTTGGGAGCGAAGAGAAGTCCTCTCTTGGTTCCTATTGCTCTCTGGTGTGTTGTGGGAAGCTGGGATAGAGAGGAGGGGTCCTGCTGGTGATCAGTTGCTCATGTTCTCCTCTGGAGCATCTGTATGAATTCCCCCACTTCTCTTCCATGAGCCTTTGGGTCATGTAGGTATCCAGAAATTGAGAAGTGGGACCTGTCTGCAGTTTAAGTAGTCCTTAAGCTTCCTTCATTCCTTGGGTTTGAATACCAGATAGTTGCATTTAAGGTGCTGTTCCTGTAGTTTCAACTGTGGATAAATATAGGAATTTGGTAGTTTTATCAGTCCTGGATGAGAGGTAGCTGCTACAGCTCAAATTTAAACAAACATTTTCCCAAACTGGTCATAAATCATAATTCAGAAGGATAGATGATTATTCATAATAAATGATCTAAACAAATTCTTCTTTCTGTCCTGCCCCTCCTTGATAATGGATGAGCCTATGCTAAAAACCTGAATAAATGTCCTAAACTATTTGTGTATTGATACAGATATTTATAATGTGTGTATATATAAAAGCATAATGGTTTTGTTATTGTGGTGATGATGATCTAAGGACTTAAATGGGCAAGGTTTTCAGGAAGATAATGTCTTTCATTAGATCAGTGGTTATACGTGGAGAAGAGTAGCAAACTTTCATCTCACAATTCTCTATCTGCCTTGTAACACTGATGCCTCTTCAGTGCAATGCTCACACTCTTTTGGCTCTTTTTTATTTACACTACTGCTTGGGTTCCCCCTCTAATCATGAACAATTAAAAGCCCATTTTTGTTGCATCAAATTGCACCTCTGTGTAATTATCTGTGGGAGTAAAACTCTGACAGCTGCCCTTCTCGCCAAAGGCGTGCTCGCAGTATAGGTTGCTTAGAGACTTCCTATTTATGACTGTCCACAATTCTCCTTGGTTATTTTTCAAGCATACTGCTCTTTTCTTAAAATTGATTTGCAGAATACTCCTCATCTCACAACTCATGCAATAGGATCAAGACAGTAGCAAATGCTGTAATTCCCAGGCAGTGTTTTATATCACTAGATGATCTGTTTTTTGTTAGAGAGTCTGTTTGTTACTGTCCGTGTACCTCTGCTGGTGAGCAATGACTTCATCTGCTGTGAATGCAAGTAACCTGATTTTGAGTAATTTTTAGAAGAGCCATGGCCACAATCTCCTGTTGACTTTGATATCTGCAAGATTTTATAAAGTAAAGGAGCTAGGATTGCTCCACCTCCCATATGGTAATGTCTTGATAACAATCTGATGATTATGAGACAATCAGGTGGGTGATGCTATGGTAATGAAAAATTTCTCAAACGAGTGCAGGCTTTAAAGGCAAATTTCATGAACTACACTTTTTATTTTGGCTCTCCCACAGTTTTTGTGAATTCTTTTATATACAGCACATGCAACAATAATGTGTTTTTGATACTTTGATGGATGAATATGAGAACAGCCACTCATTCCGATACCTGAACATCAAACACTTTCACACTTCGTAGTACATAATTTTTAATTCTTTCCAAACAGAGCAGCACAATTCAGGCAGTGCAAAGCTTGGCAGGTAGTGTGATGATGAAGATTGAACAACTTAATTGTGTTCTAGATAGAAAGTGCCAAAAGGAATCAGTGATACAGAAGTCAATGAGAAGCACAACTCAGCCAGTCACATTCTCTGTTGCTTTCCATCACAGAATAGGATGGTTTGCAATTTAGTATTCCTGCATAAAATATTTTTTTCTTTCATAGGGGTATTCACAGGAGAAATCCACAAGACTTAACAAATATTTAAGTTTCAGGTTCCCTTTATTATTATTCCATCTGTATGATTATATGAAGTGAAGCACTTTTTTTTTTTTAGATAATCAGACTTTGGTCCAATGCATAAAATATCTGAAATGGCTCATTCAATGTAGTAGCTTCCCATACAACCTAAACAACAACAGCAAAAAATAATTACGAGCAAAACAAACTAACTGCTTGGAAGTCACAAGCACAAGTTTGCTGGAAAGCATTTTCCATTTCTAAAGCTTTTACCTGTTTTGTTTTGCAAAGAGAAATCAAGCACACAGATTGTAAGCATGTTTCAAAACATAATATCTAGCAATTTCATGCAGACAATAAGTAGGTTACCATCTTTTAAAATAAATATAAGCATACCCTTTAGGTTACCTGCTTGGTGTTAATCCATTGAATGCCAAGGGTTACAGTAGGAAATCTACCAGAAAAGAAACAATAAATGAAACCATAAAAGTCCTGAGTAACACAGATGCAAGTTTCCAGTTGGAGAATAACCTCTCTCTGGTTCCTTTCAGAATACAATGGATGTGCTCATCCTGGAGCTGAGCTTACAGTCACCCCCACAGGAGTACTGTTAGAAGTAATTGAGCATACCATAACAGCACTTCAGTCTTATGTATTATTTCTTTAATTGTATACAAAATAGAGTGAATAGGAATCATATCTCTAAGTCTAAAATAAAATAAAAAGACACTTTTCATTCTTAGGCGGGAAACGTTTCACCTGCTTCTGGTCTGGGCCACAGTAGCTTGGAAATACTTCAGTACAGTTTGGCACGGAAAGGGAAAATAATGCTGCATCTCATTGTAAATCCAGCAGTAATTTAGTTTATTCAAATTGAAATTCCTCCCAGATACTGTTATGTTTAACACTCCCACACTTGCAAAAAATGCCCCAGGCTCTTCAACAGTCATTACACGGGGACCTGGGCTGTCTGTGTCCCCAGAAGCTGGCGTACTGGGCGGCACAGGCGCTGTGGCTGCCCCTGAGGGACACTGGTAAGTCACTGGTCTTTCTCTCTCTGACCCTTTTCCTGGGGGGCAGGAGCAGAAGCTTCCCTGCTAGAGCTGAGGCCTCTTGTCATGGCTGTTGTTCATAGTGCTGCTGTTGGCACCGGAGCCAGCCAAGGTCTCTACCTTGAGATGGTGGCCGAGGGGCATGGCCAGGGGCTGGGGCAGCTGCTCTCCTGCACTGGGCCCGCATCCCCTGCCCTGGGGGCATTTATACAAACGTTGCGCTGTGCTCCGGGCAGGCCATGTAAGCCCTCAGAGGGCCTGTTTGAGTGGTACCGCCTTCCCTCTTCCTATGTCTTTCTGATGCTTGAAGGGAAAAGGGGCTGCGTGCCTCCCTGTGCCAACTGCCTGGCCTTGCCCTGCCTCCCCAATGCTCTGGCTGCGTTCGTGAGGAAACAGCAAAGCTGTGGCGGGGCTCCAAGGTTACCTTCTGGTTTCGGATCCTGTTCCTGGAACAAGCTGAATTTCCTGGTGGCTCAGTGGCACAGTTTTCAGGAGATGTTTACACGGCCTCCCCTCTGCCTTGTGAGTCAGTGAACCGCAGCGCGCTTCGCGAGCGGAGGGGGCGGCTTGCCAGCTCTCGTACTGCTGGCACAGCTCGCCCAACCGCGCTGTCAGGCGTGCGCTGAACGGGAGAGGGTTCATAGCCAGGCTGGGCAAGTGTCTTCTCCGGCCTTGGAGAGCGCTGCGAACTCTTACACTTTATTTCCCTAAACTAATTAGATGCAAAATGGAAACTCGTGCCTTTAAATGCTGAGTATAAAAGCTGCGTTAGACTAAAACTGTGGGATACGCTGCATACATAGTTCTCATTAAAAAAGACAGTCTGCTCAGGTGAAGTCACAGATGGGTCACAGACGGTAGGAAAATGCAAAAATCAGAAAAGCACTAACAGTTCCTGATTTCATTCATGACAGCAATTTACTATTCCCTGTCCCTGCTCCCACCCCAGCCTGAAATCCGTATATGGGAAGATAGCTATAATTTGGTGCTACCTTAGATTCAATTTAGAGTGAAAGTTGATCTTTCCATGGGAGAAAAACTTCCAAAAAGTTTTAGATCAGAAATGTCAAAGCAGGAGTGCTGACTGCTCCGTCAGTCAGATGCAGTCTCACATCGCAAAACCAAATTTCCCAGTTAGAATCAGCAAGCAAAAATAAAATAATTATTTAAAATTTTATTTAAAATAATAACTGTTTTGAAGTGTTCCTTTGAAGCAATTATTATTCAGTTGTCCTGACTGAATGATAAAAGACCTTTAAGCAAAATTGAGTTATTCCAGCAGGGAAATAGTGTATTGACAATGCTGTATTTTCGAAAGGAAGAATCTTTCAGCCAAAAAGATGTGAAATTGGAACAAGAATTAAAGTTGTACTGCTAGACCATGTTAAAATACATTTTAAAGTGATCACGTACTGAACCTGAAGCTGCAGTCTAGCCACGTTTTCTGAGAATTTAATGTAGCACTGGCAAACCACCGCTAGCAGAGTGAGGCTGGTGCATGCAGAGACCGGAGCTGGCGCAGGGGCAGAGGCAATATTATTCAGTCAATTCCCTGTCCCTGACCTGGGCCACGTGCTGGTGGCACCCGCACTGGAGTGCAGCTGAAATGAGAGAGACTTCCTCAGATGGCAGCCTCAGCTTACCCAGCTCCAGCCCCTCTTGTCCCTCTCTGCGGGGATTTCCATCCAGGTTTGTCCTCGCTGTGTTCTGTATGGGCAGGTTTGGCCAGCTCTATCATCACATGCGAGACTGGTGTCGCATGTTCCCTACCCAGACTTGAGATTCCCATGGTAAATATTGATATGACCTGGGGAATCTTGTTTTTCTTTCATTAACAAAAGGTTTTGGTTGACATGTTTTATATATTTCCTATTAAATTGCCAGCAAATCATGGTGGGGAAAGCCTCTTGCAAAGTGGAGAGTGCACCAACTGGCATTTCTGTACTTCGGTTTACCACAGGCAGCATTGACTTGCTTCCTTATGACAAAAAAAAAATAAATCTGAATTATATTTTAGCAAGTGGTAGGACTCCCTTGGGCAAAAATCTCACTCGAGGAGTGTAAAGGGACTGGAAGATGGCAGCTCCCCTGGGTAAGCACAACAGGAGCTAAATTCAAACCAATTTTAATTTAGTGAAAAAAGATAGATTCATTGTGACAGTTTATTATTTGGAGTTTACAAAATGGGAAGAAGAGGAAGCCAAGAGAACAATTAGGGGAAGGACAAAAGTAGCTTTTATACTATGTACCAATAAATTATTTCTCCCCAGTATGCAAGTATGCTGTGACTGTAATTTCATTGTAGAGTTTTGGTAGCACAAACCAAACTCTGGAGCATCACCGCCAGAGTTGCTGCTTTTACCGGAATCCTGGCTCAGATTAGAAACTTCTGCAGACACAAGCACATATTCCTACCTGGGTCTTGTAAATTGTTTTAAACGAGTCTGGATTAAATGTAAACATAACATTCCTATATAATAGTAGAATGCATAAAAAAGATCATTAGCATTGACATGTACGTTGTTTGCACTGCACTGTTTTAACGAAGATGGTGATATCAGGAATATATACAACTGGAATCACTTTCTGACGTGGTCATTATTATAATATGTGTAGGTCCACACAAGCAGAAATAAGAAGTGTTTCTTCAAAATACAGTGACTGTAAACAATCCAACATTTTAATTCTTACTGATATACATATGCTTGTTTTTATCACAGCATAAAATACTTTTCCATGATACAATAAATAAAAATACAGCATATGCCTGTGTATTTATCATATTTGTGGCTGATATACCGCTGATGAAAATCAGGAAGAGAAATAAGACAATGAACTCTAGGTCAATGCAACAAGTAAGTTTAGAACAAGATACCAAGCGGGTATCCGGGACTAAATTTTTTACAAGGGTTTTCTTCATAAGGGTGTAAGGATAAATCAGAAACAACTCCACAGAATTTTTCCAGGTGAAAAAAAATTGTAGACTGAAGGCAAATAAAGCCCCAACTTTGAGCCCTCTCCAGTTTGGAGAAGAACTCTGGGGACTGCAATTCAGGCTTGATTCTCATCAGAATGTATTTTCAGATATAACTGTTTATAGCTGAAATCTGAGTCCAGGAATAAAAACAGTGTGGCCTGATTTTATATGAATTTATTAATTATAAAAAAAAAATAAAATTGGAATTAGTCTTAATTTTGAGGAAAACAACCATAATTCAAATCCCACTTTAATGTAGTCCTTGCCAATTTGCTTTTCCATAACAGATGTTACTTCTTCTGACAATGTATTGTGGCCAAGCCATTTATTTCTAGCCAGAAAATTAAGTAAATAATAAAAAAACAAAAGTGAGGAAGATACATATTTTTGTCAGTGCAGACTTAGCCCCCTTCCCCAAAATGCCACTGCTTGCACAGGAGGCTGAGTCTTGAGGGTGCATTTGCCTGTTCTTCACTTGCATTCCTTATCTTAGAACTCCTTTGTTTACGTTTTTGCTCTTCTCTCTTCTTTCTGTTCCTTGTATCCTCAGAAGTATGGTTTATCTCTGTCCTCCGTGTTCTGCTCCAGGGGAATCCTCTTGGCCAGTTCTGAACATTTTGTCTGTATTTGATCTGATGGCCCCTTCTGTCCTCTGTCATCCACAGGCAATTTTACATCTCAGTTCTCTGCCCTTCTTATATACTTTCCAGCTTCTGACTGAAGGGCGCTCCTGACTGGATAGGGCAGAGTGGTCTAAAACCTGAAGTCCTACTTACAGAGGACATTTACCAGACTCCTCCCCCCAACATCCAAATAAGTTTAATAAGAACTTGCTATAAAATCAGTGTTGTAGCCTGTTGAAGGTACCATCATTTGGAGGGGACAGAAAACTATGATTGCATAAGGATTTATTCATTTATGTTTTTTCCTCTCAAGATTTCTAAGCAGATAGTTACACAGATCCATTTGTGACTGCACAAATTTTTAGCAAGATGTAATAATTTCTGTAAATAAGCTAAATTGTCACATAATACTGCATTTTCTTAGGGCATAGAGTATAAGAGTATAGAGGTTTTTATTTTTATTTTTTTTTTCGGGAGCCTGTGGGAGACAGGTATGATGATACACAAAGCATTTTGCAGAGGTAAAAGTAAAAACAAATTTAATATCTCAAATTCACAGAAATGATGAGACTTTCAGCATGCTGACTTCTTCCCCTGTGCTGAGCCACCAGATTCTTCTGTCTGGGCTCTGCACATGTGGTCAGACCAAATACTGGCGCTGTGATCTGCCTTCAGGGTCTGCAAACAAGATGCTGCCAGTGGTTTGCAAGAGTGACTAGGAACCCTTCTGGATGGAATGATCTGCATAGATGTAAGCTGTTATTATTACTACTAATACATTTTATATTCCCTTTGTTACAATTACTTTCACAACATGACTGAAGAGACGTGCTGCTAAGAATAAACTTGATACTTGCATTGCATTATAATAAAATAGAAGATAATTTTCCATGGAAAGAGAATAAAAAGAAATATTTTTTCTTTACCAATGGCATAGCAAACTACCAGCTGTTCAGCCTGCCACAAGCTCTAAACTGCTGCGTTACATGGGAGGGAGGCAAAGGTATCATGAGCTTTGAAACCTTTAATTCCTCTAAGAAGCCTAAATTGCATTATTTGTAATTTTACACATTTCATGGCTTCTCACAACCTTAACTGCATTTGAACGCAATTTCTGTGTGTGTTAAATATAGTCTTTTAAAATAAGTTACATTCCCATATTTTACTCAGTGACAAATTGCAATTGTCAAAGTAAGGATTTTAAAAATATTAAATGACGTGCATGGTAAGCCAGTGAAAACAGGTATCGCAGAGTTTCATGTCTTCTAAGGCATCCAGGCAATATGTAGTCCATATGCAAGGTGTCAGCAAAGACACCAAAGGATGTCACAAAATGGTTGTGATGGGCAATATGGTTAGAGAGATTAAATAAAAACTTTCGCCAGAAGATATCACTCCTATTTGCAACACATTTTAGTTTATTCTTGTGTTGATAGAGTACATGCCTTCTTCGAACAAGGTGGTTTAGTTTAAGACGTATGAGTGTTGTGTTTTTACTTTTTGTGCCAGTTCTTAAAAGTTGGAGTCACGACCGGGGTTCAGAGTGTAAGTACTGTGTGAGAAGACAGTCTTTGCCCCAAAGGGTTTGTCATCAAAGCCAGTCTTATTCCGATTTTATTTATTTATTTACTTATTTTTCTGGAGTGTTATATATAAGAACAAATTCTTTTGTCAATGGTACAAATACTTTCTCCTGATGTCACTAGATAAGTGCTGAACATACAAAGTGAATATTTTAGTAGTTTATAAGCATTTAACTATAAGCATTTAGTATCTTATTCTATATTACAGCTATATATACGAGAAAACACCAAGACCTGCTGTAACTTTACTACATTATAATTTAGTAACTGTTGAACCAAGTTTTTCCCTCAGTATGCCAAGGCTAAAAATTTTACTATCTCTGCCATGGGACAGATCAAGGTAAAAGTTGATCAAAGTTTGTGTATAAAAAGAATCACTGACCATCACTAACATCATTGCTAGGTGTGGGTCTCACTACATTAAGTGAGGAAAAACCAAACACGCAAACCAAAACCACCCAGATTTGTACACAACTAAGCTCAAAGATGATTTTAAGTAGTATAGCACATCTTTTTATTGCATATTGCCTTGTTAATGTCAGCCTGAAATTGTTCCAGGCAAATCTGTTCAGAAAAAGAGCACAGTATGTACAAATCTCTTTAATCTAAACAAGATAGGATGCTTCGTACAGGTATGCGGTTTACAAGGCATGGAACATATGCTGTGTGAGGAAAACAAAAGAAATCATGATCATGGAGCAATCAACCATCTGATAAAACACGGGTGCTGTGGACAAAAGTCTTTAATCACTTAAATGATCACCAAGAGTGCAAATTAAGGCTACACTTTCAACAGGTTTTAAATTGTATTTTAGCTGCCTTTTTTTCCCCTAGTACCATTGTTTTACTTTCAATATACATACCGTTCAGAGGGACATGAGGCACCCAGTATAGCTCATGTGGACAACAAGTAAAAATCTGAGTGAACTAATGAAAAAGTCTTGATAAACTGTGATTATACGATAAGTATCTTTATTAAAAAACAAAACAAAACAACATAAAAAAACAACAAAACAAACAAACAAAAAAAACCAAAAAAAACAACCCCACCCCTAGCCCCCCCAAAGCCAGCCTGATGGGAACAGTACATTTGCCAACTGTTCACATGGGAATGGGCCAGGATTCGTCATCTAAAGTAATACCTAATTAATCCTGTTTTGCAACAGCTGTGTCTAGTCTCGTGTGCATACAACTTTTATCTTGGATTAAACGTGTCCTTTGAAGCCCATTTTTGACCTCTGCTTTGGTGCAGCCTGGCCAGAACTTGCTGTAAGGGAAGAGCCAAGGATCATCCTGATGTACAGGTCTCAGAAGTCAGAGCAGACAGCCACAAACTGGGGACCATGACCAAGCCCCCAGGCTGCTATGGGGTGTGCAGTGCATTCACCAGTTCACAGCCAGTCACTGTGATTACTTTTGTGGCACTAATTTAGCTGTGTGAGCCCCTGGCCTCTTAGGACAGCAGGAGGCAAAGGGCTGGAGACCGATCATTGTTTTTCCTTGGTTTTGCCTGTTTCTGGGTCAGCCAGTTCTGGCCTGTATGCTACTATTGCTTTTATATGACTTGTGTTCCTGACAGGTATGTGCAGAGAGGCTGTTTGGGGCAAGCCTGTGTTTTAGCCCCGCAAAGCAAAGTGAGTAAGCTGTAGCCTGCACGGCAGCGCTGAGCTGCATCTCAGCAGAGCTGGTGACGTGTCGCTGGCCTCCCACTGCAGGTAATTCTGTTCTGCAGTTGGGAGAATCTGCTCATTTCCCTAGGCTGCCTTGGCCCTCTGTGCCATCCTGTTGTGCGGGCTGGCCTGGGCTGGCGCTCGCAGCAGTGCCCAGGAGCAGCTTTGGGGGCTGTGTGTGGTGTGCTCGCCAGGAACTGGTGCGCTGCCAGCGTGGTTGTGCCATGTGCCTTTCTACCAAGCCACATATTATAGTGTGCATTGGGATCTTCTCACATGGGTGTCAGGAATTTTAGAGAGAAACCCATTTGGCAGACTCAGACAACAACAACAACAAAAGGAAAAATGACAAAAACCATCAGGGAGATGGAAACTGGAGAGACAGCAGAGTGCAATGACAAGGAAGGCAGTTCTGAAATGCTGCATGTTTTTGTTTTCCCTCTCATCTCATCTGCTGTCTAACCTGCAGTGCTTCAAAAAAAGAAGTAACACACAGCTTAGCTTGTGGAATGAAGGAGAGCAAGTTTTGAGGTGTTTATGGCCCTGTGCATCTTACTTTGCGTAGGGCCCTGAAAATCTCAGGATAATGGTGTATGCCACAGGGCTGACAGAACAGAATGAAACACTGAGACAGGCAACAAGAGCTGCTCAGCAGAGCAGGCTTGACAAATTTAAAACAAAGTATTGTAGCAAAAGGCATGCGTGCATTTGTGTGTATGCACAGACCTGAACCTAGCCAAAATAAAATCCCAAATAAAATTTTGTCATTGTGACTGTAGATTTAAAAGCTCAAGGAAGAACTCCTACTTCCTTCTCCAGGCCTTATTCTGCTTCTGCTTTTACCTGTGAAAGGGAGGTGAAAGAAAAGTGGAGTCGACCCGTCATGTAGTGGGAGCGAGGTGTTGCTGCTTCAGCCTGACATGGCACTGGCTAAGGTTGGTATTGATGCACTCTTAGGGGACTTTACCACCATTTTAAAATGGCCTAGGGGCATTTGAAAATGGGAGATGACAGAGGGAAAACAAATGTTGGGATGTGCAGTCCATGTAGATATTTTAAAAGCTGAATTTCTGTACTCTAAAGTCTCTCTAATTCAAAGGCTTAAAAAATGCTTTGGCTTAGAAAAAGTATTGTTCTTCATTTTGAGCTTTCCATCTTTTGCTGGCTTTTAACATGTACAATTGTAGTAAAGCCTGTTTGGCATGTCCTATACTTGTTTAAAAATTGACATAAAAATTCAGAGTATTTACCTTATTTAAAGAACTTATTTATTTTTAGGACCTTCTCCTTTTTTCTCTCCCCCTGCCCCTTCCCAGTTTACTTGAATACATGGGAAAAATCTGAAAAATGAGAACTTTAACTGATAGGATGGCATGGCATTTCACAACAGGAACTGAGATCTTGGTTTCAGGCAATTTTTCTAGCTTGAGTGACTTTTTATAGTTACATCATAAACCCTTGAAAATCATAGTTTATAGGGAAAAGGGTGACACAACCTTAGTTTTGATTATATCATGAGCTGCCATTCTAAAAGAAATGTTAACTCCTGGGAACCTGAGAATATATTTTATGATGTTCACGCACCATCTGTTTGATTATATTCCAAAAAACGTGATTGTGAAATATGTATAGTCTAAGTGTCAGTCTAGATTAGTTTATCAGCTCCATAAACTACAAACACAGACACATACCTACGTAGCTAACTGATCTGTACTTCATTTATCAATAGCATATTTCATTTGGAGGGAAGGGGGGAAATGCATGTGCTTAGGGTAATTAAAGCTGGAATTAAGAGGCTATATTGTTTTTGCTGGGCTGTAATTCCACTTCGGTGACAAATTTTCAAGTAGATGAGTCAAGCTGTCAGCAATCCTGACATTGGCTAGCAAATTGACTTTTCAAATGTTAAGATTTGGAAAACTTTTTAATTAGATCCTAGACATTGAGGCTTCAAGATTTGTCTCAAAATTGAAATGTAACAACAACAAAAAAAACTTTAAAAACATAGCTAAGATTTTCACAAATTAGTCGATATTGAGGAGCTGAGACCTTGAACGAGTTCTAACAGTTTGCAATGATCTCGACAAGCATTTTCAGCAGTTAGGACACCAGGGTCTGTATGCCTTCCACCATCACCAGCGTGTATGCTGTACTAGCTGGACCTGCAGCACCAAACTGTTAGCTGCCTCCCGCTGCTGTGCTGCCACCGCGCACGCACCGAGCACGTGTGGGCCACTCAGCTGATAGGACTGCAGACACAAGGAAACATTATTGGTTTAGCACAGCTATCAAAAGTTATTGACGTTGTGGTTTAACCCGGCCGGCAGCTAAACACCACACAGCCGTTCGCTCACCCTCCCCCCTCCCTCTCTGGGATGGGGGAGAGAAACGGGAAAGTGAAGCCTGTGAGTTGAGATAAAGACAGTTTATTAAGACAGGAACATAATAATAATAATAATAACGTGTATGAAACAAGTGATGCACAATGCAATTGCTCACCACCCGCTGACCGATGCCCAGCCTATCCCCGAGCAGCCGGCCCCCCACCCCGGCCAGCCACCCCTATATATTGTTTAGCATGACGCCAGATGGTATGGAATACCCCTTTGGCCAGTTTGGGTCAGCTGTCCTGGGTCTGTCCCCTCCCAGCTCCTGCTGCACCCCCAGCCTGCTCGCTGGCAGGACAGAGCGAGAAGCCGAAAAGTCCTTGGCCTGGTGTAAGCACTGCTCTGCAACAATTAAAACATCAGCATGTTATCAGAGAACATAGCACCCTACCAGCTACTACTAGGAGGAAAATTAACTCTGTCCTAACTGAAACCAGGACAATTGACCAGAGAAATCACAGCAGCTGAGGATAGATCTGTGAGTAAAAATGCTGCCTGCAAAACAAGAAAGGAGGCCCTCCCCCAGTTCTGCAGGCAAGGGATGAGTAAAGCATAGGAATTTCAGTTAAAGTGAATGCCATGTTGGCTGATGCACAGGCAGCTTCAATCCTCTTTAATTAGTTCAGAGTTAAGTGACAAAGTATTTAATCAGCGAACTAACAAGTGCAGCAGCTGATAGCTCTGTGTATGTGTGTGCTTGTGTGGGGGTGTGACTGAAAAAAGTAAGTAAAATTACTTTCCTTGCTTTAAATGAAATGGAATCCCTAATTTTATTACAGCTGCAATCGGTTTAGAGGCATGATAGAGCAATAAAAATTGATTCTATCCTGTTTTATTCCTTTAACAAATTATTTCATTTAAGAGGGTAATACTGTAATTTAACCGTTTGGCTTCTCAAGGTATGAATTTAGGCCTTGTTTCCGCAGTGTCTGTGTGGTGGGAATGATCCGGAAGGTTCATCCAGATGTACTGTCATATTTAAAGCAATTTATCTCTGTTTGCCAGTGATCAGATTGGCGATTGAACCTCCTTTTATTAGAAAGGTCTAGAAATCATGATCCCGGTATATAAGCTTATTAACTTTCAGTATTGCAATTCATTACATCAAGGTCTTAAGATAAATACTCTGAAAACCCTCTAACTGCTGCAAGCCATTTACTGGCTTAGCAATGCAGATTACCATCAATGTATCACCTTGCGCTGTGCTGTCTGGGCTCCTGTTGAGTGAGGTCCCATTCATGATTTCTGTCTTGTGTTCAGAGCCCTCTATGTAGAACCTCCAGCTGCCCACGAGATTATAACGCTAATACACTGAATGAGTACACAACTATCAACTGGCAGAGGATGGCACGTGACACTAAAAGCTAGGTCTTTTATTGGCACCAAGCTCACGGGTCTCACACCTGTGAGTTAGAAATGACCCTTGGCTCTGTTCACTTTCACAGTTATTATTTCCAGGCTGAATTATTGTTGCAGCTGCGGCTCCAGGCACAGACTGGACCTGGTGTGTTAGGTACACGCAGGACAGAAAGGCAAAGCTTGTCCTCAGTGATTTCTGAAATGGTTTCTTCTGTGAGATGGGAGACACTGGAGTTAGAGGAGTTCAGAGAAATACCGAGACTATCAGCTAGTGTGGGTGGCAATCTGGGAACAGCAGGAACTCAAATATTTTCTGAAATAAAAGAAACTATTATTTTGGTAGTACCTAGCTACTTTAATTAATCAATAACTTCCTTTATAAGTCTCTACAGAAAAGGGTTTTCAATAAATTGGTTAAAACAACAACAACGTAACTCATGAATGCAAACTGACCCTTCTTAGCTGAGTAGCAAAAATTCTGAAAATTCATTGGTTTTTATCATTGGTTTCAGGGAGACCACAATTTCAGCCACAAGAGATAATTTATAGTACAGACCCTTTCAGAAACAGTTTGAGTTCAGTAACAGGGTCTGAAATAGCTCAGATGTGAATAGATGGAGGGGAATGGTGCAGAGCACATCACCACGGGGCAGAAGAGCAAAGTCCCCACAGCTCATGCCAGAAGCCTACATAGGTTCATGCCCAAGAGAGTGGAAGCCGTCAAAAATCTGTAGTGTTCCCTCTGCTCTTGAGCAGCAGCCACACTCCTGGGAACTTAGTTGTTTAATTTACAGTAGAGTTCTGAGAGAGGTTAGCTTGAGAAGACAGACATGGAAAACAGACCCTTGAATATGAAGCTGACAGGTTTTATTTAGAAAGCCAGCATATGCACTGGCTGCATTCATATCTGCAGTGTTCCCCAACTTGACAGGCAATCTAGAGTACAGTGTATATTAAAGACAAGTAGTTTGGGATTCAGATTTTGGTTCCCTTCTAACAATTCCTGTAACACTGAACATTTTTAGACATGTACTGATTTTTGTTTTCAATAAAGACTACAGATAGAGTTTCTCATGCCTTTTTTATTTAACAGCTCACTGAAAATAAATGCATTTTAGGATAAATCTGGCTGCCTAGTTAGGCAAGTTTACTTGCATTTTTTCTATGCAAGTAAAACACCATCAGAGTTGATCATAAAGCCCTGCCTGAAGAGACTATAGGAATGCATGACAAAATTTTTTATGGTTTTAATTTAATCTCAGAAATAATAACCAGCATGTAGAGTGCTCTACATAAACAATATTCTCTTATTTAGAATTCGTTTGAGTTTCCCAGTGACTTTAGGGGGATGGGCTAGTACTCAGATTTTTCTCGGGGAGTTAATGTCAAATTACTTCAACTCAGCCACAAATAAATGTGTGTAGAAGAAATATATGATTGAAAACCACATGCTGTGGATCTCAGTTCAAGTCCTGACTCAAGGATATATCCTTAGGAGAGCACTTAAACAAAAAGCATATACTTAAGTGCTTCCCTGAAAGGAGGTGGGCTTCAGAACATGCGAGTTCTTTCTTGAACTAAGATCAAAGAGAATGTGTGTAGTACTGCTTGTAAATCTCCTTAGAACAGGAAAAACAAGGAAACCTGAAAAACTAGTCATTTTTTGTAGTGGCTCAGTGACGGTACTGCTAGATCTGTGCAACAAATAGTATCAGCTAAGAAGTAGGACCATGAAACTGGGGAACTGATTTAAATTGTCTTGTATTGCATTTTGTGGAAGATACAGATATAATAGGACTCTCTTTACAGAGTCCTTCTCTGATGATAAGAATGGCTATAAAGGTTGGCCTTCTAAAAATTTCTCTTAGTTTTTAAACAGGTAGCTTTACCACTAGTCTTCTCTCTAGAAGTGTAAATGAAAACCTCCATCAATTAATTTCTTAATCTGCTGCATAGACATGCATGCAAAATCTGATTGCGCACAGAGCGCCCCAGGACTGATGCGATGCCCTTTCACCATTCTGCAACCCAGAGGCTGCCTACTTCTGCCCTTCTCTGGCTGTGTTACGTGTGTAGGTAACCCATGCTGTCTACCTTACACAGGGAGCTGGGACAGATGTTATCAAAGAAGTTCATAGATCCTAGGAAAGCAGCTGAGTGAGTCCGTAGATTGATTTAAATTGGTCCCAGTGGTTAGACATTATTAACAGTTTTAGAGTTAATATAAGGTGACTAGTGTAAAGTAGCAAACAGTAGCTGAGAGTTCTGTAACTTTAAACTTAAACCAAACTCACAGATGGCTGAAAATCGAGTCAAAATGAATTGAAGCTAAAGTTTTATTATGCAAGTTATACCAATTTAGAATTCCTCTTTAGACTCTGTACAGTTTTCTTTCTTTAACACATACAGACTTATCAGTATATCCCATGATTTTTACAGCTGTCTTACAGATCTTCTTGATACTGGTTCAGTGAGTGCAAGCATAAAAATAACAGAAAATAAGAACATAGCAAAAATGAACTTTTAGGATGTTCCCCAGAGTAGGGGCTTAATATGAGTACTTTCACTTGGAAATAATACCAGGTAGTAAAGGGCTCTTCTTTAGTCCATGAGATGACAAAATGAAATCCAAGGTCTGGCAGCCGAGTCACCCCATCCTTATCAGTCTGCAGGTGGTAAAGATTTTACAGTGGCCAATCAGACCAAATCCTAAGTGATATCAGGGAATCCTCTAGTCAGTCATTGATTGGTAAGAGCTTTTAAGAACAGGCTTTAGGAAGCAAAGTATTTGAAATAGTGGTAGGTTTAGCTGGTTCCTGGGATCATAAACAGTTTTAACTTCCAGATGCGGCCTCAATGCCTAAACAGCTGGAAGAGTTACAGAAAACTCTTCACTGAGTGGTAAGTGAAAAGAACTTGTGATTTTAATCCAAACCCCACCAATAAGCGTGCAGATAACAAACCCTGCAATTATTATTCCTTTTGTTCTGCTAATCTTAGAAGAAGTTCCCTGATAGTGTAGCTTTTGATTGAGGCTGGAGAAAAGAAAGCGAAGTGTAGTGATCACTCTGTCAAGAAAGCTTCCAATTTTATTTGACCTATTGGTGCTATTGCCTTTGGTGCTATTTCTGTTTATAGCTAAAGATTGCTTATAATAAGACACAGGAATTGAAATTCTGTGGAGGAACATTTTACTGCACCGTCTGAAAGCTCTTACTTAAATGAGCAGCTAGACATTTGAAGAATTGTACCTTGGCAGGAGATCAAAGCTTCTGGAGAACCCTGGGCTAGGAGATGACATGTTAACAGTCCTTTGTTTTGCCACAATATAAGTGTTTTCTGTGGACTGCCTGATTTTGGGTTAGCCATGCAGATGTATGGTATCTCAGCAGTTTCATGACATTGCCTGCTGTGCAAACCCTGGAGCTGATCTCTATTGAAAACTGAATGCAGCAGCACAGTGAACATAGATGCAAATGGATGTGAGAATTACAAGTGGAAGCGATGATTTTGCAGTGATCCTTCCCTAGATTTTTAAGGTTTTATTGTACTACATTGAAGTGCCACTAGTATGTAGAAAATATTCCTACTATGCACTTCATCTTCCTTGGTTAATGTGAAATATTTAAGCTAGTGTGTTAGTCTGTGCATGTGGACAGAAGGGAGTAAATAGGGGACAAGGACGGACAAGTACAGAAAAGGGGAGAAAAGAGATTCTCAGAGGAAGCTGAGGAGCTTTCCAAAGAACAAATAGTATCATCTTCTTTGTGGTTAAACAGATTAGCTCTCTTATAATCACATCTCAGCTGATGAACTTTGTGATCTTCCTCTGTAAGAGCCCTCTCTGGCTGTTCTGTTTCATTCTTTAAGAAGATTAAGTGGGTAATCCTGAAGCTCCACAAAACCACCTGTTGTTTGGGCCCCTGTGTAATATGGCTTTTGAGGCAATCCTTTGGCAGTTCAGTAGTAGGATTGTGAATAGGCTCACTTATTTGTGTACCTGCTGATTTCCAGCTTGTGCACTCTGCATGGTGTGCTGGATTTCTAGCAGCATAAGCAGTTGACCCTTAGGAAAACTGGCCCAATTAGCTTATTCTCTCTCCTGCTTTCATATCCCAAGCGATGGGTCCTGTCTGCAGGGACATTGATTTCATTGCTATAATGGCATTTGCAGAGAGGCAGACTTTTCACCATCTGGCTATTCCAGGGTTTAAAATGCACCAGGCATCAATGAATGCATTCATTCCATCAGGAAGGGTCCCTAGCAGCATGCCTGGAACAAAAATTCCTGTTTTTTAAAAAAAGATAGAAAAGACACACAGAGTGGAAAGAGAAAGAGGCAAAAACAGGAGAGCCAGTCAGCTGCAGGTTGAGGTTTTAACAATGGTCATGCCAGACCTGGCCCAAAACCCTTGTTCTAGATAATCTCCTGGACACAGTGGCAGCTGTTGAAGCTGGGGTGTATTCCTGTAAAGCATGCTGTCTGACCATCCTACTCAAATGGCACTCACTGCAAGTGAAATTCGGAAACTTAAACCCACAAGCTTCACTCCAGAGGGATGTGGGAACTCTTTTTTTGAACAACTCTATCCTGCAATGATAGAACATATTTGTAAAATTTGAGTTAAATATTCTGGATTTTCTGCTATTCTGCTCTGCCAATATTATGGTCCCAACCCAGCAATATATTAAGCTTGCGCTCAATTCTAAGCATCTTAATGATCTGATGGTAGTAGCCAGTAGTGTGGCTGTTGGCTTTGATTTAAAGACTTCCTTAAATGCATTGCTGACTTTGGCCTTCTGTACCACAGGTTAATACATTAAGATTAAAAATGAATAAGTTCAGTTGTATCGTCATCCACCAAACTGTCTCTATCAATCCATTAATATAATGTTCTGCTCATCAGTGTGTTTATTCTGCCCCATCTCCCCATTAATGAAGTTGGGGGGTGCAGGGAAGAATCATTTTCAAGTTATAAATCTTACTGAAATGTTAGAGGTATTTCAGTCAAAGGTCTTAAGAATATCTTGCATTAGTGACTTTTCGCATGAAAATATAGGCCAGATACTGATGCTCTTAGAGTAGTTCTCTGATGTCTTGGTCATCCATCTGCCTTTCTGTCTCACTCTGAGTCCAGCAACCATAAATGAGTGTGTTTTAGTCAAATGGCTTTCTAGCACACGGAAATACATCGTGGGAGTAATAGTTGCATATTGCTTATGCCATCCTTGAGCTGTGGTGACTGGTAGAGCTACATCTGTTTGCTAGTTTGATTACAAACTAGATTTTCCGAGCCTTGGGTGCTGAGAAAATCAGGCATCAACTTGTCAGTGCTGTTCTGACTGTGGAAGTCTGCTTAAAAATAGAATAAAAGAATTGTAAACATATGGCCATTGTGTTTGATTAATCTGTTCCTTCACATGCCCTGGCAAGGAACGAAGGGGTTGCTAGACTTGAGCATTGACAAGTGACTTCTGGTTGCCCTTTGTTTTGGTCTCTAGTAATCACCATTAGTGTTATGTACTGCTTAATTGAATAGTGTATATTGCAAAGTGGATCGGTATGATTAACACTTACCATGCTAGAAATGGATCAGTAGAGAAAGATCATCTGAAAAATGTTTTTGTAAGCATGTCTTAAGTGACAGGATGAGGGACTAAAGCAGAAGCGATCACTATTATGAGAAGTGAATTTTATCAGTGGTGCTAAGGATAGATGGAAAATGGATTAATCGTCAGATTCTTGACACTGCAGATAAGGTTAATAATGGGCGTATTTTTGCACAGTGCTCTTCTGGCTAAGGAAGATCACAGTAACCAATTGTAGGGATATGCTTTGATTGACAGTTTATTCATCAAGGCATTGATTGTTTCCTGCCATTCAGCTTGAAAATAGGTAGTGGGAGTAAAGGAGAAGTATCAAATTAAAATTCCTTTGAGGCATGATTCTCATGAAAAAGCATTAAACCAACGTTTGAAAGAGCAGGAGAGTTTAAAAGTTCTGCTTGCCAAGTTTTCAGACTGTCTTGTCTGGTATTTTGTTACTTCTTTCCCAAACTTAATATTTTTCAAACACGTTTTTCAAGCTTGTAACATATGCAGCTTTAGGATATGCTGCTTTGGAATATTTGAGATATTTAGACTACCTTAATGTATTTGGTGAAGGCAAATTAAAGATACTTATTTCTGGGGTTTTGACCTCCAATATAGTTACCTAGGCATAGCTGCCCTGTGAAGTTTCAGGGTAGGTGCATGCTGCTCTGCTCTTTCTGGCTTTTATCTAATGGCTTTGTATCTTAATGACAATGTGGCAGCGAAGAGCAGTGATACACCTGACCTTCTCTAAGGAGAAGAAGTAAGCAGTCGAGGGAATTTACTCTGGCTTTGGCTGAGGAAGAAAATTTGAATTGTTGATGGCTCCTTTTCTTCCCCAGAAATTTACCCATAACCTCAGGAGTGGGAAGGAGCTCAGCTGTAGTAGCAGACTGAAGGATATATGTTGTTATATAGAGAGACAGCTGTTTCTCTTGTAGCAGTAGTGTGAACAGCAGCATTTGTGAAGTGTTAATAAGCACTGCCAGTCCCCTCCTCTACTCCACAACAAGCCAGCAAGTTATAGCTTGGTTGTGTTGTGGCTGCTCCATTTTGCACTGGACTGTCAGAAATTTTGTGGCCGATATTCTCTATGGTGGGTGTACAGTAATTGTTTCCCAGCTTTTCTGTCTTCCATGCTAACTAGACAGTCTTAGAGGTAGATAAATCCCAAATATTTAGTGTGAAGGGGGCTTCTAAAGCATAAATTAATGCTGAGTATGCACACCTTTGTCCCCTATCAGTCTGTATTGTTCATTTTGTAATCTTCTCTAAGTCACTAAATAAAACCTCTTCCTAGTCAGAACTCAACTGTATCTACTGAAGAATTGCACAACAGCTCAGTAGTGTTATATTATGAAGTTCTGAGACACAGATATGACACTCACAGGAGGACGAAAGAGCTGTTGCACATATAGAGTGCTGAAGAAAACTACACCTCTTTCCATGTATCTGTAGTTCCTATTCTTTAGATGTCGATGGCTGTATTTTTTGTTGCAATGAAATATAAGGCTACAGACCCATGAGGGCAAAAGTGATTGCAGCTGTATTTAATACAGCTGTTTGTGTATTCCAGATGATAAAAGGATCAAAAGAGACTTCTTTCAGATCAGTATAAAAGGAGTTTTCAATGCTGTGGTCATTAATTCCGTATTTTCCCATAAAAGACTCTGAGCAATTTTTCTTCATATCTAAGTAATTCTAGAAGTTGGCTGCAGATTCATTGAAATGATTATTGATAATAAGAGGGAATTAGGAGCTTGGGCAAGTGAGAAAAGTCTGAAAGTTAGTCTTACCAGAAACAAGGCTTGGATAGATGAGCAAAATAAGTTACTGACTACTTTATGCTTCACTGTTTTTCAAAGTATTTGGCTGTGAAGTATCTGTACTTTGTAGCAGAATTATTTCTGAATTTTATTTTTTGTAATACTTTCATGTGGATGAAAGTTGACCACAAACCACATCTTTCTAGGTGTACTTGGGCTATGGTACAAAGCAGCAGACGTGACCACCTTCACTAGCAGGCGATGCTGAACATAACTGCTGTTAAGTCGTCTTTTGCCTACAGAAGATGAAGAAATCTTTCCTTGGAGGGCAAGAGAGATAGGGCACAACAAGAAATAGGAAAATCTGGAGTTATCAGATTATCTAGAAGTACTTCCTTTTAATTTATTATTTTCTTGATGGAAGATGGGCTTCAATCACAAATGTGGCAAATAATTTCACTATATTTTGGAACAATGTGAGTAATTCTGTGGTGTGATTTATTACATGCCACCGAAAGCAATTTTGGTTTAATCAGAAGTCATAGTAAATATGTAATTAAAAAGTTCTCAGAATGTATGGGTTAAAAATGTCAAATAGTATTGGTTGGTAACAGCTTCATTTGTCTATTTCTGTATTTGGAGTTGTATGGCAGGGCACAATTGCGTGTGCAGCTCAGTGATTTATAGAATTAAGAGCAGGCCCTAATGAGAAAAAAAGCTTTTTAAAACAAAGACTTCTATTAGATCATTTCTGTAGCAATTCCCATAAAGGGAGGAGGAGGGGGAGGACTGAATAGATAATTTCTAGGCCTGAACCTGGAGGTATCCGAGCTTATACCCTTACAGGCATGAGTTATGCATCAATAGAGTCAACAATAAATTTGTAGGAAAGCTATCTCTTGCTAACTGGCACTTCAAAACTGGTATTCTAAAACTCATGTCAGTCTTGCTTCTTCACCCCTTCTTTAACTACTGAGGAGTTTGGTCTTCAGGTAGTATTTGGTTAATTTTGTATTTTAGATCAACTAATATTTGCATACACTGTGAAGGCATTGGTCAGGGCAAAGTGTATGCTATTTAAAACAATGTAGACAGGATAGTTAGTTTATTTATCTGAAGTATTTTTGTGGTTGTGAAAGCAATGTGCAGCTCTGGTAGAAATCAGGGCAGTGATGTTGGTGTTGAGAGAGCAGGACTTAGTTGCATCTGCTGCAGAGGTAGCAGAGCCTGTCATCTTAGACATAGCATCAACTCTTGTGCCTCTCTAATAGCTGGATGAACTAATGGTGTAGTAACGTGGGTGCAGAGCTGGGTTCCAGGTTGCTAGTGCCAAAGTAAGAAACCCCTGCAGAGAGGATGCTGATGTCCACTTGTCCTAAATAATCTGAACCTTCTGCCATGCCAGTCTGTAGGGAGTGAGGTTGGTATGAGCAGTACCAGATGTCTCTGCTGTCATTAGCAGCTGTCTCTCTATCAGAAAGTCCTGCCTGTGCTTTTGAGCTGGAAAAGGGTTTGGTAATGATAGGAGGAAAAATGAAGAACCAAGAAAAATATAAATAAAAATTCTAGTAGAAAAGTTCTGCCGTAAATGGCATCTAATAGGAGAATCAGGTGATCTATTGTCTGGGTGCTTTCATGTACAAATAGATACCTAATTCTTGAATTTCAGTTTGCTGAGGCATGTAATATTATGTCTTTCTACTGACTGACATCTAGTAACTGACACAGTAATACGGTATTCTTACCAAATAACTGTTCCTAAGAGTATTGCAGGGCATAGTGCAGATTTCATACAGTTCAGGTAAGTAATGCTGCAAATGCAACATTGCTCTTCCATCGCCAGCCTGGGGATTCCTCTCCAACAAGGGCATGGATGATGGTAGATAAATATCTGTGTTACAGAAACTTATTTAGTTTATACTATACTTTCTTCCAAATCTGAGACTTTACAAGACAAAAACTGAGAAAGTAGTATCTTCAAAGACTGGTGGAGTGTATTCTGGAACATGGATTTTCATTACGAAAGAATAGAAGAGTTTGTTTGCATGTTTATTTTAATATTGCTTCTTTTAACGGCAATATTGGGTAGGAAGCTATCTGAGAAGGTATAGTAAACAGGACCAGGATAGAGCTACAGGGAGAATCTAGGTTTATAAGGCTATGGTAGGAATAAGAGGAATTGCTCAAGAGCGTGTAGATGGAAGGCTTTCCCATTTGGTTTAGTACTTCCTTTTACAGGTAACTGTGTAGTAGGAAGAAAACTCTTGGCCTGGTCATGTATACTGGTAAGTATTGTCTCACTACCCTGGAAAGACCTTGCCTGCCTCCCCAAGGTAAATTCTTTGAGCGTGCTGTAGCTGAAGAGCCAAGTCTTTTCCCCAGTACAGGAGTCTGAGGAGCCTCTGAGGAGGCTGTAGCTGACTTCTGTACAGTGAAGCATGCTGAACAGCTGCCTGTAAAAGCCATTCCCTTTTTTCTGTATCCAAGGGTATAGGAAGTTTTGCTTTGGTATTGTATTTCTGAGGCAAGTAGTTAGGGAGGATAGCCAGAAACAGCATTTCAAAGCTATCGTGTGAGGAGGAGCTACTATATTCCCTCTGAGCCAAGCATAATCATAAATTTTCTGAACCTCAGGACCTACTTCAGCCACGGGGACTATTTTGCATAGCATAAAGCCCAGCATGGTTTCTTGTATAGCATACAATGGGTGGGCTCTTACAAGGAGTATTCGTAGAAACAGTGTCATTAATATACATGTTAGTTTGCATACATGATGAATTACAAGTTATGTTAATTACAAAGCAATTTATCTTACTTAAGAATGAGGATTTCTAAACGATAGTGAGTCTTACAGAAAGCTAACAGGAGACTTATTTTCAGGTAATTAATAAAAAAAGTGGTATGTTTTTACTTGGCTTTTGTTAGATTAATTATTTAGTAAATATATTGAAGTGTTTAATGCAGTTTTCTCCTATTGCACTTTAAAATGTTCTGGTATGTAAAAAAACAAAACAAAACAAAAACATTTTTTTCATGGAATGAATCCTATTTCCCCAGCTTCAGAATGAACTGAATGCTGCAGCAAAACAACAGTTGTGTGAGAAGGCTTGAGCAGACAGGTCATTCAAGCATGGCTGTCAGGTTTGAAATGGGCAATGCAAATTAACTGATTTTCATAGCTTACATCTTTGTAAGTACTCTGCATATCACCATAACTTGAACTGAACAAAACTTGGTGACAGAGGCATGGAAAAATGGGAAGTAGGTAGGTCAGTCTGGAGAGGGTTGCTCTGGAAATAACATTGAGACATGAGGACAGCTGGGGAAGTAGAGCCCTCAGCTTTCTCTGGGGTTTTGCTGTGTCTGTGTGGGCACCAGCAGTGTTTCTTGGGCTGGGATCACCTCCTTTGTTGCTGTATACACAGCATGAGGTCGCAGTAGTTCCCAGGTACTGGTGTACTGATGGGTAGAGGCATCCATGGATTGTACTGGCTTCTCATGGTTTGCTGCCCTTGCTGTTTTTCTGAACAGCACTCCTTCACTGCGTGCTGGTACCATGAGCCAGATAAAAGGGAATGTCTGTTGCTGCCCCAGTCACTGCCACAGAGGCTCTGAAGGGTGGGTGTGTGCTGTTGTGGGGGTCTGCACAACCCTCACTCCCATGTCTGATGGGATCCAGAGCAGATCATATCCCTAAGAAGATGAGGAAGGAAGGAAATGACCATCCATCCACTAGCTGCTGTGCTGAATTAAACATTATACTATATGCCTACTGCCTTCTGCAGAAAATAGAAACAAACGGCAAGCAGGAGAATAATACAGCGGCTACTTTTACATTAGCAGCAGAGTGTAGTGGAGGATACCTTTCTCTTGGCTCCAGAGACTGTTCTATATGATCTGCTTCTGTGGGCTGTATGATCAGCAGCCCAAAATTGTCACTTGGGGAAAAGGTATGAAATATTTTCCCTAAATCTGCAGATGTCCTATAGAAAACTAGAGCAAGAGTTATAACACGTAGTATGTAAATTATATGCTACGTAGTTCAGATGTTCAGTCCAAACAGTGTTAAAAACAACAGTTTCACAGCTCGAGTACAGAGCAGAATATTCAGGTAAAAGTAATTTATGGTAGTAATTATGGTATAAACCAACTTGTCAGCAGCTAGTTGTTTAAATTCTTTCTTTCCCACTCCAGGCTTCTCAAACCTGTAGGGAAATTGCTGTAAGAAATACCTGTTCTGCCTGCTATATTCATCAGAAATAGGATGCGGTTTATGAACAATTAACTGTAATGAAAAAAGGATCTCATTTGCAATGATGTGGAGTTGCAAGAGGTCAACCTGTGTTCTGATAACTAATCTTAATCTTTACTGGCAACATCTAATATTAATTAGTAACACTCACACCTTTCACGATTGAAATCTGAACATTTATGCACATAATTATGAGTCATCTAATGGCTCAACAGCTTTAATTTTTCCCCACTGTGTGTATTTCATTTTAACCATGAGAGACCTGGGCCTCTATTTGTTATGGGCCAAAGTGATTGAGAATAAGTCCTGAGAATATAGGTTACTCCTGAGCTTTTGCATCCAAGGGAAAGAGTGTGCATGTCCCTTCTGTGCTTCCTGTGTGGGAAAGGGTGATCTAATGGCAGCAGGGCTGATATTGGCACTAGCGGAAGTGGCAGGGTGGGACAGACGTGTTGTTTAGCTCTTTCTGCATCAGGAACCCTTCCACAGGGAAGTAGCAGTACGACCACAGCACATCCTTACTTTAAATGCAGCTCTGGCTTGGCTGTCTTACTGCAGATAAACGGAGACGAACTCCAGTGAGCAATATTAGCTATTCTGATAAATGTACAAGACTGCTGGTATTACTGGCTTTACACTAAGGGTTTCTGCAGGCAAGATGTATTCAGTAGGTGATCAGACATCCTTCTCCATCTGTTGATAACTCCCCCCCGCCCTCCTTTGTGGAGGGGGGTGGTTGTGGTGGAGTTTAGATGTCCATCAGGGTGAAAACACCACAACCTTCTCTTTAGTGCCAAGGGAAAAATTCCTCCTCACCAGTGCTCTGACACTTTCTAGTTTTTAATACAGTCTGCAAAACATGAATGTTGTAAGAGTCATACCTAAGCTGTCTGCAGCTCAGGCTCTTGTGCAAGGAGACTGCTTGGCAAGGGGGAGAAATTCTTTGCAGTCCTTACCCCTGCGATAGCATAAGATAGTGAGCAGGAAATGGTCTGATTGTTAAAGCAGATGGCTTCTTGGCAAAAGCCTTCTGTGACTTGTATTCTCTGTGGTTTTTTTTTTGTGAGACAAACCAGCTTTTCTGATATGACAACTTCATTGCTATGCCTTGTAAAAACATGCTGCCACTTGTACTAATTTTACTTTGTAAGAACAGAAGTGTGAGAGCACACTGGTAAAGCAAAGTCAACAGTGCTATGGTTTGGGAGCTGCTTTTTTTAGGACTTAAATGGTTGCCAATAGATGGAAGTCATTTATAAAAGCTATGAAAAGAATAACAACAACATTAAAACAAAGACGTGTTACTGCTTCTGGTTTTTGCATATGCACACCATGAGCCAGTGCAGTTGCTAAAAGTACTCCCTGAAAGGGCTGTTCTACATCTTCTGCATCTTCTACATCTTGTGAATGTGAACAGCGAGGGGAAAACAATCAAGAGAAACTCAGTTCAGAGGACTGCACCAAGAGGATTTAGTCTAAAAGCAGGGTGAATGGAATTGAATGCAGAGCACTGGTCTCGCTAAGGCCAGAAGCTGCAGCTAGCAGAGGGCTACGGAGCTGGTACTGATGGCAGCAGGCCAGTTGTACTGAGAGGGCCAGGAGGTGGTGGGGAGTGTGCAGACTCCGGAAGAGGGACATGTCTGGTTTTGGACTGTGTTGACCAAGGGAAAGATGGACACTTCTGCCTTTGCTTTCCTCTGAGGCTTATACAAGGCAGGAGCATACTGATCCCCATGAACTTCTCTTCCAAGTGTATCACAAATCGGTAAATCAGATGAAAATATGATGATGAAAATAAGATAATTTTTCCAAGCTACGCTGACATCCACTGTATATATGCAATAGTTTCAGGTTAGAGCTTGAGTGGACATAGAAGTCTATCTTCCTACACTGCCATCAATGACAAACAGTGACTTTTTCTGGGAAGGGCTCACAAATGAGTGTGATTAGATTAATGTTTTATCCTTAAAGTTCTCCTGGAGTCATCTGAGGTCCCTGAAAGTGAAAATACAGGAGCTAGCATGTATTTATAATCACCCATGATCCTTCAGAAGCAGTCTCTGGAAATGTGCTTCTTAATTACCTGCCTTTAGCATATTAATTTTGGGGGTAGAATAAGGCTTCTGAAATGGCTGTGCATCTGCCATTCACATTTAAAGACTACATGACTGAACTCATTCCTTTCAGTTGTTTGTATGTGCATAGTCTCTTATTTTGGATAGGAGTTTAAGGTAAAATCTCATCTGCTCTGTTGGGGATATATGGAATCCAAAGACAGTGCAGTTAATGGGGTCAACTATTTTTCCCTTTTAAGACTGCATATTTGAAATCAGTTCAAGAATTTCAATGATGACAAATTAAATTAGATCTGCGTTTTTTTCTCCACAATGTCAGTTAACACTTCACATGGGAAGCATTCAGTACAACCACGTCTAGAAGCCGACAATTGGCTTCTCTGTACAGTGAACTGACTGAGAAGGCACTGAAATGTGACTTGCGTATTTGCAGACAGTTTGAAGAGTTTTTCGATGCCACAACACTGGCAATGAGGACAGCTGTTCTAGGCAGAACAATACTGGCATGTACTGTTGGTATGGCATGAGAAATAAGCTAGATAACTTCCACTGTATGGGGACAGAGCTTTTTAGAAAGAACAAATTGATTTATGGGGAATGCTGCAGGTCAAATATTTCATTAAAATTTCAAAATTAAAACCCTATAAAGACATTTGTAATCATATTTGACCACTCTGAATAAAGAGGTAGGAAAGAATTTGTCCTGACTTAAAACAGGGTGTTCAAGAACATTAAGGCAGAGAGAAAGAAAAATGGGCATTTAAAATATCTCTGTAGCATTCGTGTACAAGCATGTACTTTTGAGGAAGTGCTTTTACATTTTTTCACTTTTTTTTTTTCCCTCAACATTTAAATAAAATAAACCTCCCCCAAAAGTTCTGATAGAAATGCTTTTTCTCAAGGCAATTCCTTCTTGCTTGACCCAGTAGGGCTCTAACTGGTGAATTGATGACATCATAATCATTTTGGATAATGAATGGTGAAGTCATTAACAGAACTACGACTTAACTGCAGACCAAAGAGAGTGAACAGCTTGCTTTTCAAAGAGTGAAGCTCTTATTCAAACACACATCTTCAATAATGGCAGGAGAAATACAGAAAATTACTGTCAAAGTATATTGCATTTTGTATGAATGCCATCTCCTTTCAAGTTTGCCCCAGCGTGATAATCCTTTCTTATTTAGTGGTGTTGCCCTTTTCTCTTTAGAGACCTTTAGTGAAGTCGTCTTTTATATTTCATGTATCATTAAAGTGACTTAAATGATCAGGGATGTGGTAGGCCTGACTTTTATTTTTAATTATTAGCATAAATAAAGAGCCATCTATATTTCGCACCTGCTGCAATTATAAAAATTTATTTTCTTCATTTTTAAAACTAATCGTGTGCTTCAGGGATTCAACCAAAGAGATCAGAGGCAGTTCTTTGCTAACGCTCTACGTACTTTGCACATTCATTAGATCTGACCTCAAGGGACTTGTGATACAGTTTTGATGGCCACTTGAGTCATGGCTTCTCTGCAGTTTCTGGGAAGGGTGCCTTCGTAGTATTGAAAACAGAATAATGAAAGAAAAATACTACAGGAACGTTTCACGACAGCCTCTTATGCACACAGCTGGTCAGTGCAGCCTCAGACATTGGGTCACTTCTGAAAAGAACAGTTTGGTGATTGCTGAAAAATACTATATTGCTCATCAAAAAAGACAGAAAAAGTTAGAAGACAGAAAAAGAAGCCCCTTAGGCCATTTAGAAATTAACTAGAAAAGCATTTCAGTTTACATTTTTGATCACTTTAAAGATGGGAATTTTCATATTCAAAAATCTGAGCTGCATTTTGCTGAGTGTTGCTTTCTGTTTTTCCATTCCATTTGTATGCAGCTTTATTTACAAATGTAGACATAATTACATGTAAATTAATTGCAAATATTATGTTTATTTTATCTGAAATTCCTTTTGTCAAAGTATTCTTCTGTAGTAGTTTTTCTCATGCAGGCCGTCTCGTTTTCTTTCTTACCAAAAATCTATCTTGAAATAGTGATGATATTTTAACACATACTTGGCAAGCCTGGCTATAGTGCAGCCAATGAATCAACTGGTTACGACTCATCTTTCCTCTTTAAATTATAGTGCAGCAGGTTAGACAGTTTCATCTAACAAGGCCGAAAGAAGATTTTCTTCTCTGCAGTTGTTGGTATACAGAAACGATACACTTCCTCAGTGTTACTCTCCAGTGTAATATAAAGCAAATAGCTTCCTAAGCTCTTCCTCCTGTTCAAAAATTAACAGACTTCACTAGATTGCGATATACAGCAGTGCAAGTGAAGACACTAACATTCTTTTAGGTGTTTTGTATTTGGAGAATTCTTGTGATCCCTTTAGATGTAGGGAGTGAGCTGAGCTCTGTCTGCTGAGGTTCATGTGGCTCGGTCTCTACTGGGGCTTCTCCTTTTTGCATTATGTCACAGCTCTTCCAACTTGTAGAGGTCTTTGTAGTACTGGCTGTCTAATGTGACATATTTGTCTCTCACGACACATCTAGACTGTATCTACCATTTGGCAGAATGCGGGATATTAGCTGAATACCTACTGATAAAGTGAGATAAAATGGTAATTTGGTGATTTAGTGGTAAATTCACAAAACTGTTGTTTAAAAGTTTAAGTAATTAGTTAAAAGCTTTTTGATTAATGGTAGCTAACAGCTTGTATGTATGAATATTATAGTGCTGAGTGGCTGAATTCCAGGTGAAGTGATTGATTGTGTTCTGGGGGAGCACATATGTTCCTGGGTGCATATAAATTATTGTTAGTCATGCAGTTTCAGTAATACGATTATTTTCAGTGATAGCTCCTCCATTTTAATGTCTTCACTTTTCAGTGTGATTCTAGACATCCAACACTGTCCTGTCGTGCATCACTCCCTTTGTAGTAATTCCCTTGTTCTTTCGTGTAACTGTTATACCTCAGGGACAATGACAAGAAGAAGAATGAAGAGAATGTATTTTGGTGCTTTGATTGAAATAGCAATTTAAACAAAAACAGCAACAACAAAAAACTTTTTAAGCGAGTTAAAGGTCTACTTTGACTTTGTGACAAGGCAATTTGGCATTTAGGATCATGTTTTCACAAATGCTCAGTAGCCACATAAATACAAGTATTTAGATGTTTATATTCAATTTGCTCCAATGGGAGGTAGAAGTTGAGACTATATGGTGAAAAACAGTGGTCTCTAAACTGGTCACGCAATCTGTTACTCAGAATGAATATTCGTATATCACTTGACATTCATTGAAACTTTTATTATTATTAGTTTTTTTAATCTTACTGGAAGGCAGCAAACATAACTGCACAGAGTTGGTTCACAAAGTGTGTTGCAGCTTCTCTTGCCATTTTGCTAGTCTACCTGGCTGCTCTGGCTCATACCAAAAGAGATCAGTGTGAGCACTCTAAGCTCCTAGGACACGGCCAGAACCAAACAGTTTAACAGACTTTCCTGCGTGCTATGAGATACCGCCTTGGCTTGCTGTGGGGGGTTGACAATTAATGTAAAATGGAACAAATTGAAGGGAGCCATTTAATACCAAGCCAAAACAGAAGGAATGCAGGGGTGGTGTCAGTTCAGTTTTGACCTCTACCTCTGGGTTAGGCAATAGCTCTCCGTCTGTAACCCGCGTATAAAGAGCTATATAACATGTTGTCCTGAAAAACAAACCAAATGCACTAGACTGACAGCAATTGTTGTGGAGTGCTCAATTTGTCTCATTACTGGAAACAAAAAGGCAGCACCCAGGCAAGTCTTCCATTCCCTGTGCCCATGAAATTTGCCTGGTATTTGCTGAAATCACTTTTAGAGATGAAGGTATAGTCATCCTTTCTGGAGTTGGCCTCTGTGCTCAAATGGTTGAGCTGGAATTTTGTGGGGAGGGTGCCAGTCTCCTGCGGTCCGGACTGGGACTATCAACTGACTGCACACAGGGCACAGAACAGCTGTCAGGCAGTAACTGCTTTCATTCACCATCCCTCCCCCCTGTTATTTGCACATTACTGTCATTTCTGCCTCTCTCCTAGAATGTAGCATATCAGCTTCTAGATGTTCAGAGCGGTTTCTGTATGCAGATCTGTAGTAGGTTTGCAATCGGAAATCAATATTTTAAATGATGTTTTCCCCAGAAGATTATTATCATTGTAAAATCAAAATATTTTGCAATTCTTGAAAGCTCAAAGAATATTCTGTGTATGAGCTGACAGGAAACCATAATCAAATTGTCAAGCAATTGCTCCTACTGTGGCAAAGTGAGAATGTTAGATTACGTGTGTCAGCATGTGAAGATAAAGACTGCATAGTGAACAGCACATTGAAGGCTTGATAGGAGATGGGAAGTTTATCGCTGTACACTGTAACCTATTGTAGACAGCTCTGCTACCTCAGCAGTCCTCAGTTTGCATTAAAAACCTTTATGATCAATAAAGTGCCTCAGTTTTGTCATTTGCAAAAGACATTTTAAATTTTCTACCAGCTTTATTTGGTCAATTAAACTGAAGACTAATTGCTATTCCAAAGGGTTAAGAAATAAGATGCAGAATACTAATATACATACACTAGTTGTTTACTGATTCTAATATTATCACTGCTCTAATCTCTTCAAACAGGCACCCAAATGCATGCTGCTGTGATTATTTGAGTAAGAAAAATGGCTCATTTATTCAACATATGCATTGGCTGCGAGTTTGTTTTTTTAGGTGTTTAAAGATTTATGTTCAAATTATTTTTCTCCAGTTTTCCAGGCCTTTTCTGTAAACTCCTCAATCTTCCTGTTCTCTATGGCTGCTCTGCACAGTGGATGTTCACTGAAAACATCTCACCAAAGTGTTTGGTTCTGAGCTTGGGGCTGTAACTGGAAACTTGTTGAGAACTTGAAATCCCATTAATTTCAGTCAGAATTAATGACTCATCACCTTGCAAGATCATGCTTGTGGGGCCTGTTCTCAAGCAGCCCAAACATTCCTACAGCTCTTTCTTTTAGAGGTAGGGGTCAGGAAATATTTTCAGGAATGAAATATATTTTCAGGAATGAAATTTAGAAGTCTTTTTTTTTTTAACTTTGATATTCAGAATGTCACCTGGCTATTTAACTACAGCACAAAACAGGCACTTAATCAGTTAAATTCAGTCATTTTAGAAAAATATAGTTTTTAGCAACTTAACTAGTACAGTCTTCTTTGTCTGGCCCTGGAATAGCTTACAGTTCTCTGTAAAACCTTTTGAAAGAGTGAAATGGCAATACCTGAAGGTGAGAGGAGCATAAATAGTATAAAATCAACATTAGGGTATTGATAGTAGAACAAGCTTTTGTCATACATTGATAAGATGACTGACAAAGGGAATTTGCTGTATTTCATCACTTTGATCAGCAGTAAAATATTTTTGTTGGGTATTCTTCAAGAGTATATGAAGGAGACGGTAATGGAGAATCACAAATAAATGAGGACTGGAAACATCATGCATGTTTAATTAAAAGTCAAGAAAAGAAAAATGAATAAACTGAATGCTTAGATTGATTTAGAGAGAGGCTTCTGATCTTCCTGAGATAAGGACCTCTGGGGCATCCTTCCAGCAAGTGAGGGATGCATCCATATGGTTGCAGGTGAAAGCAGAGAGGGGCTGAAAGAGGAGGCAAGCATTTCCTTCTGGCTTCTACTAGAAAGCAGCCAGGCTTGGCTGTGGCTCTGCACTCTTATTAGTGGGTATGGTGGCACCTTTCTGTCAAAAGGGGAGGTGAACTTGATCTTAAACTGGAAATCAGCTAGAAGGATAATCATGTAATTTTGGGCCAGGACTAGGCCAGGTTTGAGTCGTTACAGTCCTCTGCAATTTTTATCCCAACAAACACATTATTCTCCTTGCTATTTTGCATCTGAGTGGATTTGGTCATACTCTGGAGGGCAAAGTCTTTGCTTCTGCATTCAGCATAGCTCCTCTTCTGCATTAGTGTAGCATTTGGAGAATGTGCGGTGTGGAGGAATTTGGTCTAGGTTTGTGCATTCAGTTACTACCTATCAGGTGAACTGTCTAACTCTATAGATTTGACTTCCTTTCCTACTTATGGATGCAACATGCATTGATAGCTGAGTCCTATCCCAACTAAAGCAGCAGGAAAGGTAGAGTTGAATGTTACTAACCTCTTGATCTGGAACAGGGGTCTTGAAGGCTTATCAAATTAATGCCACAGACAGGAACAGAGACTGCAGCTGTGACTTGCCCAAGATCTGAGTGCAGTCTGTGTGTGTGGAGGAATCACTTCTACTCCAAGCTACTAGCTCTTGTAACTGAGCAATGTGATGTCTCCTGTCCTTGATACCTCTCCACGAAAACCCTCTCTTTCCTACACACAGCAACAAGGTATTATCTCCTCAATGTAAGTGATTTGAACATGTTGTTGAAAAAATGATAATATATGCACTGTATTGTAGAAGACTGAAGTTTTAAGTATAAAGTGAAAGTTAAGAAAACATTGTGGGCTGAAACCTTGCTGATTGAGGTACAGTACACACTAGTGCTAGTGATCTCAAACGTGTTTACTCTCAATCTGCAGATCTTTTTATTAGTCAATTAGTATTCATTGTCAATCACTGTCTTTGCATCTCAAGGGATTATCAGCTCTATTCTACTAAGAAAATACATCCCTTTAGTGAAAATTTCTTGATTACTTTAGTTGACAACTAAGCAGCTGATAGCTTTTGTCACCTGTGCTTAAGCAATGAATCTCCACTAGCTATTTCCTCTGTTGTGCCACAACAGGAGCTGCAAATGAGTACGAATTAAGTAATAATTACTGTTGCTTTAACTTTTGAGTTGAAACTACCTGTGGTTTATTTTTGTACAGTTCTCCAAACTGCTTAGCTAAAAAGGCATTTACAGTGTTTGTTGTATTACTGTGAAGGATAGCCTGCCAAGGGCTATTATGATAAAACAAATGACAGTGACTCTGTTTTGCTAACAGGATATTGGACCATTAACCTTTTCCTTCAGCACATTCCACAGTCACTGTCTGAATGGAAGATGGGGATGGCGTTGGGGTTGAAAAGCTTTAGAATCAACATTCTCCCTTGACTGGCTTCTCTTTACTTAAAGGACCCTAAGTACTCATCCTCCTTAAATGAATCTTACACAGGACCCTCCATCTTCCTACCTCCTTCAGCTTCTTTGGTAACGAGCAGAATTTTAGCATTAGAACAATGTCTTTGTAGTATCATTCAAGGAGGAATCTTTGTTGTCATACATCTTAATAATTTATCATGCTTTTGATAAGAATTCTAGAAGATCAGTAGATGAGAGTAAACAGGCTCAGGAAGACAGCCCTTTGATGCCCATGTTGTTAATTTTGCAGTAACAGAAATGGTTATCTGTCATTGTAACTTAAGTTGCATAATTACAAGATAATTTTGGCAAAGTTACTACTGTTAAATCTTTTACAAAATAACTGTATATTAATTCAGCAGCATAAAAGAGAAACTGCACCTTTCCTTGCTAACACATAAGGGAGGAAAAACCTGTAGAGTGTGGACACCATGAAACAAGTCTTTGCATTGGGCTTTCTGGATGCAGTGGTTTTTTTTTTTCTGCTATTGTGTTGACAAATTGCTATGGTAGGAAACATGATGGAAGAACACCATCCCAGCAGCAGCTCCTGGAGAAAGAAATGCCTGCAGGTGTTCATGAAACCAAGCAGCCTCTGGGAATGGTGCACCACCTACTTTGTCAGTGGTGTTTAAAAAAAATAATAAAAAAAAATCCTGGTTCTTCATTCCCTCTGGTATGCTTCTTACCAGAAGTGACAACAGAACTGAGTAATCTGAAAATGGAGAGATGGAGAGCACAAAATCTAGCTTACACCAACTCTGTGCTCAAGTGCAATTAGAACAGCAAAAATGGCTGCTGGATGTTGATTAAAGTCTACGTCTGCCATATTGCCATATTGCCTTACTCTTCTTACTGCAGAATGCTAGCTAGTGGCTGAGAATCCATTTGGGAAAGAGTAGACAATTGTAACTGAGGGTATAAAACTACAGAATTACTGAATATTTCAGGGAACTTGAAGAAATTAAACCAAAATTCCCAGGATCAATCTTCTGAGAAGTTTAACTCTTTTGGAGAATAAGGGAAAGGAGAAGAGTGCAAAAAATATTTTCTATCAGAGGAAGTTAGAGATTAGGTTCTGGACTAAGATACAGGGATAGAAGCCAGGAGTCACATTAAAAAATGAATGGGATTTCAACAGTGCAACTAAGAATGAAATCTAACCTTGTGGCTGTGGTGACTCTGTCCAACTTTTAGAGTTATGTTTACTCTTAAAGAAGTAAATGTTCAAGTAATTTTGTCATAATTTGTCTGAACAAGCTCTGCTTTGATCTGTAGGGAGATATCTAGGTACACCCTCGTGTGATGTTTGATTACTTTTGACTAAATCCCCCACTCAGATCAGTTTATTGCCCAAAGGCAGGGCAAACCTTGCCCACAAACCTGTTTCTCTATTTCTGTGTAATCCAAGTCCCTGTTCCAAGAGCACTGATTGCTTGCTAACATTTTTAGTATGAGGACAGCAATAAAGAGAGAGCTATTATGGAGGAAATGGAACCAAGCACAGCTAAGAAAAAAGCTAATTAAAAATGAAGGGGATGAGGAGCCTAGAAGATGTAATGTCCCTGAAAAACATTGTGGTCCTAGAACAAAGAGTATCTTCTGAAAAGTTTCTTAAAAGCGTTGTCAACATAAGTTTGGTTTTTTTTTTGTCTTTTTTTTTTTTGTGTGTGTAGAGATTTTTGTTTTGGGTATCTCATAAAATTGCTGGTCACTGTGTAATTGTTGCTGGCTCTTCTTGTCCATCTGGCTGTTTCTCTTCAAAATGATTCTATTTCTTCCGGTAGCGCAGCTACATGAATCGCCTTTGTTGCATTCTCTAAGAACTCTTCCCCAGTGCTGAACCAGGGTTGAAGCTATCCATTATGGAAAAAACACAATGTAGCTTCACAAATAGCATTACTGAAGAGGCACTTTGCATGATTTCAAGTACCCACTTACTAACACATGACCATTCTCAAGAGTAATAAGGGCCGCATTTGATTCTTGATACCACAATGAACAATTCAAGGGCCAGGGTCTAGACTTAGTTGCATTAGGGTAAATGTAGAATAACACCAAAGAAGTCAGTCATTGTTGCAGCTTTGTATGGGGGGAAAGGGGATCAAAATGTGTTTCTCTGTACTGCAGATATGGTTCTTGCAGACCCAAGGCATTGACTATATTTGTTAAGCACTTACATTGCCAGAAGAAATAAGTATTTATCAGTACAGAAATGAAAGTGGGATTTAGTAATTTCTTTTCAAATATCCATATTTTTGTCAATTTACAGTTGTTTGTTTTCTTTTTTTTTTTCCTATAACACTATTGCTTGTAGCTTCCAATTTTATTTAGGGAAAGCGATAGTAAAGGAGTGATATCTTTCAGTGTTTTTATAGTAATAGTTATGGTAATTTAAGAAAATTTTCATGCTAGTCATTGTGTTAAAGTAATTTGAAAACATTACAATAGGATGAAAAAAATCTCTGCTGATCATGGCTGATTTATCAGCAGTGGAAACCTGGGCTTTCATCACCCTTAGTGTAACAGGCCTCTTGGTATACCAGCCTTGTTACTTCACAAATAGATCATGACAGACTTTTTGAAAAGACTGAGAAACCTAGGTCAGGAAATATCAACCCATACAACTAGTTTTGGGGCACTCCTGACTGAGCCCCCTCAGATGGGGCCAGAGCTGGACCAATCCTTCTGGAGCCTCTGTCTGGTGAGCTGACTCCTGTCTTCTGGGGGGTGAATAGCTTGACTGTCTGAAGTGCATTATTTGCCTTATTAGTTGTTACCTCCCCAGCAGTGCTTGTAGTATTCAAGTACAGGCCTTGATTTTCCTCACATCCTCCCTCCACACAACAATGTGATATATATGTTTTAATGAAGAGGACTTAAAACAAAGATCAAGGATATTTTTCCAAAATAATGCAGGAGTCTGTGCCGTGGTTTTTTTTCTTTTTTTTTTTTTTTTTGTTAAACCTTCAGAAGCCTAGGATCTGTTGTTTTGATGATGTTGTGGAGGCATGCTTCTGGTGTATGCCCTTGAGGAAGGGCCCTTGAGATTTATGCTGCTGCCATGTTGTGCCTGCTTCCCCTTCCTTCCAGGGGCCTGGCCTGCCTCTCCCTCCTGTCTTGTCTCAGTGTGGGAAGGAAGATTTGGTTGTCTTAAGCTGAAAATATGTCACTTCTCTGCCCTCAGTGTTTTAGTGACTTTAATGAACCTAGCAGATATAGGAGAAGTGCTGGGGCTAGCTGAGGGGGGAGAGGTGGCTGTGGAATTGCCCTGTGTCCCGAGATACTGAGGTGGCATGCGGGGCTGTGCACTCAGCCAGCTTTGCTGAGGAAGAATGAGATCCGCCCTCATCTCAGCCCAGGAAACACTGAGGCCTCATCACCACAGAAATTGCTGAACCACAGGGGCTGCCCAGCTCAGGTGGCTTCCCTCGGTAAGGCACATTCTGGGCCATGCAGCATCTGCTGGGGGACAGTTTGTGGAACCGCCTCTGCCTTGACCCCATTTTCTAGAGGGGTGTGATGGGTGTGGCCATGCGGCAAGGAGGGCAGAAAGAAACCACTAGCCCAGAAATCCAGGAAAGGGCTCTGAGGACACGCCTAGGAAGAGAACTGCTTCTGGCCTGAGCCCTCCTTCCTTGAGGGTAAGAAGCAGCTGCCTCTCCACTGTGAGCGCCTGCCTCTGGGTTGATCCAAGTGTCCTTGCCTGTAGGATTTAATCTAGTCACAGGCGCAAGCTCTGAACACGTCTGTGTCTCAGTGGACAGAAGGATTAGCTTTGTCTGTCCCATTTAGCAGGCTGAATTCAGAAACCCCTCCAAGAGGCTGGCATGCGGAGGGCCCAGCCGCCTGTGAGGGAGCAGACTCATAAGCGAGAGGAGTGCTTGTCCACAAAGAGCCTTTCACACCTACACAGAGAGCAGCAGGGAAGGAGGAACAGGAGCAGCCTGTCGAAAAGTTAAAGCTTAAAACATCCTTAACAGGAGAGTGGGAGTGAATACTGTTTAATCTGAGTTTTACCACTCTCAGGAGAGATGAGTGGAGGAGTGAAGAAAGTACATCATGACATATCCTGTAACATGGCAGAGATTTTTTTTTTTTTTACTGCAATATTGCTGAGGAGCAGTAGTTATTGGCTTGAGCTCAGTTGTAGCCAAGTGCAGTACAAACACAGCCGAGCACCTGTGAACCCTTTTGAATGGGAGCTGTCTGTGTAAGCTGGGGAGTATAGACCCCTTCTTTTTTATTTTGACAAGCTGGCTTTCCTGCATATCAAACAAGGTTGTTTCCATGAAAATGGGAAAGAGATGCCCGTTTCTTTTTTTTAAATTGTTTTGCAAGCAGTACCTGACTTGCCCAGTCTTCTCCAAATATGTGTACTATATGTATGCTCAAGGGGGTCAGTGTCCTTTTTCTATGTTGATTTACCCAATGGGCTTATCTGAGGCTTCTGTGTACTTACAGCAAATAATTGAACGAAGCATTCTCTGAGAATGAGAGAGTTTATAACTTAATACAGATCCCAGTATTATGCACAGCTATTCAAAATGTGACAGTTTTTGATGCAGAAAGCATTAGTATATATAGTTATATATATTTTTTCTCATACTACAACAATAGCAATTTATTGCTGCCTTTTCCATAGTGTCTGGTGCAAAGAGGGGATGAAAATAGGGTCTATTTCACCTAATCTTTGTTCTGAATGACATTTTAAGTGTCTATACCTTACAGAATTAAATGTATGGTTCTCTGTGCAGTTTGAAGTATAGTGGGCTATCCACACTGGGCAGGCCGTCATGTAAAAATGTCACGTTCGTGTCTAAAATGCAATGTGTTCCCCTTACACAGCTTGCAGCTTCCAGTTTTAGTGATGATGTAATTGCTCAGTTGTTTCCTGCTGTGTGGAGTTTATTTGCCCTGTGGGGTTTCCATGAATGACTTATGTTGAGGATTTTGTGAAGATCTAACAAAGGTGTTTGAATTGGCATAGATAATCTTTATGAGCTTAGACAGCAGAACACCCATACTACACTAGTACTTATAGTACTTGTTTCCTCATGGAGTCTGGTAACTGTTAATAGCTTCTTATTCACAGTCCATTTGCTATATGTGAGGGCTTTGGTAGATACCATTTCACAGAACATATTAGGAAATGACCTGACAAAATATCAGGTCTTGAAAGGTCTTTACATCTAGCATCTGTAAATATCTTCTTGGTAAGGTATTCATTGTTTTATTGGCTAATTGGGAATTTTGCTGCCTTCCAGTATTGTTTCCAAGAAGAAAACATAACTTCATGTAGCTGAAAATATCATGCTGTTAAATGTTATATGTAATGACTCCTACTATCTGAAAACTTCTCAGTGTCTATGTGTGGTGTGGTGCTGAGGGATGGAAGTGTATGAATTATACCACCTTGAGACAGATATACCTCTACCTCTCAGTCTCTTGGAAGGCTGTGAAACTTTTCATGGAATGTACGAAAAGCACAAAATAAATGTTATAGGCAATTCTTTCTCCCTTGCTGTATGCAATTTCTGTAGCATCAGAACAAATGTTTGCACTTGCTCCTCGGGATATGGTAGATCTGTTGACACAGTCTTTCTCAGACAGGTCAGTTCAGTCTGCTCCTGTGCAAGTGGAGGCGCAGGAGGTCTCTTCATGCTGTGAGCCAATTGGAAGCTAGGCATTTGGGCTGCCTGTGATGCCACATCTATCTTTTTAGCTCAGACTGGTGCTGCACTGACTGCAGCCCCCAGGCTCCTGCTCATTTTGGAGTGCAGGCAGAGTATATTGTGAGTGTGGAAAGTATTTGTATAGAGTCACTGCTATGTAAGTGACACAGATCTGAAAAGACCTGGAAGGCATACTCTATCTCAGCTGGGATGCTCAGTTGATAGTGTTGCTTCGATTCCCTTTCCAGCTCTGTACTTGAATGATGGTGAAATTTTGGGCAGGACATTGTACTTGTGTTTCTGTTTCCATTCATACTTTTTAAAGGCCTTTTCTAGTGAGTCTTCTGTTCTAAAAGAACAGTCCATCTCAGTGACCAAACATCAGTGATGCTGCACTGTGCATTAGGTGCCTTAGCCTTTGTCCTGCCAAGGCCCCTGGTGCACTGCTGCAGCCTGCCTTGCACCTGCAGCCCACTTTGTACCTTTCCCCGAGCTGCTGTGGCAGAGTTTTCCCCTTGTTCTTGTGCTGCCTTTTTGCTGGCTTTGTACCTGCAAACTCCATTGCTGGTGGCTGTCTGGTTTCATGGGAAGTGAGTGATCACAGTCAGCAAAAGGCTTGTCTCTTTGACCTTCACCTCCCAATCCCCTGCTTCTGGCAGTTGGCTGTAGGATTTGATTTACAGCACAGGGCCCAGATGACACGTGTGAAGACTAAAAACAAAAATTAAAACATTCGCCTGTGCAGCAGCTGTCCAGGTTAACATGCGCTCCAGTCAGTGCAAGCAGCATTGTAAGCAGGAACAACCTGTTGGGAGTTTGAGAAGGTCCTGATGAAAACAGGGTGGTTACTGTGGGGGGGTGGGCAACCTGCTACACTCATGACGATGCCCAGGGTAAGATGCTTGTCTTCTCTTCCCATCTGGCTATGGTAGAGAAGTTTTTTAGTTGCCCTTTTCTTTCATTTTTTTTTTTCCTAAGACCTTTTGACCATTAGAGTCAATGTATGCTATTAGCTATGGACCCTACTAATAAATGTTTTTGTATGAACCTCTCTCAACATCGTTTCTGCGACAACTAGTGTGTTAGGACCTGATACCGGTTAGTCTTCAGTTTGTAAAGGCTTGTCAGGTGTCACTGTAGCACCATGTAACCTCTTCTAGAAGGAGGGGAGACATGAGAATTTTACTAATAAACTGAAGAGGAGAACCTACTACTCGTGTTCATTTACAGTTAGGCTGCTCGGCCAGTATACAGTTCAGAGCAATAAGCTTTCAGCTTCCATGTAACTGTGCACAGCAGGTCATCCTCTTGGTCTGGCTGGATTTAGATGAGAAAGAAGATTCTTGTCAGTAATCCAAAGAATGCTCCATGGACCAGATTTTTAAAAGGAAAAGTCAATGTCCACAATGTGAGCCAGACTTTCTTCAAAAAATTTCTCATCTCTAGTTTAGGCTGTAAAACAAAGTGATCATATTCCAGAGAGAGCTCAGTGGCATGTGCAGCACTGTCGGGGCAGCTGGGTGGGAGATACTTGTGCTGATCTAGCCCTCACAGAAGTGTCTAAATGCAACCCTGGCACACTGAAAAACTGCCCACAGCTGAGGGTGCCAAGCCCTTGAAAACAGACCCTTAGGCTCCTACCAAAGCCTGGTCTTGCATCTGTTAGATCTGAAAGTGCTGGGAGTGAGCTCTTGCTGTGCAGATTTGTGTTCCTTGCTGAATTCGTTAACAACTGGTTATCACACTTTGCTATTATGCTGTGTATGTTAGAAGCATAAATACAATTGGGGAGGAAGAAAACTATTATTAATCTGTTAACACACTATTACAAATCTTTGGAGCTTTCTGTAGCATTCATATTTTGTTTGAAGCATCTGTCTCACAACAAATAGTTCAGTTGATTAAATGTTCAGAGGAACTTTTCTCCCCGTCAGCAGAACAGATTTTACTAAGACAGTGGCTGTTCCACACCTTTCCATTTTGTTGAACTTCAGCAAAGTTTAAGCGATAATCAGTTAGAAGTAGATTGCACCTGAGAGCATTTAAAAAAAAAAAATCCAGTCCCTGGTTTAATTTCTGGTGAAGTTGATTTAAAAACTTCTCAGAACTCCCTTTCAGCTTCAGCAGATTGGGAGGTCACTGCAGGGTACAAGGTTTCTCTTCAGTGTGTGGTCTGCCTTTGCCCAATTTATTATATTTAACTTAATTTGTTACTTCAATTGTAACCACAAAAATTCTGGGATATCACAAAGAGTTCCTAAGAACAAATGCCCGCACTGGGGGAATGCAGACAAGCTAATAGCTTAGCAGTTGTCAAGCACAAGTCATCGATGCGAGAATAAGGATGAGCTCTATAATCAATTATTTCTTCAACATTTTCCAGAATTAAGACCCACTTATGCAGACAGCGGGTTCGTTCCATAAATACAGATTGTAAAACACTCAGTGATCCTCTGGCTGAAAGAGTCCAACCCGTGTGTGCAATTGTGGCTATTAATGATACACTTTGCTCGTTGTTATAAGTAATCTGTGGTTTTGCTAAAATGGAGTTTTAACTCATTAGAAACCATAACACACTTTCAACCTGTACTTTCAAGACTTTAGTTATAATCTTTCAAAACTTTTAATTTCATTCTGTAGGCTTTTATTATGCTGATTGACAATTCAGATGTAAACCATCACATACTGCTTATATGGTATGCATTACTTCTCTGTTTCTGTTATGTTGTTGGAGAGTCAGCCTGAATGTAGCCAGTGCAGTCTGCCTGTAAGTGTGGTAAAAGGGGGTGACTTGGTTACTTAGCAGCATTCCTGGCTCTGCTTAGCACTTGGAAAGCGTTTTTTCTCGGAACCTCAGGTACTTTGCAAATGCTGGTCAGTGTTATTAACACTCTTTTACACCAGTGAATATGGCAGAGGTTAACAATGACCTTTTTTATAAAGTAACTTCTGCTGTTTGAATACCTTAGTTCTGCTGTAAGTTATGGAAAATGACCTTTTCCAGGAAATTCCATACAGTTTTATGCTCTTGCCTGCAAGTTGATGCATTTCTGGGTCTTGTCTGGGTCTTGGGCTAATCTTCCTTTGCGAGTAGGTCACTATTTGAAAGTTTTCATAGGCTATCATTGCTGGGGACTATGTGTAAATGGTTCCTGTTTTTTTTTTTTTTTTTTTTTTGTAGAAGCAGGTTAGCAAGAAGCTATGTCTTAGTTTTCAGGCAGCAAAATATGAAGAAAAACTAAAAAGGGTAGTGTGGATTGGGTGTTACACAAAGATAAGAGATTCACATGCTGTTATGGGTTTAATGTTGACATAACCCAGGGCACTTGCAGAAGGCAGTGCAATTCCTGGAGTGCAGCGCAGCTTCAGGCTTTCATTGACCTAGCACAGAATAATCAGTAAATCCATGCGGTGTCTTTTCAAAAAGAGAAAACAAGAAGTGAAGGAAACCTAAATACCAATCAAAACAGAAGCAGAAGTGTTTCTGACAGGCAAGAAACAAACCCATGATTTCATTCATAATCAGCCTTGGAAATGAGAGGATCTAATCCCAGGGCTTGCCTTGCTTGTTACGGTGATTGATTTCAAATGCAAAACATACGTTTTCTCTGCCACTGCCTTTACATATAATTTTGATGTGCCCCACCGAAATGTTACTATAGTACTGTATTGTTCTTTGCACAGTAATTCAGGATATCTTTTTGAGGGATACCACCATGGAAACTTCTTGGATTTACTTTTGCATTTCATAGCATTTCCATACCATTCCTAACTTTTTTCCTAGGTGGTTACAGCTAGTTTGGAGAAACATCTTCTATAACTTTTAGAGCAGGTTGTGTTTGACTTACAGCCTTGTTGTAGTATTATTTTAGTCACTTTAAAAAAAAAAAAAAAAGGCCATTGTTTCATATATAAAAATTCTGCATCAAATTGTTTCTAGTTGACAATTTCAGAGGACATTGACAAATCCTTGTACAGTGTGTCCTGACTTGTTTTCACTGCTTCAGGGGAATGGAGTAGGGAGAAAATGGAGAGAGGAGGAAGAAAATGTACATGCAGCTGCAGTTATCCCTGTCCTGGGGAGCAGGTTTGAGGAATGTGGAATTCTGAAGACACCTGTGGCAACAGGGGATATTTCTCTTATACTCAAGGTTAGTAGGCACACAAAGTGCTTTTGTGCAGGAGACAAGGACTCCAGTGAAACAGGGAATAACAATAGGTGTTGTCAGATGGTATTAGGGTGTATCTGGTGCCTTGCTGTGCAACATGTTTTCTCTAGATCTGAATCCTTGTCACGTCCACACGTGCAGATCTGCACAGCATGCTATTGAGTTCCGGGGGGCTTGTGAAACGGGCTTGCTCATACTGGTTCCTCAAGAGCTTCGCTGTTCTGAAGGCTCTTGAACTTCTGTCACCTACACACTTCAGTAGTGGAAACATGACTATACCCGCATAACAACTCATTTGTAAAAAAATGTTTATAAAGGCATGTTCACTATTTCCCTATAGGTATTTCAGGAACCTGGGCTGACTATTTCACCTGTAAGCTATTAAGTGAAGAAAGACTTTTTAAAAAAGCTTTGTAGCACCACTTTAAAATAGGCAAAATAGCTCCTATGGGTGCAATCATAGTGTTAAACAGTATTTAACATGGCATCTTTTACTAAAATCAGTGGGCTTCTGTCTGGAGAAAAATGTAACAAGAGTGTAATGGAAAACAAAGTGATTCAAACAAATGTAAACTGCATCTTAGCTATGAATCTGGCCTTAGGCAGTTTGGCACTAGTTTGCACCCTTGGAGAGCAGCTGCATTGTGGAGGAGCAGCTCTCTGATGGGAGCGTGGCTTTACAAGCCTCTTCAAGGCTCTGCTGCAGCACTGCCAAGGGAGGTGCCTCTGCCCAGGGGCAGGTGCAGAATTGTGTCTGTCTTGGTCAAGCAGGAGCCACCTGCTTCTGTACCGGTGCTGTTGTTTCCTGGTGGAGATGTCAGCTTCTCCTCTGTGGTGGAGAGGCTGCAGGCTAATTGTGATTCTGGACCTGGGAGGGATTGACTGGGCAGTGAATCTAGTCAATGTAGTCTTGTATTCCAATTTTTTTTTTTGGTCAGTACAGTGAAATTGTAACTCTTTTCACTAGGTCAGTTAAGTTGATGATTCTGGAGCCACAAGCACATCATCAAAACATTTGGTGTAACAACTTGTTTTTAGCCAGCATCCCTGAGGTTGTATAAACTTACAAATTCAAGCAATAAGAAGTCATTTGGGAGCAACAGACAGGATAAAAGTGTGATAAAGTCATGCCTGTAATAAAAAAAAAAAAGAGAGAGAGAGAGAAATCCCACTTGCCTGGGAGTTTGGGTTGTTCCTACAGCTCCCCAAAAGTGTGAAGCAACTCATATTCAATTTTTGGTGGTAATGAAGCGCAGTAAGCCCTCAAAACATAGACCTTGCATGGCTTCCTGTTTACTGGCACTGTTTAGGACTCCTGCTGTAGTTCCTTCTTTCCTAAGGATCCAAACATGACTTGTACTCAAACTTTTGTGACACAAGTTTTAAACTGATGGTGTAATTCTTCAGAAAGGGTGTTTTTGGAAAGGTGGCTGGCTGTGGGCTAAAATAAATGGCTGGTCCCAGACTCCCCAGAGCAGGTTGCTCTCCTTGGACAGGACAGGATGGAAGCACACAAAGCTGCAAATACTAACATTTTTTTGAAGTGCTACTGGCTATATTAAAACTACAATTGCTTAGAGTGGCCCCACTTTAGCCACTTAACCATGTTTTTTCTGTGGTTATTATTTGTTGACATTATTTTCCTGTAGATCAGAAATGCTCTGTCAAGAAAACTGTACACAGAAATAATTGACAGAATAAAGAGAATAGATTGAAAATGAGTATAGCTGTAAACATCTACACATCCCAAATTAGCTATTATCATAGAACATGCTGATTAATTAAGCTAGTCTGCTTTGCCTGCTATACAATTACTTGATGAAAATATTGCAAAACAGAGACTCAAACTATAAAGAGCACTGAAAAAAAAAGAAAGAAAACATTCAGCTATTGGAAAATATATATGTAACTTGAAGCACATTTAAGCCTTCTCACTGGATACATGCGTTAGGAGTCATTTACCCATTTAAATGCTTTACTAAATCATGGTCTAAAGCTCTCTAGCTACCTAGAGATAAGAGTAGAAATAAAAATAAGTACAAATGAAGCATTTTATGAAGTAAATACTTAAAAAAAAAAAAAAAAAAAAGTAGGATGTTTTCCTAGGGATTAATGCAAGGCCACTGGCTCTACTCATCTGGACATTCTTCTGGGAACAAGTTCAGGAACTTTGGTTGTCACCCATCTCTTTCAGATGGGAAGTAAACTTGTAGTCCTGGACAGCATGTGGAGCTGTTAGAGAACTCGTGTTGCTTTTTGTAAGTGAGGAGGTGGTGTTCTGCTCTGTGAAACAATATGGTGGATTCTTAGCCAGTTAAGAACAGCCTAAATCATGCATTCTGCAGGTCTGAATTTCTCTTCGTAAATTCGAACTGTACAAGGGCTGATATCTGTTTTGGGTGACTAATAATAATTCTAATTCTTTAAAAGATGCTATTCTTATTTATTGTAAAACAGTTTACTAAGTTTCATATATAAATTAAATTTGACTTTGAAAAGCTATTCTTACTGATAACAGTGAAAAAAGAAGCAGGTTGTTCTCAGCTAACTAATTTCTTGATGCTATGAAAATGTCTTAAATCTTTTTTTTTTTTAAAGCCTAATCAGAACACTTACTTTCCACAGGTATTTTTCCTTATGAAACACTCAATAGCCAGAAAATTCTGGCTGAAATCAGCACAAAAAATTAGATTGTTGTCAACCAGAGGAGAGTGGCTGCCAGAAATATTTAAAGCAGATATTGATTGAGATACCATCTTACAGTCTTGGCAGCTAGATGACTTTTACACTGAACAAGGAAAGCCAAGAGGCTAAATCCTCCAAAGAGGAGGGTGTTCAAAAACCTGCCCAGGCTCATGACCCAAGAGCAGTCTCTTCAGGGTACTTCTGAGTGAAATAGTCTATTATTGATTCAACAGGCTTTCTCACTTTCCTTGTCTTTACTTTCCTCTCTGTTGTCCTTCAGTTCAGTCATTTTGGGCTTTTCAGAAAATCTCAGAGAGGAAGTGTCTGATCTCTTGCTTTACAATTGCTGTTATTCCCAGGCAGCATACCTTGTTAAAGTGCTAAGAAGTTGGAGAACACAGGAGTAATTTAAGGATGAAGAACATCAAAAGAATATTGCTTACTTATTGTACATATTGATACTGTTCAATTTTGTATATGTGTATGGAAGTATTTTTATTTGTATGTATATAAATAATATTCTCACAAAGCTTAAAATGCTGCCAAATGTACTGTCAAGGCAGATTTTCAATGAAACCAGAGAATTCTGATTTACGGAGGTGCACAGCTGAGGTCACTCTAGCCAACTTCTGTACTGTTCTTGTTAGTAGGACTACAAAGAAGCTTTTTGCATAGTTCGGGGATTAACCCAAGAGGAGGAGCACCAGTAATGTAGTGTGCAAAAATGCTGTTGTCCTATAAATTGTCTATAGCAAGTCTGCCTTATGCTTAAGGCTAGATTGTCAGCTAAGGCAAGTAGTCTCATTCCTTTTGAAAGCAATAGCCTATGCCAGTTGGTGTTAGCTGAGTATTCCAAGTTGATTCTTATGAAGAAAGAATAGACAAATATGGCTGCTGCTACCACATGGCCAATAGAGGCTTAGTTGTGTGTTTTTTTTTTTAAAGTCATCAGAAACTTAGGCTGTCCACTAATGAACTGTTTTCTAGTGTCTTTTTCTTTTGCGGAACAGATCTATTCATTGGGGAGCTTATTCATTGAGATCAGAGCCTTAAGGATTTATAAGAGTTTTCAGGAATCTGTCACCTGATGTTTGCAAACACTTGGTTTTTTGAATGGAGAAAATTGAGGCAAATCAAATGCTGAATGACTTCTAAACCACATGATCAATTCTTATTTTTTCTAAAGGACCAAGTCCCAAAATAGCAAGAATGGGATACACATGGGGAAAAAGTGAGGAGCATTGGAAGAGTTTGGAAGAGATGGGTAGTGAAAGAATGCAGTTTATAACAGCCTTTTTCTGTGTGTGATCAGTTTTGTTATCAATTCAAGCATTTAAGGATATATAGTTTATATTTACCTCTTAGCATTGGGTTCAGGAGAGAAGACATAGTATTTCATTTGGTATTTTAGTCACTCGATTCATTTTCAGCTTCTTTCTGTTTCCATTGGAAGACTTCTATTTTAATACAGGTTTCTGGAAATATGTAACCTTTTAATCTTTACATTTCATCTTAAGTCATCCCTACAAAACAAAGGCCTTTGAAGCCTTGCATTAGAACAGGTTGGGCACATTTAGCTTCCACCTATAGCAGCGCATCTTTGCCCAGCACAGGTTATTCTTTGAGCGGTTGAGGTGACCGAAACAGATTTATGAGGGCTTGGCTTGAAGCTACTCAGTCTAGGCCTTTTCCTAGTTGCTAGTCTCATTCTTTCCTAGGCCTCAGCACTTTTCTGTCCCACCTCTTTTTATAGGACTAGCCTTCTTCACAAAGGTTGTGAAATAAGCTGTAAGATTTTAATACCACCTCTGGCTGTTTCTGAATGGTTGAAAGGTAAGGGGTCACACAGGTCAGAACAGAAGTCTCTATTTCCAGCCAACAGTATTGTTATTTCCTGCAGACTGGGAATCGCTGACCAAGAGTGGTAAAAATGCCTTATTGTCTAAATGCAATGACTCCAAGATGATAGAGTTGCTAATGAGCTTTGTTTTTCTTATAACTTAGGTAAATTCTCTATACTGGCTTATATCCTATAAGATTATAATTCCATTTCATTTTTAATAACCTAAATAGCTGGCCCTATCTGCTGGACTCTAACATGCTTAATGATACGGTCCAAGACCCAAAGATCTTACAATGTAAGACAAATAATGAGTTTGGATTCAATCCATAAAGATGAAAGGCTCCGTAGATTTACTACAGCGGATCTTCCTTAAATTCCTGTGCTGCTTACTAAATTCCTTAGAACTGAGAGTTTGCATGCTGTATAGCAAACTCTTTAGAATGATTTCCAGAATGTAATATAGCAAGTTAATTATATATATTCATTTCTTTTTGGGTGATTTGCTACTGGCTGCTTATTGATCTGTGATGAAAAAGTATTATGGAAAGAAATTTATGTGCCCATAAACTTGATGACAATAGTGATAAACAGGATTTGCATGCAGGTATAGCTACTGCTTACATTCTCAGCAGAAAGATTATATTGCTTCACTCCATATGATTGGAATTGAGAAATAAAGCACTTCACCTTTTAGATTCATGTTTAGTGCATCTGTACATGTGTGCATGTATAGAAATATACTCATCCTATCATATATTAGAGATGTTTAGCTCCTTTGTTCACATTTAGTAAACGTAATGTGTATCTTGGCACGCTGGGCCTGGCAGTTCAGTTTCATGCTACTGAAATACTTTCCATACAGGAAGTGGCCCTCTTTTTCAGACATCTCGTATCCAGTGCACTGGGGCAATAACTCCAGTGGGCTACATCCTTTCCCAGTTTTTCAAAGTTAGACAGCTGTTTCGTATGTGTATATTTTATGGGGTTGGAGGTATCATAAATTGCATTTTGATTGAGGTTATTAGCTCAGAGTATTTGGGTCAGTACTGCTGACAAATGGGCATTAGTTGTTTGAAATGAATGTAGGTGCTCATGGTACTTTAACAGCTCCCCACAAATCTGGAGGATCAGAGATAGGCCTTTCTGTGGAAACCTCATGGGTGAGGGCTCTGGGGCTCAGCCAAACATAACATGGTATCAGCAGGGGTTATCATTTGGCTGAGTTTCTTTGTTTAAAGTAGAAGTCAAGTAGAAATCAGTGACATATAATAACCTTGTGATCCATCCTCTGGATGTTAATCATCCTCACAGTACATTAAACAGTCAATTTTATCTCTGCATCAATCTTTCACAAAATGATGGGAAAAACAACATCATAGTAAGAAAGCCCAGCATAATAATTAATATGCAGTATTAAATCTCTCATAAGTGGAGAGTAAGAAAAAGAAAGCTCAGTCATTACATTGGATTTAATTTGCCAAGGGAAACAGCCTTCACACCTGAGCCACAGTCACAGCTTGGTTTTCTCTCAATTAAATCCATGCTTGTCTAAAGCAATGAGGCTTTGGAGGACAAGATCAGGGCACATGCTAATGAAATTCCCTGCAGTACAAGGACATTACGCAGAAACTATTACAAGGCAGGAACCACATAATCTGTATTTAAAATTCTCTCTAAAGCAATGAATATAAGATCTTGGTGAACATTAGGTGTAGACCATGCTATTAATAATCGGAGTGGTTTTGTCAAAGTAAAACTTTTGAAAGTATACAAGTACATTGGTAGCATGTTTGATTTTAGGAACGAAAAATCAAGGCAATATATTTAAAAACATTCAAAATATTTCTTTTCAAGGTATGGCATAAAAATATAGATTTCTTCTATATAATATTACTAGTCAAGAATCCTTATCATAAGATATATATTTTTACACCTATGTGTTTTGAAATCCAGTGTAATGATAAAAAGTTGCTGCTTACTCCTACTCAGAAGATCCATTTTGAATTCTTCCCTTTATGCACTATATTTTTGGCCAAATTAAGCTCTAGCACTATGAACTACTGCAATGCTCCTCTACTAATTAGTTGTTTTTGCCAGACCATTAGAATTTCTGGCACTGTCACGTAACTCCCAGAGAATCTCAAGATGGGGCTTCTAGAAAGTTGTTGATAGCTACTATTTCTGATTACTTATCTTTTACTGGATCCATGCCTTGGAAGCATGACGAGCAATTCCATTCAGAAAGACTTTGTGGTATACATATACGATCACAGAATGTTCTTCAATTTTCTACTCAAATATGACAAAAGCTTTTGGGAACTTTTCAAGGTTTTTTTGTATGTACACACTTATAAGCAAGTACCCCTATTAAATAAAACATAAATTCCATACCACGAGGATATGAATTTGTACATTTCTTCCCTGAATCTTCCTTCAATGAAAGGGATTTGAACTGCTTCCAGTCATTCTGAATTAACCTGTTTCTACCATGCTTTAGCAAATTAGAGCTACAGACAGAAGACAAATACTGTTAAGAAAACTTAATAAAAAAAATCTTGAGTAGCTTAAGTTTGTTGTTAATGAGAATGCTTTCATTTGCTTTCAGTACACTATTTCTGAGCTTTTTTAAAGCCCAAGTCATAAATCTTGAAATTGACAAGAGGGGAGAAATAGTCGTTAAATTCATAACTAGAAATCCCACTCTGATTCCAGTTTCACTTCAAGTAGTTTGCTTCAGTTGAAATAAATACGGTCAGATAACTAACTGACCAGAAACAGGACACCCATTTTGAGATTGTTTCTGTGGGAACTGCTGAATTAAAAATATTAGAGATGAAAAGAGGGTGTTAAGAAGTCAATCAGTTTCTCTTCCCTCTCCTGCTATCTCTGTTTCTCTTCGTTCTGTCTAGTTTTACACAGGGGGTCTAGATGACCTAGTACTTTTTGTAACTGTCTCAGGCTATTTTGCCAATTTTTATCATATTCTTAATTTGATCCAATGTGTACAGATCAAATTGTATGGAAAAGTCACATTCAAGTCACTGAAACTTTTTCTGTATTCTAGGTGTCTATACATACAACAATGTATGTTTATACATACAACAAAAATCCTATTATCTGAGCATAGTCATTAGGCTCCTATTAATAAGCTTTGAATTTCAAAATAATGAACTGGGTTTGAAACAGGAAACAGAGCCCTTAAGAAGAGATACGAAAAAAGAATGAAAGAACAACACCATATGTTGATAGTCACTTAGGATTACAACCCCGAAACACGCTGATGTACTTCTGCCATGAACAGTGCTTAACGGTGCTATTCAGAGACTTGCTATTAAATTATTTTAAGAAGTTCCCAACTAGTAATTTAGAGGTTTGGTGTTTTTGTTTTCTGTTTTGTTTTTGTTAAAGCACTTTTTTTTTTTTGACTTTGGTCTATCTAGTCTCATTAGTCATCAAGGAATGGACTGTCTATTAACTCTGTGCTTTTTGATGCTTTATTTCTGTAAAAAGTCCAAAGTAGCAGTGGTCTCTTCTTTACTGTGTTCTTTCAGATATGCAGTCCTACTACTTTTTCCCCCATTTTCACCCATAAGATTTTCTGACACTACCACTTTTCGTGTTTCTTTAGCATTGACTGTTTCAGATCATTTCAAATGTAAATGGTCTGCTACTCTTTTCTGGTTTTAAAGACCCTTTCATAACCCCACTGTTGAAAAATTCATGCTGACAGAGGAGAAGTGAAAATTATAAATTCTTTAGGCTGTGGAATATGCACAAGTCAGTCTCAGAATATTTATATAGCTATTTATATATTTACATAGCCGTGGTGTTTTTAGGACATCATGTTTGTGCCTCTTCAGTGGAATTGCCTTGAATCTCCTAGCAGCATTGATAATTATCTTCAGTATATCACTGAAAAAGAACCTGTATGGAATAAAGAACTAACACCATCAGGGGCCTTGGGAATTCTGAGACTGATGAATATGGCAGCAGTCCATACATGACTCTGCAGATTTAAATATGCAAAGGTAAGCAAAGTAAGAGATGAGAGAAAATTGGCAAAAACAAAGAGAATGTATTAGTCTCAAATGATGGAATGCTTGTAGTGTAAATTGATTTAATGATTACATTTAAAAAGCAAGAAATGAATTAACTCCTTTCTAACCCAAACTACAGAATAAGACTCAGAGAGCCATAGTCCCTCTAAGTCAGACGATGAAAAGCTAAAAAGGGAAGGCTCTGTAAAGAATTTTGGAATTACGTATAAATAAAAGAAATACTAGTAATAGTGCTAATTCAAAAACAAAAAAAAGTCCCATATTAAGTCTTAAAAATTACCTTAAAATCTATAGTGAATACAAGGATAGAAGAGGAGTAATAATGTGATATTAAGGCAAGGTGGCATTACTGGTCACAACAAAAGAAGGAAAAATTCAGAGCAACAGATTAGTGCAAAACGTTAAGTGTCTTCATCTTAGAGTTTGATACGAAAATAGTTAGCATGTTTCTGCTGTATTCAGTTTTTCCCGTGTGATACATAAATGTTGTGATAACTCAAGTCATTATTCATGAATTCACCCTGATCAGAATTGCCCCGAGCGGAATCTGAGTGAAGGAAATAAAGGCATCTTACACCCATTCAGATTTGGGCTTCATTAACAGCACCTAACCATGACAGCCGCCCCAAGCAGGGCTGGAAGTAAGGAATTTGTAAGGAGTGGTAGTGTGGGTGTGTATATGAGGGAATCAAACTGGGAATGTGCAGAAGCAACAGGAGCGTCAATGGATTGTGGAGGATCTGAAGCAGAAGGTGTCCAAGGACTATATTGACTGTGACTTAGTTAAGATTTTTGAAAACTCTTCTACATTTATTAAGGTAGAAGTTGAGAGCTTGGTGGAAATAATTTAAGTTGCTGAGTTAATAACTGAAAGGTGTAATTTTTACTAAAATTTACGGCACGACTGACTTTAATTTCTTTAATGAACTAAATAAAACACACTATATTTGAAGGTGATTTTTCTTTTTATGCAAAATAAAGCCCAGATTTCTGGGGTTAGGGGTCGGGTGAGTGAAACTAAAAAGTTACTCTTAACCAAACATCACTTTTCAAAAAGTGAACCAAGAGACTGCTCTCTTTTTCCTAGGGGGACTGCAAGGACAACTGTCCTCCAACCTATTTCCTTTTGTAAAAGAAATGCGAGAAGAGGGCTTGTCAAGCTGGTAATTAAGCCTGCTTCACACTGTGTGGTTCAAAATGCAAAGCTAAAGCAAATCAGAGAGAGGATCGCTCTGCTGCACCTATTGAGCTGCAGAGAATGAATTTCTTTGAGTGTCCTGTTATCTCAAAGGAAGGATTGCTTCACAGAAAAACCTGAATAAAATCCCAGTAATTACAAATGTTCAGTGGTTTATAAACAAGTTCTTATAGTGGGACTAAGGAATGCTCAAAACAAATTTCAGTTTAGAAAGTCTTAAAGGGCAGGGACTGAAAGCAGATCCTATGCTCACTGCAGTCTTCCAAACTAATATTTATGGCCAGGACTTAAGGGAAAGTTCAAGGCAAATTCACTCAGTGGTAGCTAGTTGTGTTTTGCTATTGCAATTTTCGAATGAGATATTTAAGTATTAAATACAGTGCCTAACTGTATTAGCCAAAAATGTAAAAAAAAAAAAAAAAAAAAAAAGACCACCACCAAAAAACAACCTCTAAAACCAGCAAACAACCCCCTGTCCTGAACAAAAAAATTCCCCTAAACTGTTACCAAAGTTTGCCTATGGGTGTATGGGTGTAAGGCCTACAGGTACTCCCCTAAGGCTTCCACAGTGAGGAGCTGAAACGAACAGGGCACAGAGTGATCACTTTTGAAGAAATACCAAAGCAAGGTTTTTCTAATGAAAAAAGTTTCTGTATTCTGACAGGAATGTTGTTTCTGAAACTAGCCATAGAAAGTTAGAGATAATTAGCTTGTTGCACAGATTGGAATAAGAAACTGGTGATATCATGTTAATAGGCTTGCAAAATAAGCTTGTAGTGGAGGCAGGTAAAAACTTCAGTAATGATCATTTTGGTGACAATCACAGTACGTGTGACGGGTCAGGACATGTATGGTCTGGTTGTGTGACTGCATGGCCAAGGTATTGCACCATGAAATATGGTGTGGGGATGTGCAAATACATAGCAAACAAACTGATGGCAAGGACATAAACTAGAACTTGATGGTAATTTAAAATGTGGATAATGTAATTATTGTTAAGAAAGGACTGGTCAACACAGATGGTCATAGCCAACAGGAAAGCATACAGTATGTATTGCAGTATATAGAGACACAAGCTGTGTCCCAGATGTTGGTGCTGGGCTGTTAGGTGGACAGAGACCCTACTGTGTAAACTCTGCTTGCCTATTTGAGCTACTGGTTGCTGCAAAGCCACAGGCCACTATCAAGAGGGAGTTTCAAAAAAATAAAATCAGTAGTATATAATATGAACGTAAATAAATTAATTCTTGCTACAGGATATTGTGGGTGATAAATATGATGGACCAATCTCATGGAATTAAACATCTGCTATGGACTATTAGAGCTGGAGATAATCCTTGGAGCCCAGGAAGGAGGGATTGGTTGGTGGATGATCTAGATCCTGCTGTGAAAGAGAGAGCCCCAAAAGAGAAATGCCCAGGTATGTCTGGGATGATAGATGAGGGCTAGAAGGGAAGACCTATGCTTTTGCAGGATTAGGTATCAGCTAGTTAGATCTTGCTGTTTCATACGCAGACTTTCTCTATTACATTACTCATTAGAGCTCAGACACTAAATGAATTATATAGCCTTGCCAGATATGTTGCTTTGAAATCTATTTCTGAGTAGAGAGAGAGTTCTTACTGAGCAAAGAGCAATGGTTACAGCAGCAGATGTGGAATTATTTTCACAGCAGTTTTCTGACTCGGTGCAACTAGGATACCAGCCCAGAGAAAAAGGTGTCAGAGTGACTGGAAATTGAGAGGACCTGGCTCTGTTCAAAACTGATTGAAATGACTTTAGGGAGAGGGTGGCTCTCAGTTAGAGGATAGCTGGTGCCACCAGGACTTTATTAAATTTGCCAAAATACTTTCTGATATTTGATCTTGATAGCAGTAAGCAGTGGTAGCATAACAAGACACAGATTTAAGAGAACAAATAGAAAACTTTCAATGTATCAAATTGCAATATGTCATGACTTGTTACAATGAGAACTGAAATTCCATAGATTTTTGTTATTTTATCAATACTTCAATGCATTGCAGAGTAGTCTGGTATTGGTGTGCCTGCTTAATGGGAATTTCACCAGTTTTTCCCCAATCTCAGATAGGATTGCTGCAGCCCTGTCTGACTGTAAAGAGATGCATGGGAATATGTACTGTATTCAGCTTTGGGCTCCTCACTACAAGAAGGACATCGAGGCGCTGGAGCGTGTCCAGAGAAGGGCTACGAAGCTGGTGAAGGTTCTGGAACACAAGTCCTGTGAGGAGCGGCCGAGGGAACTGGGGTTGTTTAGTCTGGAGAAGAGGAGGCCCAGGGGACCTTATTGCTCTCTACAACTACCTGAGAGGAAGGTGTGGGGAGATGAGGGTCAGCCTCTCCTCACAGGTAACTAGTGGCAGGACAAGAGGGTATGGCCTCAGGTTGCACCAGGGGAGGTTCAGGTTGGAAATTTCAAATCCAAATTATTTTAAAGGTTTGGCCTCCTGAAGTTCTAGACAGGAGTAAATAAATATCTGATTGTCAAGTATATGTTAGTTACTGAATATGGACAAAACAGTGCTATATCTAGTCATTTGGCCCAAATCCAGTAAAATCTTATTTTATCCAGATTTTTACTATATACTTGCTAAATTAATCTCTGTGAAAGCCACCAACTGGAAGGAGCAGTAGAAGCAGTACATGGGGGAGGTATGCTACAACATATGCTCTGGTTCTGCCCTTGAATAGGACAGTTCTGAAAACAAATTACATAATGTGTTGACAGAAAACTGTAATCCCTGAGGTAAATTTGGCTTCAGAAAATATTCTCGAAGAATCATTTGACGGATCCTTGGAGAACAAGGATATGGTAAGCATGTTATCTGACACTGAATGGATTTGAATCTATCCAATCTTTTTGATAAGCCTGAAGGATTTGTGATTTATAGTGGATACAGGGCAGATAATACAATATTTGATTAATTTTAGTGGGAAAATAGAGATTCTGAACCTACAGAATTATGTTCTGACACATTCATTTTTGATCCTACATCTAGCAAAAAGGGTCCAAATCTGCTGAGAGTCCTGCTGAGAATTTGGTCAAATTTAGCTCTCAGCTGAACTACCAGAAATCCAAGAACAACTATTTCAGTGAAGTCTATGTGGAGTTGCACGAAACTTACTGATAGAACCTGACTCAGTCAAGTATTACTAAGTGGTGTGTATTTTATAAATGACTGGTATGAAACTTGCCATTTCCTCATTGATGTCCGCTGGAAAGATAACAGAAGTGGAGAGCGTGTGGCTCTGGGGCTTGGCTCGTGTTTCAGTGGAATGCTTTCAGGGGTTCTTCATGTGAGAGTTTTAAAGACAGTGCAGTTTCAACAATGAAAGCTTAATACTGTAATTTTGGTACTAGCTGGATTCCACTCAAACGGAAAGTGCATAGCTCTTATGTTTTAAAACCGTTGTTAGTAACTGTAAATACAGTAGTATGTGAAACTGTAAGAACACCATTTAACTCCTAAATTCATTTGCTTGAGACCATTATCACGACAAGGTCACTGTCACGGCTGCTCTGTCAGTACAGGTCATGTGCACACTTAATATCTGACTGAAGTACTATTGCCATGGTAAATTTCATGGGGAGGGGGGTCTGGAAAGGAACTTGCGTTACATGAGCTTTGAGTATTTCCATTGTGGGAAGAGGTATTACACCTCCTAGTGAGTTAATACAGTCTGTCTTAAGGGCTTTGTGGCACTTGGGAGTAGTCATTAGTGGTCTGTGGAGAAGGTGAGACTGTTCTGAAGAGGCCCAAAGGGTGGGTGGAGGAATACAACATGATGAAGGATAGGCCAGACCCATTTCTGCAGGCATTAATGCACATGGAGGGAACTGGATGTGAACAACCAAAGGACTGTGGTGTTGAAAGGTGAGAAGATGCAGGTTGTCTCTGGACAACTAAAAGTTAAGTTTAAACTGCTTGTTTAAAAACTGTACCCTGAATTTTGCCATTTGTCAGTCTTCCCCCATTTTTTTTATTAAACCACCTCACATCTTTTTTTTTTTTCCTCACAGTTATGCCAGTAATCTGTCTAGAAATGAAGTCTGTGGAAATACTTTCTGACGCCTGCATGATTACAAGTAGTCTTGACTTGGTGTTGATCTTCATCCAGTTCAGTTAGATGCAGACTAAATTTGTACTATGTAAGTTGAATCAAAGTTTTAAGCATGTGAAGTTTAATATGCACATAGGCTATGGTTTAGCAAAACATGCTGACACACTTAACTTGTAAAATTTAGTAGCCCTCTTTCAACCAGCTTCAACCAGCTGTTACCCCAGTGGCACCTTGCCCTCCTCCAGCGAAGAGGGCAGAAGTTCCTGCTCTTGTTGCTGCTTATGGAATGGGCATCAGGAAGTACATGTGGAGCTACAGGATTGTCATACTTTCTCCACTGTCACTGCATATATATGACCATATCACAAGTATGACAACTCATCCATTTGTCCCAGGGACTCTGGAAATGTTGAGGTGGTATTTTTGCCCTGGTATCCAGCTGCACTAGTGGAACAGCAAGATTGTCTGTCATAGCAAAAAAAAAAAAAAAAATTCCCTTTTTGCTTCAAGAAATTGATTCTGTATCTTTGTTAAATACTAAAACTTTTTTCGGACAGATCTTTTACTTCATTTCAGTATTCTGTTCTTATCTGCCAAATGTTTCTACTCTGCATTTGTGAGTTCTTTTATGACACTCATTTGGTCCTTGCAGGGAAATCTTTTTACCTGCACAAACTCAAAGCAAGTCAAAGGCCACCTTGAGGAGACTAGGGTGGATGAAATTGTGGAATAACAATATCATGTTCAGAATAATGATACCTCTTCTACTTTCAATAGAAATGAGAGGTACTTCTCTGCAATGCAGAATTTTCATTCTGCTCACATTCTTTATTCTATTGATTCTAGTGCTCAAATCCTGTTTTATTGAAGGTATCCTCCCTACCAACTGCAAAATGTCAACACAGTTTACAAAATATTGCATCTTTTCTGTCACCGAATTTTATTCAATTAGATGTATAACATCAACAAACATTAAAACTCCAGAGCTTTCCAGAGGAAATAATGCAGTATAGTTTTTAATTATTTTTACTGTCCAAGGTCGTCTTTCAAATGAGGCAGAGTAAGACAACTGCCACCGACAGACATTTTTCAGCAGCTGAAAATAACTGCGGAGCTGCTGAGTATTGCTTTTATTGTAGACCAAGTCACTCATATAATTTGGCTAAATAATTATTTGACCTGACAGTCTGTGACTCCTGAGGAGCAGAGTATCTGTGACTGGGATTGTATTCAACCACTGTCTATGCTAGGATTGATTTTTGGTCTGGCATGTTTTCGAAAGTGTCTTAACTAAGAGCTAAATTCTGCTGCTTTACCAATGTTGAAGACTGTTGAATTCATGGTATCAGCAGTGTTTGTTTAAAGAATAAGGCATCACTTGGTGTGAAAAAAGATGGCAGTCATACTATACAATATTTATCTAATGCTATACAATTTCATCTGCACATCTGGAAAAACTAAGATGTTATTGAAGAATTTTTTTTTTGTGTGTGTTGGGAATATTCAGCAAGGAGCCAATTGGTTCTTGGAAATATATTCTTAAACCCAAGTAAGCTTTAAGCTGAGATAGGCTGACTGGACAGTAGCAAACTTCAGGTATCTTATTCCAACAGCCCATGGTGCTTGGGGCAAGGGCTTTTTTTGTGTTCATTGGCATGTAGTGAAACACTGGTTATTCCAGCTCAGTGGAATACAGAATACAAAATACAAAATATTGGAATACAAAAGATTGTATTGCCTTCACTTCTGTGTGGACCACATGTATTTGAGCTTCATGTCTAGAACTGTTCTTCCTCCTTGCCTTAGCTAACAGCCAAATTCAAGTCACACAACAATAAATTGGGTGACTAGATGAGCATAAACAGGAAAGCTGACTCAGAGCTCTTATTTTTCAGCAGACACAGCACAGTTCATCAGCAGCCTTTGGTGGTCATGGGCAAACCTCATCCAACCCACAAGCTTTCCCTCCCAAGCACACCAAGGAAGGGATCTGTCTTTCTTCCTCAGGGGAAGCCCCATAGCGTAGGTGAGAAGAGAAATGCAACCCACAGAGATTGGAGTTCCAGTTTCTAACTTTCTGTACCAGCTTCAGTGAAGCTGGCACTGAAATATAGATTTAAAAGGATTGTACAGGCAGTGACTCAGACTTGTTGATTTAGGGTCACTTAGGATCAGCCCACAAGAACTTCAGTGCAATGGATATACTCTATCTGACCCGCTTGAAAAGATCAGATTTAAAAGGAAGATGACTGAAATACAGCAAATGAGGGGAAGAAAAAATGAGCTAAGAGTCTAACCTAAACTAAATTTTTCAGTGCTTTTTCACTTAAATCAGTTCACTTTACACAATAGGTCAAAGGAGCTACATAATCTTTCCAAGAAAGACTTGAATTTTAACCTTTTTTTCCCCCATAAACTTATACTAGCCATGAGCTTTCCTTCTTACCTTGCTCAGTTAATTCTAATGCCAAACAAGGCATTCATTTTTGACTTAAATTGCTCCATATCGGGGCCTAATCCCCTTGATCACATTTTATGATCTGCTTAGACAAATAACACACAGTAATTTCATTTTATTAGCGCACTGATCATTTTTTTTATTACTCCAGACTTTTTAGTGATGATAAAAAGCAGGGCAAATGAATAACTACTGCAAGGTTTTCAGTTGCTCGTACAAGTGATACATTTCCAAGCAACAGCAGCACTTGGTTTCTCTTCCTTGACTCTGAAGAGAGAATTGCCCCATTGGAACTGCCAGCTGCAGAGGTATAAAAGAAAGGGCTTGTCATTATATGATCTCTTCAGAGTCTTCAAAATGTTGAGAACCTGTGTGAGTAGTGCAGGCAACCAATTATTAATTATGTCAGATTAGGTGGGAGGAATCCCAGGCTGTGTGTCTTGCATGCTTTGCTTATCCCACTACAGCCCAAAGCAGCACATGTGGTGGTGGTGGCTCCCTTTTGGTTTATGAGCGTGCAGCAGCTCTGAGACCCGTCCCTGCAACACGGCTCTCTGGGCAGGTGCTTCCACTCTTGCAGCTCGTTTTTCTCACCGAAGTGCAGCAACTTGTATTTGTCACTTTAGAATTGTGTCTTATTTTTAAAATCATAAAATTTGTCAGGATTTTATCAAACTCTGATCCTGCTTGTTAATATTATCTGCAGTAGCTCTCTACTTGGTCTCATTGATCTAGTTAATTTTGCATCCACCTAATGGTACTTTCACTCGCACCGCATGTCTAAAGCTTCCCTATGAGAATGTAATGCAAAACTGCATCAAAAGCTTTGCTAAAAACAAGGTATATGACACCTACTCCTTTTTAGCATGTCTTGAAAGGAAACTGAACTGATTTGATAATTGTTCTTGACATACATGCTAGCTGCTGTTGAACTCCTTGTTATTGTCCTTGTGCTTATAAGTACTTTTTAATAAAAGTTCCAGATTTTTTCTGTGTATAGAAGCTAGGCCAATTGCTCTAAAATTTTCATTTCTGTTTTGCTCTTCATAAACAGATGTGGACCCACAAGAAAGAGGGTATCTAAATGTATGCATGACGTGATATGGTATAATAGACCAAAAGTTTGTAGTAGTGCTGGCTTTTGTCCGGGTAAAACTTCATCAGCTGGAGTTGAGGTTTGTAAAAGAAAACTGTCCAGAACACTGCTGTTGTTTTAGTCAAACACCTTCAGCAAACACCTTCAATTTTGATGTAGGAAATGACTAAATAATTTGGATCTGAGGGCATTTCTACAAAGCTTTTTAAGCAATATTGTTTCTTTTAAGAACCTGGTAAGGTGGAAAAGGTAATTTCCTTTAGAAAGTACTATAGGATCTAGGACTACCGGAGCTAGGACATGGGACTGTCATTATGAAGAGTTTTAACAACATATGAATCTGAGAAAATTACCTGATGCAAGCCCAGATTTTTAAAACATTTGTCACAAATAATACTTAGTTCTAGTAAGTAATCTGTACCTTAGGATTGCTTGGACGGTTTTAATGCTGGCAATAGAGCAAGTCAGTTATTTTCTTCTGTTGCTTTGTTTTTCATTGGAACATATTGTCTCAAACATCAACTATTTGTAGGTTTTTGAATGAACCATACATTTTTTCATGAGATATTATAAAAATGTTGTTTCTGCAAGTTCAAAACACATTATAGCAATGTTATTATTTTAGGGTTGTTACTAAATAAGGATAACAGCACTGAATATATGAAAGATTAATAAAATGCTTGAAAACTCAGTGTTAAGATATTGTATTTGTTTAACCAAGATAGAGGATGGAGGAAGAGGTCGATTAATTTCTAAGAATTAAAAGGCTATGAAAAATGGAATAATTGCCTTAACTTTAAGAAAAACTTATTTAGATTAAGTATAAATGTATTAATTATATGGATATGTAAGAACCATAAAAGGCTACCTGTGGAGGCTGTGAAATACCCTTTACTGTAGTATTTTAATAATAGGTTAGACAAATACCTCGCAGAACAGCGTAGCTATGCTTGACCTTATATCAGTTTCAGAGCATGAATGGGATGACTTCTTCAGGTTCCTTTTATCTCTTTGATTACTTTTGTAACAAATACTGAAGTGGTCACACCTAAATTAAATGTTTAGAAAAAGGTAAAATGGCATAGGTCTGATATCTTCATGCATCAGTTGATTACAGAACCAGACTTCAGTAGGTGCTATAGAATAGAAGCTAATTTTTAACTAACCGTAGTCAGGATTTGGAGAAAATTTCAGCAAAGACACTATTATTTGTGACAGAATTTATGAAGATGGGCCAGTAAAATATATCTTCAAAAGAGCTATGTATCGTAGATCATATACAACTACTCCTGTCCTGATTGTTTTTCTTATTGTGTCTGTACAGCAGAATCGCTGAACTCCACTGAATCAGTTGCTGTAATTTTCACCATGTGAATGTGTTTTGCTCAGTTTTTTTCATTTTCTCTTGTTCTTTGTTTTACTGTTACTGAAAACCCATGGATCACACCAAACTGTTATTGAATTATGAAAGAAAAATATATGTAAATTCTATGCATAGTGTAGACAATCTGAGTTATTAAAACATCATCCTACTTACTGATGAAAGAATACCTATCGACAGATGCTGTGAAAGGAACTTTTAAATGTGCAAAACAACATGAATATAGGGGTATAATATGTAACAATGTAAAATGGCTTTCAGATTCTCTAATAGATTAATGTTTTTTTACATCAGCCCACACAATCAATATTGCCTTGTTTCTGTCTATTATAATACCATAGTTTATGCTTCTAAAAAGCTGTGATTAAAAGCATTCTTCCCACAAATATATCTTAAACTAATTGGTTTTCTCTGATAGAGCTTATCTAACTAAAAATCTCATGATTTCAGCTGTTCAGGGACACATCATTGCATCTGGGATGAGAGGGATGAATCATGTCTTCTACCAAAGAAAAAGAATATTATGTGTTATTATTTCTTATTTGTATGGCACCAAGAATGACCCAGGTGCTATAGACGTAGGTAATAAAACAAAGGGGAATGAACTCCAATGCAAATGATCCCATTCCACACAAAAGCGGATCCAGGCGTAAGGAGGGAATGAGCTGAAAGAAAACTGATAAGTAGTTTTTAACCCCAAGACTCCACAATTATTATGTGGAATCCATTAGTGCTGTGAAGTAGCAGGGTGCAGGGTGATGTTACAGGGCTGACCCCCCCAGCTCATTACAAGGTGATGTCATTTGTATTAACTTGAGCTTGTGTCTTCTGGAAGCTCTAGTCATCTTCCCCAAAGGTGGAGAGAAAGAAACACCAGTCTCCCCAAATATATCGAAGGAGAGAGTTTGCAGGATTGTGCACTCAGTGCCCATGTGAATGGACTTTTGAGTACTGCAATCATGACTTCAATGGTCAGTACTTAGAAAGATTATGGAACTTGCACACATGCTTTATGACTGCCAAAACAACATATAAACAATATGAAATGTTAGGTATAAAAATGCATAATTGTTGTCATCTGTAATTTCAGGAACTTCGCAGTTGACAGTAACTGCTTAAAACAAAAAAGCATCCTCATTCATAAACTTATTGTATACTCTGCTGTGAAAGTATAATTTTGAAAAGGGCTATTAATGTTTCTTATATACAGAGAGGGAGTCCCTTGGCTTTAACAAGTGGTATCAGTAACTTATCCTGTCTCCTTTTATATAGGGGAATTAAAAAAAAATATCCATTTTTTAATACATGAAATCTGGTTATTATAACACTTAAAAACCTATATTCTCTAAAGATCATAAAATGAAAGGTGACAGGAAATCCAGCCATTGTGGCAGTTCTGAGCTGAAGGTACCCTCTACTCTCTAGTGAAATGAGTATCCCTGTGACAGTGCTCCCCCCACAGAAACATCAGAACACTTCTTCTTGAACACTTCTGATTGTCAGGTCTGTCCCTGCCCCCCCCCCCCTTTTTTTTTTCTTTTGAAAGAAAATGGGGAGAGGACTGGATCTTGTCTGTTTCTGATCAAAATAAGATTATTTGTGATTTATGTTACGTTAAATTATTTTCATAGCACTGGGGAGTGTGCAAAACTATCACGAATGTATATTTGAAGCAGGGAAATTTGGATAATTGACAAGAGGGTAGTATAGGAAAGAAAATACAAACAACTTGAGTTTCACTGCTTTTCATTTCCTTTTTGGAATGGAGTTGGTGAGGTAGAAATGAGCCAGAAAACTATACAGGCAAAATATAGCCATTGGCAAACATTCAAAAATGAATAAGGGCCTCAAAATTGAGCCAGTAATTTAAAGGATGTTTTGGAAAACTTCTGTTCCTTCTAATGGAGCTTTTGAGCTTCTTAGGGGATGTGTTTTCAGTTTCTCACTGTAGTCATGAGGATTTTTCCTTTTTCCTGTAAACCAAAAGCCGAGCTTCTCACAAAATCACCAGATTCTATCATTAAAACTTTGCCCAGAAAAACTGAATATACTAAAACTGAGAGACTGGGCAATGTTAGATGGAAATCCAAAGGAATTAAAGGCAAAAAAATAACCCAGCACAGAATAAGAAGACTGAAGGGGGAAAGAAAGTGTCAGATTCAGAGACCGGAAATGTAACTTGCCCATCTAATACTTTACCTCTGATATGTTGTTGGCCATGAGGAACAGGTATCTTAGATATAAGACCCAACACAAAATTCTTCCTGAATGTAACCCTTTTAAGCCCCGCTTCCATTTTTTTTGTCAAGTTCCTCCATTTAGTGAGTCATAGAGCATTCAGGTTTCTTTTCTCAGCTGCAGTGTGACCCTCTGCATGTGGGCTCTTCAGTTCTCGCTGTCGTTGAGGCACACCTTTGAGACTCGTCTCCTTTTGTGGCATCCTTTTCTTGTGAATCTCAGGGCTTGTGCCAGCGTGCATCATGTACTGAAAGATGACTGACTCTGTACTGGGGACACCAGGGATGCTGCTGAAAGCAGGTGGGTCATGCTGTGTTTTTTCAGATAGGTAAGGTGAGATAGTGGAACAGGCTGGTGACAGGAAGACGAGTCACCCTGAGGAGTTGGTGCTGTAGGAAATCAAGGAAGTAGTTTGTCTATGAAACCTAAAGGAATGACAGCTTCCCAGTTCTGTTCTTCTTCTAGATGCTGCTCTGTGCCTCTAAACTAGAGAAGTCCACTTATTGTAAAATACCAAGATTTCTTGTAAAGATTGTCCTGTCTCAGTTTCAGGATCTAACTAATGGCCTGTGATAGGAACAGATAGTCACAAGCCCCCTGCCACCTGCCCCATCAAGGGGAACTGAGTAAAAGGCAAAACTACTGACACAAACACCTGACTCAGATAACATCAAATACAAAGCACCGTGAAGTCCTGCATAAAGTACTTCAAATGAAGAGATTATACAGACCGTAGGCTCCTGCAAATTTCTGTTTTGTTGGGCAGTAATTATAATTTTAAAGAAGTGATAAAGAGCAAGACACAGCAGGATGTAGCATGCACAAACTGCCATGTTCTTCAGATCACTGATATACCAAATGGTTTGTGTTTTACAGAAACTTCTTTCAGTAACATGATGTTGCTTCATTTTATAACAGCGTGCTGGGAAACAACTCTACCGCAGGAGGGGTGTGGTTAAAGCAGGGCAACACCAGCTGTAATAGTGCTGAAATACTCTGCCTGTACATATGATTCGCACCATGTCTTTCACAGGTAGAGCAAGATGAAGAGAAATTAATAGTTTTACCAGATAAATGATTTTTCTACTCAGGAGGACTACCTGTGTAAATGGGCTTTTAAGCAGACAGGGAAACAGCGATCATACTTTCCATCATTAGTGATGGTACCAGAATAATATCAGAAACTGGATATCATAAAACAGCCTGAGGTCATGGAATACAAAGTGGGTGATAAGTATGTGGATATAAATGAGTTACTTGACTGATACTTACAGGGAATAAAATTATTGAGGCTGTATCCTCAGCTGGTGAAAACTAGGTTGGCTTAATTGGCTTAAACAGGCAACGTTGTTTTACTCAGATTTTCATCACCTGATTTAGTGGCTGTAGTTTTTAATCCAAGCAGGACAAGAAACAGAAAACTAACGTGGACTTTGTGTGGTGTGGCCACAGAGTGGTTACGGCAGGGAGGGGTTTGTTAAATAATCCTTTCGCTTGCTTTTGATATGATTATTACCTAAACGATCACATAAAGGATGATGGTGATCGTGTTCTCTCCTGGTTGCCAAGCAATTAGAATTCCACAAGAAACAGAATTTGAAAACTCCCCAAGTTGCTCCCGCACAGCATGGAGACGCCGAGGCAAGGATGAAGGCTCTGGGGGGCTGCGGGCAGCCAGGGCAGGCAGGGCTGGGGGTTGCTGCCTGCTCTCCTCTGCCTTCTGCATAAGTAATGGCTCTGTCAGCCCCAGGCTAGCTTCCTCTGTGATGAAAAAGCAATATATAAGGTAATGCTCACCCTATTTAAAAAAAAAAAGAGAGAAAAGAAAAATAAAATCTGACTGGAATGGAAATAGACGTACAGTGAGTTTCCTGTTTTTTCCATTTCCCCTGCCTGTGTGCAGACTTCTAGGGTTCGTTTACTACATTTTTTTTTATCTGCACCTTCATTTTAAGTGCTGCTTGTTTTGCCCCCCCCCCGCATATCCCATGGATTCTCTCCCATGGCATTAATGGACTTAGAGAATTGTGTGGCAGAAGCTAAATTTAAATAAGCTGTGGCTCTTTGAAATTTTCTTTGATTCAAGTTAATGAAAGACAAGAATTTTACTTTAAAGTTTTTCTGTTGCAAGACTTGGAGGCTAACGCATGAGCTTATTTTGATGCTTTGAGATCTGGAAATATGTGTGGGGGTGGTACTCCTGTCTTGAACTTCACAGTTTCTAAAAGGAAGAGGAGTTTCTGCTTGCGGTCTCTCAAAAGGGGGTTTTCTGTCCCTGAGTTTCTATCAAAAGGCTGCCTTAAGTCTTGGCACCATCTATGGAGTCTCTAAACTATGTGCAAATATTTCAGCCACACATTGAACCATTGCAATTTTCAATCACAATTCGGGTACAGAACTTATCACTCATGCCTTTGCAGGCAATGCAGAAGTATAATGCAGTAGAAGGCCAAACTTGCTTGTGGTGTACAGTTTTGTCTTTAATGCCTAGTGCCAATAAATCCTTTGACGTACCTTATATATGAAGATATCTACCTATTTATTATGAGATAAATATGTATACAGACTTAGCATGATTTGCCTGTATATAAAATTTCTCACCCCCACCCCCCCTATTAATATAGAAAGGAATCTCACAAATCTGAAAATTATTGTGAACCCCATATTCCTACAGTGATTAACTAAATGCAAAGGGGATATAAATAATACAGTAGTGTAATCTTAATGGAATTCTATACGGCATGTGAGAGTAGGGGTTGTGACCATTGAGATCCTTCTAATTTTCTCTCCTTTCTGTGTGTTATTGCATTTTGCTTTCATTTATATGTTAGGTGTGATAAAGCAGAAAGAAGTAGCAGATGGTGAATAACCAGGTAAAGTGGTAATGCTTCACTGTAAATCCTTATTTTTGTTTGCTCTTCTGCTGGAGCACCATCCCTTGGTTCCGTGTGGAAATTACACCCCTGTTCATGAGCATCCTGTCTTCAGAGCATTGCTTTAATCTAGCATCTATGGAGCGAGGATGATAAGATTTGGCAAGTAGGAGCCCCTGGTCCAGAACTACAAATCAGATTTTTTTTTTTTTATAACAAGCTTAAAGGAGTGACAGAGAACAATAGTAGGTTAGTCAAATTGCATTTTGTGTCTTTGTTATACCTATAGAAAGTACAGAAGATTTAGTTTTATGGAGTAATTTGTGACAGACATACTGGAGAGCTTGTTCAACAAAGATAAACCCTGTTTAAAAAAAAAAAAAAAGCCTGTGAGGAAAGAGCTGTTCTCTATTGCTGTGTGCATCAAACATGTGCACATGTTCTAAGACAGACCAAAGAGGGCAAAAGACAATAGGCATGCTGAAAGTGATCTTCGGGTGACAGCTAAAGGGAAGAGCAACGTGAGCACTGCTGGAGTGGTGGCTCACTGTGGGCCACCAAACCAGGGAGCTCATCCAGGTGAAGCACTTGGTGAAGAGCTGTGGACAGAGTAACATGAGACATGGTACTGTGATAACAGGGAGGTTGAACTGAGCAGGGAAAGAGGATACAATTTTTTGTTTTTTTTTGACTTCATAAGGGAGAAGAAAGATTTAGGGAGAGAGACTTGTCTAGCCTTGATTGTAGCTGCTAGGTAAGGACTGGCTGAAAATGTTCAAGTTGTAGGTAATCTGCACGAAGAGAGGCAAAACATGATGGTCTGTGATCTCTGGGAAGATCTCTGCTATACTTGACAATCAATTTCTGTTGAAAGAATGCATCACTGGACAATAAGTCTGCCAAGTGTATTCAGAAGCCTGATGAAATCTTTACACAAACAAGTGATGTTAAATGCACAGCTGTTGTCTGGTATGGAGGTCCTGATGAAATCGGAGCAGTAAATCCACATTTTTATTGAAGCATTATTTCATAAAAGCATCAGGTCTTGATCTTTATGACACTTTGTTCTCACTTGCTTTTCAAATGAACATTTAATTTGAATTTTCTAAATACTGCTTAGTATTTTTATTCATTCACAACATGCATTCTTCTGTGTTCTCATGGAGGCAGAATTGTATTCATCACAAACGATTGTTTTAAGCACATTTTAACAAATACCCACAGTATACAGTCATTTAAAAGCAAGTCTGCAAAGAATTGTTTTGTAAATGAAATAAAATGCAAATGGTGAGCATAGACGCAGTGTTACAAAGATGATAGCTTACACCTTCCATTCTCAGTTGCTAACGTTATTACTAGTTGTCATGTCTGGCTGAGCTCTCTGTAATTCTAATGTAACTGTGTACATCCTTGTCATGAGGCATACAGTTTCTCCTACCTGCTTCTGCCTGTAGAGAAGTTGAGCAATGCTCAACTTGATTTGATTTCTTGATTCCTTTTATGTTCCCGAAATACTGAAAGTGATCAGAAGTTGATTAAATTTAGGGTCGTCTCTTCAGTAGATCTGGAGCTGGGTGAATTAAAATTAGGAGGGAGTTACTGTACATCCAGAGAGACAAAGTTTAAGATAAAAAAGTTTCAGTTTCTGTGGAAAACACTTTAGAGGGAAGAAGGGGAGAGGTTTTTCCCCCCACTGATCCTGAGTCTAGATTGCTGCTGGAGGCTTATCCACACCCTGATATCTCAGGTATTAGTTACCAGCAGTTAGGATGGTTTTACTTCACTTCTGAAAGCAGGTAAGGATGGTTTGGAATAAAGCTGACCCCTTACCTCCTGGAACTGGTCATACTTCCAGCTCATGGAGTACTGTTTGCCTTTTAGGAATAGTTGAGTGGAGCTCTATCAGTTGCTGACCACAAACAACACTAAAAAAATCAAAGTACTCATAAGCATGGTTAGATTAGAGCAAGCATTGCAACATTTATGGGCTTGCAGAGGCATTTCTGGCAGTCTCTACACAATGGCATAATACTTTTGTGCACATGAAGATGTTTTTCTTACTGGGGGGAGGGTCTTTTTTTCCCGGTATTATCAATCAGATAGTAATTTTGACTGCCAGGTTTTCATCTGTCATAATCTACTTTATACAATCCACCTAAATAATAATTTAACAAAACTACTACTAGACTAGTTTTCATTATTATAAGTACGGAGGCAATCAGATCTAGTTTGTTTATATTTCTTAATTCTTTAAAGTGATTTTTTTAAAGGGATTGCATAATTGGGATTAATTAAAATGACCAGGTTTGCAGTTGCATCTGCTAAAGAGAGTAACAGGCATATTTCTCCAGCTGTTTAAAGGTAACTCTATGTCCACAAGTTCTCAGTAAGGCAGTGTTGGAAAGACAGTTTTAGAAGCTTGCCTCATGTCTCTATTCCCTAAAATAAATAAATAAATAAATAATTTGATTTTAGTAGCCATAAGTTACCATTAATTTTCCTAAACTTATTTCCTTCCTGCTGTATTTAAGATCAAGCCAGATCTGCTATCTATCTACAAATCACCATGGCTTTACAACCAGTTCTGCCATCCAGCTACCAATCATGATGACTTCAGCCAGGAAATTAGAAGCAGGCTTAATTTTTTGGAAACTAAAAGATTCTTAAACCACTTACTTCAGCTGTCTTTCATGACTCAACTTGTGATTCTGTTTCTTGTAGCTTCTGGCTCTTGGACTCTGTCAAGGCATAACATAAAGCATATTGTCACTGACTCAAATTCTGGCAATCAGAATGGTTGTATGTATTTTTCCTTTTAAAGAAGAATTATCTTGATTTAAAAAAAAAAACAACAAAAAAAACCTAGGAGTATGCATTTTAATAACAAGATCAAGAACAGGAAAATAATGCTGGAGGAAACGTAGTATGCTAACAGTATATATTTACCAAAGTGCCTTAGAGTATTTTAAATGAATTTCTCTTAATTACTGTGACTATTTCCAGAACTTCATTGATAAGCAAAACTTTTATCCAAGCCTTTTTTCTTAAAAGTCACTTCCAGAATACATTTCCAGAACTAAAATTGAAGTCTTAGTAAGAATCAAAATGTTAAAACTCAATCATCTTCACCTCTGGTAATTAAAGATAATTCAAAGTTATCGTGATTGTTGCTGCTAAGCTTACGCCAGAGGCATGGTTCATCATGTGTTTCAGCCATAGAAGGATGGTTCCCCACCCTTATCTTTGCCTGTTGCTGTGTGCAGATATTTATGGAACTCAGTAGTTGGGAATTTACAGGGACTCACTGTTCCACAGTATTCAATAACAATCTGTATTTTAAATATTAGTTTTGTGTTGTTGATCAATATTTAAGATCAGTACACTAGATTTATTTTAATACATATAACATTATAGATGTTCATATTATTCTTAATCTCTTATAATTTCATATGGCAGTATATTTTTGAGTCACTTTGGGGATAGTAAGAGCAGAAATATATATTTGTATACATATTTTGAAGAGGTAGATATGCATACAGCTGGATATTCTAAGGCATCTGAAAAAGAACCAAGCCTTACCTTTGCACTGTACCAAGTTTGCTTGATTTTGGCAATCTCATGGGGATACCTTAATATATTTTAAAATACCTAAGGTAATATGTTCTAAGGGACAGATTGTGTTGTTATTGCTGAAGAGGTACTTTCCTTTACAAATAGCTCATTATTTTTCAGCATGGTGCCCTTATGTAGTCACCCACTGATTTCAATAGGTGTAACTCTAAAGCACTTCAGAGATGCAGGTTGTCAGAAGAGAATTAACTTGAAATCTGCACAAAGATTAAAAAATAGAAGAGTAAATTTTAGATTTCAGTTTAATATGAAAACAGCATTTAAATAAGAAGTCCTGAAAGCCTCAAAGTCTGGAAGAACTGTCTGTGTCTGAGAGACTCAGGGTCAGGAAAAATATTACTTGAAAGAGCTAAGACTGACTGAGCAAACACTCGATCTGTGCACCTGGAGTACATGAGCATCCATACTAGGCATTACAAGTAAGCTCTTTCTGTGGTGCAAATCAGCTGCAGCAGGCAGCTTTTCTCTTTGAGCTATTGTCCTTTTAATGTTTTTGTTGAACAACCAAATATTCTCCTTGCTTGTTTTATGAGATCATTGCATATATTCAGGAAGATAATTTCTTGCTTATACGTGGAACTTGTACATTCCTTATAAATCTATCTAAAGATGTCCTCTGGAGATATTTACAAAGATGACTCAGTTTAGTTGTATATTTGACAGATTTCTTGTTATGTATCATTTATAGTGAAAGGAGAATTCATCTGATAGAAAAAGAAATCTGATGCTCTACAAAGTGTGTTTTTGCTGCCAAAAACTTCATGCATATGGACTGGCTCTGAGTTTGACAGTGTGTGAGGGGAATACCAGATGTCAACTAATCAATGTATACTGAAACTCCAAGAACACATTTACCAATAAGAAGTTACTTTTTTTTTTTTTTTCTTCCTGTGAGCGGCTGGAATAGGCTATTCAACAACCACACTGGTTATGACTTGGGCTGTATCTTGAACTTCAAGGGAAAATATATTATTGGAGAGAGAAGTCTTGTCTCTCTTCTTATTGGGAACAACATAGTAGTGAATTTAGTAAGGATATTGAAAATCCTTCAAATGAAGGATTAAAATGTTATCATAAATCACTACATAAAAAAATCAATCATGTACAAAACCTCAGGATTTATAGATCAGAAGTATAAATTTAAAGCAAGCTAAAACTTTGCTATGTAAGTAACAGAATGGTGGACTTCAAATCAGTTGGCTCTACGATGAAAAGGTTAAAGATTTTAAATATTTAACAAGATGTAACTTTTAACCTTCACTTCTCCTGGGAAGCAATCTAAACTCTACCCAGATCATTAAATTAATCCTTAGTGGCCTCTGTAAAATCAAAATTTCATTTCTTTAGCATGCAAATGATACTATTAATGCTTGAAAATATACAGAACAAAAAAATTATCCACCTGTCTAGTCTGGTAACAAGACCAAGTATTTCAGACCAGATATTATAGACACACAACCTAAAGGTAATTTATAATTTAGTATTGCAATTAGGTGGCAAAGACTAGCTTTATTTGAAGGATAAAATGATTAGTGTCTTTCTGGAAAGCATATGCGTGTGTACTGTAAATGGAACAATATAAGGAAAAAACTATATTTCCGTGGAAGATTTTAGTATCATTTTGATTTTGCAGTAAGTTTTTGGAAGTACCTCTGGGGTACCATTGTACTGTCCTCACTTTTTCTGCAAACATTTCTGCAGAATCAGACATTTGGCCATGTGCTTCACTTCCAACGTTTGTCTTTATCAAGTGTAAACCAAGTGAGAGCATCTGTGATGGGCAGAGTATGTTTTGGAATCCTTGATGTGGCCTTAATTTCAGGAGACGTGGGTGACTGAGGTGAGGCCCTGCAGAGGAGGGAACAGCCTTGGCCAGGGGAAGCTCTCAGCCCGCAGTTATCAGTGGGGAGGTGGCGGTGAGGAGCTGCACCTGCATCTCCTGTGGGGATGTGCTGAAGGTCTGTGCAGCTTCTAACAGTAGGAAGCTCTGAGCACCTGAAACTACCCCAGAGCCATGATACTGCAGTGGACAGAACTGTTCACCCTCCCCTTCTGCTTCTATTTTGTCCTGTCCAGTCACTTTGCCCTTTCTTTATTCTGTCTAATTCAGATGCTTTGGCTTTTCTCTATTTAAAAAAGTTATATTCTAAAGACATCTGTCTATTCTGAATTTTAAAGTGTTTTGGTCATCCACTATAAAGGCAGAAAGTCCAGGTGGGTCTAATTGAAAGTTTGCGCTAAGCTGGGGTCCTGTCACAAACATTCATGCCCTTAAGCTTTTGTTCAGTTCAAATGAACAAGGATGCTGATGCGAGTAATTGAAGAATGTGTAGGGGAGGCTAATGCTAAGTAACCTAAAAGACATCTCTGATTAAGTGGGTTTATGTTCTGTTTTTGAAACAACCTCCATATTTTGGGAAGCTTTAGTTCAAATCTAGACAGCCTGTGATTAGTCTTTTGCTGCTTAATGAACCAAAAGAGGCCTAATGGAGTTAAACTAAATCAAAAGACTGCAGTTTCTTCAAGAAGAACTGTAGCTTAAATATGGCTATGTGGCATGATTTTAGGGATGTTTAGATTTAGTTAGAATCAGATATCTTTGTTCTGTATTTTTTCCTGCTAAATTTCCTTCAAATATTTGCATTATTTTCAAGATAATACAAACAGGCGTGTTGTTGAAAAATAACAAGAATGTCCAAGCAACAAATACTTGTTGCAGTTTATTGCCGTCTCTGTTTCATTATGTGAACAATATTTTAACACTCAGTAAATACTACGTGAACAATATTTTAACACTCAGTAAATACTACGTCAAAACAGCCTAGTAATCAAGTCTGCTAGTATTTCTTCACTTACAGAAGCTAATGATAATCTCTCTTCTTTCATGTCACAAAGTTAATAGCAAATCCTGATGGTAGCCTAGAGCAAACGGAGCTGGGTAGGAGCAGATAAGGATGGCTGGAAAAAGAAGGCCTTCTGGTGCTCTCTGGCCTATGCCACAAATAGATGGTTCAAAAAATGGTGGCATAAAAGCACTTTCTGGACTACAAATGGGTCGCAGCTGATTGTGAACACATGAATGTATTTGTGTTGGCTCTTCCCGTTTCTTTGCTGAGAGGATCTGAACACTGGGAAGAATTTTTGCATAATATTTTTAGAGTAAGTTTTAGTCATATTTGAAGAGTAGTAGAAGTAATTTGGGTAGTATTTTACTACATAAATCCTTCATAAAGACCTGAGAAGAATGTTCTTAGTTCTCCCCAACAAAGTATTATTAAATAAAAGGTACTTACAGTGGCTTTGGTCTCAAATATGCATACGTAGGTAAGCTCAGCGTTGATTTGGTAAGCATGTCAGTGAATGAATAAACAGGTATAAAAATATGTATTTGCTAGAGGTGAGCAACTTAAACTGTAGAAGAACTTTTCTGCTGGAAAGTATTTACTTACTCTTAATGAAAATTATCGAAACTAGATTTGTTTTATTGCTGAAATAAGAAAAACATATTTGGGCACCCTGACTTTTTAAGACAGCTTTCTACTACTTAGGGCTTTATATTACTTACAGAGAGACTTTTAAAACTAAACCTTTCCACAGAGTAAGAAAACAACTTCTTATGGCTATGAAATAATCTTTAAAATATATGTGGTAGCATGCCACAAAGTCATATGTTAACACATCAGTGACTTTGAAAACTTCATAATATTTTGGAACATTTTGCAGTATTTTGCATTTTGTTGAAGTTTGATCCCAAATTTAACTGTGTTATTGAGAAGAAATACATTCATCTGTATTCCAAAATCTTCAAGATAAAAGTGAAAGAGGCTGTCTCTTATAATGATCTGGGAATTATGTTTTTTTTTTTCCTTGTAAGATTGTATTGTAGATTGTATTTGACTGCTTACACTTTCTAATAATTTAATTCTGTATGACAAGTTTATGAACTTCTCAAACATTCATACCAAGCTTTTCAGAGGATCTTTTTTTTTTTTTCGCTCTTACTTGGGCTGATTGGTGATTGTGGACAGTCAAGCCACTGCTGAGAAAAGACACACTAATAGTTGACTTAAGAACATTTATATTTCTGGCCTTATGCTGAGATGTACTTTAATTTTGATAAATTTTATGATAAGTTATGTGGAGGAGGAGAGGAACCAACAAAACCCTACAATATCTTTGGAAAATCTTCTGTGATATAATATTTAATAAAAAAGGATGTGAAAGTGGCAGTTTATTTTTGCTTATGGCAAGCAGAGTTGCTCAATTTGAAAACAGTTTTCATCAGAGGTGTCTAGGCCCAAAGCAGCCCCAGGTCTCTGCAAGAATAAAATCCTTTTTGATATGGGCAGAGTGCTGCTCTCATGAACTGGATAGATACAAAACAGAATAGAGAGTATATAGACTATATATTGTAATGGAAGAGGTGAGAAGATTATTATCGGTGAACTAAAAGGTTCCAGATGGAACTTTGAGTTTCTTGTTCCTGTTTTTCTTTTGCACTCCTCTTGGGGCAAATCTTTCAATAGGAAAAAAGGATTCCTGAGAATCTAATGAAAGCAAAGGAAATTCATTATCTGTGATATTGCCTGGTTCCCACCAAGTGATTTTCCTTGAAGTTAAAATTATTCATTGAGAAGAACTAATTTTGGGAATCCTAAAGCAATGATTAGTGGACTGCATGAAAAGAAGAATTTATATGATGTATTTTTATATAGCTAGTATGAAGATAGCATGCTACTCCGTGACTAAATTTAAAGTGGTGAACTGGTTTAAAATATATAATATATTTATATATTATATTATATATATTTATAATTATATAATAATATATGTAAATTTCAACAATATTTCCATAGCTGATAAGCAAATAGGAAATTCAAATAATTTGAAATGAATGTCAACATTCTGTTGTGGAAATAAATGGAAACAAGCTTCTCTTTTTATGTTAATTTCAGTTTGCTATATATAGAGATAGAATGAGAGACAAGGTAGTAACTTATACGGAAAAAATTGAAGGGAAAAACTTATGATGGCTATTTTGAACATTAAAAAGAAATAGTTACGTTCAAGAGCTCATTCTATAAACTGTTGACCTCACCATGTTTTATTGAAGCATGTATGACGTATGTTCCTGAGTTTCATACCTTTGTATATTGAGGATAATCACCCTTCCACTTATTGCCTACTCTTGCCAGAGCTACGATGTTTTATGTGAATATATTATAACACATCTTAATGTGTGGATAGTAGGATATGCAGAGGGCCAAAATATTTTGTAGCCTTGATCAATATTTCATACTAATAAACCTAGACATGGTGCTTGCAGTTACTGTCCATTTGAATAAGATATGTATAACCTGGCCTTTCTCGTGCTTTCACAGTTAGTATGGAATATGTCTGAGTAGCAGGAGGTCATATTTCACAAGCACAAATCCGGGGGGGGGGGGGGGAGTGTTGGTTTATGTACAAATATACATCTGTCTGCTTGTTGATTGTTGTGAAAAACAACATACAGTAGGGATCAACAACTCTTGGGTTTGGGTCCTGTCTCAGTCAATGCTGAGTTTTGCGTGGTGTGTTTTTGTTTTGTTGTACGTTATTTCTAGAGAAACAGACTGGGTTCTGTACATTAATCATTAGTGAAATTGCATTTTAATCTGAAATTTCTAGTACTATGGTCAATACACAAATATACATGAATTACAGGAGCAGAGAAATATACTAAATTGGATTGCTTACCTATTTAATGGACAGATGCTGATACAACAAGAAGACAGTCTTATGAGTTAAGATTTCAATTTCAAGGTATCTAGAAATTAAAAATATATTGTTTTTTATTCCTGACAGTAATTTTCCTAGGAAGCACAATGATAAGTATTTTCTTAAGAATAATATTAATTACTTAAGAGCCTGCTTGCTTACAAGAGTCTACAGTAGTTCTTTCTAGTTTACACTGTTTATTACTCTAGGGGGTGAAATCCAGAAAGCCGCACTCAATATTTATGCAGTCTCAATCGAAATAAAATTCCCAGCAGTTTCAGTAGGACTTTTACCTAAACCAATTTCTGAATAAGCACTTCAGAATCTGGACCCTAGTGGAAATATGTAATCTGAATTTAAAAAGAATTGCTCTGAGTATACAGAGAGCTATAACATTCAGCAGTTGAAGAAGAGAATTCCCAGCATCCTAGGTTTTAAATTATTAATTTCTATGAATTTGCTATCCTCTACTTTCCTTCAAAACTTTTCACTTCTTAAATACCGTGAAAGAAATAGCCCTTGTTGGTAGGGGCTTGCTGTCAGTCAGACTTGCAGTGCTCTTTCTTCAGCCAAGGAAGCAGAGATTTCTGAAGCATGCTCAGCATAGCCTGGTTACTCTTCACCAACCAGTACCCTTCTTATGCTATACAACCCCAGCTGACCCCAGGTACATGGAACAGTTGACCAGGAACAAGGGCTCATTCTTGTGAATTAACCAGGGCTTTTGTGGTCACCTGAGGTGAAGATTGTATTTTTACATCCAGATTATAACTGAGCTATTTGAACAGTTAAAATGATGATAGGTGTTATTGGGTCATATGATAATGCTTCTGCATTTGTCATCACTTGTGATATTTCATTTTTATTTAAAGTTAGTATTCAGTATTTGATTTGATCTTAAATAAGACAAAGTAAGCAAGAAATTGTCTAATAAATATGTATGCAGGCTTTGTCACCATTCTTTGACCTTTTATGTCTTCTGTGTTTTCAGGCAGTAGTGATTTGAATTTACCTAGAAGAATGTTCCTTTGTGTTTACACATTTGCACATATACAGTAGTTCTTATTTTTTCACTGTAGCGTAAGACAATGTTATCCAGAGAATACCTACCTTTTCCCTGCTGTCTCACTGAAACATATTCTTTTAGGGTAATTGCCTCAAAGGTCCATCCTTTCTCCAAGCTTGGGGTAGAAAAATGCTATAAAAAAAAAAATCAAGTTTGCAGACATAGCAGTTTGATGCCCTATGTAGTAGGTTGTTCTTCCTCTCTGAAAGTCTATAAATATTTCAGTGTTGAAGCAATGGAGTAATTCAGAATATATTAAGTTATTAAGGAAAAAAATCAAAATAGGAATATTTTATTTGATCAAATTTTGTACAAGAAAAAATACTGAGTACAGTGATACTTTCATCTTCCTATGTATAGCCTTTGCTCGGATTGTACAATACTTTAAGTACTGAATCTTATACTGATGTGAGTTGAAATGGGCAATAAAATACGAAGCAGTAATGAATATCACCAATATTTGGCATTTAGAAACCAATCTTTACACCTTTCTTTTATTAAGCATCAAGGTCACTTGATATATTTGTTTCCTAATTCTAGTAGTGTAGCTCAGCATATTTTTTTATTAGAACTCATTTTCACAAATTCAGAATTCCAAGCCCTAAAAACATGGGTTGCAATAAGTTCAAATTTTTGTCTAGAGAAATAAGTCCTGCAGAAACTTATGTTGCAAACAACTAATGGAAGAATAAGCAAAAAAATTTGACACAATGGTGGGATGAACGCAACCTATGAATATTTGTTTAAGCATTTGGGTCTTATTTGTCCAAGAAATGGGGCCTAAACATGTTGTTGGAAATACCAAACTTGTGTGCTTGTATTATTCAGGGAACTATATGGTTCCTTTATTGCTTGGATCAGTCTAGGACTCAGGTGGACTAACAAGTAAGGAAATGGAGCTTGATCATTTGAAGTCAGTGAGAGATCTGTCACTGAGTTACATTAGAAAAAATAAAATAAAATAGGACCTTTGCTCTCTGCCTAACACTTTTCACAAAGCTTCAGTATTTTGTGAGATGCCATGCTGAGAGTTGACCTCTATACTTAGATAAGTAAAAATATATATAAATTTGAGAGAATAAAGATGAAAAAAAATCCCTCCCCCCAAAAAAACCACCACCACCACAAAAATACAAAACCAACAAAACTCAACAATAACAACATCAAAAAACAATGCTAGAGGAGTCTCTAAGGGCAATAGGGAAAATGCCAGTATTTACAGCCAATGATTATGGTTCATCTTTTTGTGCTGTTAGTAGTTCTTTCAATCGCCTTAGTCTTAAGTGGTGTCAGTAGTACAATACATTATGCCTCATAACCGTTAGGGGAAAAAAAAAAAAACACAACAAACCTGCCCTTTCTAATTCTAACTGCATATTTCTAATAAATTAAAACTGTTCTTCATCCCTGAATGCAAATAAAATAGGGGAAAATACATTTTTTAAAAGAAAGTAGTTTTTCAAAATTAGGTGTTAAATTGAATTTCCTCTTTCCCATAGTTAATCAAAAAAAGCAGATTAGTCTACATAGATTTATTTTTTGGCAGCACAGGGAATCCTCCATAATGAGCCGTCAGTCTCTTGTGACATAAGGTCATTCCTTCCCAGGACCCATCTTGTCTTGTACCGAAACCAATTAGGAAAAATTTTAAAGGATAAAAGTGAAGCACAAGTACTGGGATATGACTGGTCATTCTTCATTAGCTGTCTCTGTGCAGAATGGAACAACATCATGTAGCGACCAGAAAACTGACTCAAGCTTCTCATGTAGCCAATGTTGGTGTTAAAGAATCAGTTGTTATGCTGAGGGAGGATTTGATCCAAAATGGGAGGTCTAGAATGAATTCTTATAATCATACTTTTCTGTTGTTTTCTGCAGATGGCCTGGGGATATTTTCAAATTCCTTCATGCAATGTACCAAGTCACAGTATGGGGTTACCCAGTATCTCCTTGCATGTGGCAAAACATTTTATGGAAAACTTTCATCTTCCCCTTCAGTGTGCTTCTGTGTTCTGATATGCTTACTTTCAAAGGCTCAGGCATTTTGCTAACATACTAAACTGCAAGAAAACTTAGTCATGTAAATGACAAAGTTCAAAATCACAGATGCACGGATGATTCTTTGTCTAACAGCACACTTCTTACCAGTGCATATTCTGATGATGGTACGAACTGTTTTTTTCTTCCTTATCATATCATTTGCTTTGCAAATTCAGAGCAGTGAAAACTGCCTTGTATAGGTTGTAATTGTAATGGATTTTTTTCTCCTCATTGTTTATGGATTACAGCCAGATTGGATTATAATGTCTCTGATTTCTGTCCATTAGGAATGGAAGAAGGTCAAATGTATCCAGTAATGTTTTCTCTGTGGAAACAAGGTACCACAGAGTGAAATGCAGATGTAAATGAGTGACACCAAAAACCTTATCATCCTGACTCATAGGTCCAGCATTAACAGCTATTATCCCTGGACTGGTAGTTTACAGTATGTGTCAAAATGACCTGACATGTCACTGGCAGTATGAAATAGGATCAGCTGATAATGGAAATTACTGCTTGTCAGAGAGGTTTCTTGCTCTATCTCTATTGATGATTCCTCACCACGAAAGTGATTTTGTCAAGAGGCAAACAGTTTGAGTATAGATGAGTAAAGGGTCTATAATATGTGGCTGCTCCAGTGCAGTAAAGTGTCATTTTCAGGACTTTATTGACTAGTTTGGTTACTCTGAAATCCCAGCTGATCAAATTAATTCCAAACTCATTGTAACTACGGGGAATAATTTTGATAATTTCAATAATTTTAGCCAAGAATTCTTAATAAAGGCACTAAGAGGAGACCATACGGTCTGCAAAGACTTAAAAGGAAACCTAGGTATTTATTAAATAAAAATAATGTTAAGGTGTTTCATCATCGTTCTCTTTTCTTGGTTCAATATTTATTTTGTAACTTTTCTGCTGCAAGACTTAAACTTAGAATTTCTATTTAATGCCTGGTTAAATATTACTTAATACCAGTTTCATTTTTCTTTTATTCAAATTTTATTCATGTATTCTGCCAGATAAATGCAAAGCATTGCCACTCACTTTCATTAAGTTAAAATATGTACTGGGAAATATCCCAGTATTCTATTGGTGCATTTCAATTCTGTTTAAAGTGTCATAGAAACCTTCCTTAAGCCTTCCTATCCTGTACATACAACCCTCTCAAACTAAAACTCATAAACCTTGGCAAAGACATAAGATTATTATTATTATTTTAATATAGAATACTCAGGAATTTAAACTGTGAATTACAGAAAATATTAAATCTGACTTCTTTTTTTCCCTGTTAATTTGCATTGGATAAATAAGAGGTCCTATGTTTTGTATCAAGTCAAACCGATCTTCATGATTTCTATACTTTCATCTGAGCCCACAGCAAAGGAAAATGGCACATGCTGAGCAACTTTTTGTGTTCGTGGTAATCTCACTGTGACAGATTTACTTTAATCTGTCAATGATTCATGTTTGACACAGACGTGAATTAATGTTAAGAGAGTTAAAAGAATAGGCAAACCTTTTCTCTTTAAACTCAGGATGCAAAACAGGCAAGGATTTTGATACCTCTAGCCAAGACAATTAATATATCAAAGAATGTTCTTTAGGCTAGACCCAAAGATCGGGTGTTCTTGCCATGAGGGAGAGGAATTGATTTGGAAAAAACTCTATGAATAAGGCTGAGAAAACTAAACTGAAAATGACAATTCCCCTCCCCCTCAAGAATGGGAACTGCAGTAAAGGATGACTAGGCTTATATACAATGGACCTAATCTGTCCAAGACATGAGGGATGAATGTGCAGGCAATTTCTGTAACGATAATTAATCAAACACATCAAAGAAGACAATCGACCTCAACAGAGATGTCTTCTACATAAAGAGAATCTGGAAACAGCAGCTTGCTGCCTGGCAAAGAGTGAAAGCAAAAAGTAACCAGATGAAGAGAGAGGATGGTTTCTTGAAGCTTGAGATTTAGGCTTTCATAGAGTCTATTTGATTGATCTGGTGTCTATCGAAGTTAGTGGAAAAACTCCCATTGACTTCAGTGCTGCTGATGCAGTAATGGTCTGGCCAAATATGTGATGTCCCCCTCCCTAAGGGATAATGTTGGAAGCTTTGTTGGCTTCAGATCTGCTTCACCTGAAGTTAGAATTAGTCACAGTCAGGGTCTGTATTGAATACTACAGATGTTTAGACGGTTACTCTTGCTTGAAATCTCCAGGAGAATTCAACTGTGCAGTACTCATAGGAGAGAGGAGGATTTAAACATAGATCTCCCACCCAGGGAGCGTACTTTCAGATTAGTGTTGTCTTAATTTTTCCTTTAAATTAGGTAGAACCAAGCACGTAATTATGCTATTATCAATATGTTTCTAAATGCTTCATTCCATAAACATGGCACATGAAACTGGTCTGCCTGGTCATTGGGAAGCTCTTGTGTGGATGAATGTTCACTGAGCTAGAGCCCTAAAGAAAGCTGGTAGAATTGTACTTGGACTAATCTGCAAATGCGGCTAGGGCATATTTCCCTTGAATAACCACTCTGAATTTAGTCTGTTTTGCTTTGGATAAATATTTATTTGACAACATTTATACAAGAGAAATTTTGAGGTTTCATTCAAGTCAGGGAAAAAAGGAGTGTCTTTCCCCCATGTTTTTATCAGAAAAAATTCCAAAAGGAAATTGCTGTGTTAACTCTTTTGTTTACCTACTTTCATGTCAAGGCTGAAAGGACAGAGCATACTAGTTAGGAAACCTCAGTGTCAGCATGAGGTAAAGTACACCACCATTACGTCTCTGCACCAATCACAACTAATAAGTTTAAAAATGCATCAGCTACATTTTTTGTACCCTTGACTTGAAACATAAAGGTTAATGTAGAAACAATCACTTAACACTGTTAAAGCTCTTCCTTGTCAAATCACATATCACTAATGAGTTTGTGACTGCAAGTTTCATTATGTAAATTTTGTGATTTCTACATTCATCAAGGATGAACAGGTATTGAGGTTAAAATACCAGTGTTATGATGATTTCTTTAGGTTAAATAAATGTTTCTTTAGGTAGGTGCTTTAGGTTAAATAAATGCATAAAACTTTCCTTTTTACTTAAAAGTGCTATTAAATAATAATAATAAAAAAAAAACACACAAAAAACCCACAAATCCACAAGCAAACAGAAGATGGAATATTTGAACTAGTACATGCAAAATAATTATTCAGCACTGCAGACCAGTCTTTTGCAAGGCCTTAAATAATATATGCAGAGAGATTAGAAATCCCTGGCAAGACAGTTCTGAATTCTGTCCTATATACCCCTCCCCAATATTTTCTTTGAAGAGTGGTTAGATTATATCATGGCATATCCTTTAGCCTAATGCAAAATAGATTTTTACTTCAAAAATTGTAGCCAAGCCAATGTATTTTCCTTATTTTTTTTTGTTGTTGTTTTTCAGAAGGGAAAAAATTGTTAAAAATTTGTTGTTTAAAAACATACTGTTTCATGTTGGTCCAGGTGTAAGGCTTGCTTTATAACAAGAACAAAACCAAACAAAAACAAAACCATAAAAACAACAGTTTATTTTTTATTTTTTTCCTCATAATGTATTTTAAAGAAGATAATATCACCATTTCTTGTATGGTTATATTAGGTGAAAGTTTTTTTTTTTTTTCTCTAAAAACTCATAAAAGAAACATTTTTATTTAGGTCATGGTCATCCACTGTTGAAAAATTCAGTAATATTTTGTTAGAAAGTACTAGTGAGTGGTACAAACTTTTTGTGTTAAAATTCTTGCTAAAGAATTTTGTTTCAGCCGAGAATTATAAAATGTGTGAAAGAAAGTGCAAAATGATCAGAAGTTAGAAAGAAAACTAGAAAATAAAGGTATAAAGACATACTATATTAAGCCCTGAGGCAATGCACCTTATTTATACAACAGAGAATGGCTACAGAATAAGAAACCAGCACAACAGAGGTATGACTAATAGATAGGTATGAATCAGTACATTTTATATTCTTCTCACATATCCCTCTTCCCAAAAGCAGGGAAAATGAAAGAAACCCCCCTCCTGAGCTCTCTCACCCATTCATCCTTTTCAAATCTGATGCTCACAGTTAATGATAGTTAAATTTTTGCTTTGGGCAACCCAGGGTACTAATGTTACGTGACCCCTTCCAAACTAAATCATGCCCTCATGACTCATTGACTTTTCCTCTTTTATTTTTTTTTTTCTTCTCTTATAGAGAACTGTGTGCAAGGTCTCTCTATACCAAAATGAAGATGATAAAATCCAGAACTTCTATCTTGTTCATATCTAAACCTTCCAAAAGGTTAGGCATAGGTTTCCATGTCATAGGATCTGGATTATTTCTAGGTCGTAGTCTTACTGCTTGAATTTAGTCACATGGAAAGATGTTTTCTAAATATCAGGTGTGTAACAACCCTTGAGTGCCAATAATCCAATATCTAATTGCAGTGCTGTGAAATTCAATTGACTTATTTTCCTTTAAGGTTTTCAAAGGGAAGCAACTACAAAGAATAGAAAGCAACATCTCACTTAGCAAAATAGCTTTATAGAAGCTCAGGGTGTCAGAGAAATCAACAGCAAGTGGCTTTGTCTCTAAAATCAGATATTTTATCGCTATGCATCAATGTAAGTTCAGATTTTTTTGCACTTTCTCAAATGCAGCACTTGTCAGTTTCTTGAAGGTGCGTACGGATTTGAGCTTTCAACCATCAAAAAAAGAAATCAAAAAAAAAAAAAATCACGGGCATTTCTGTTCCTGGTGCTAACAGATATATTACCATAGCCAGTTTTTGCATCTATGGCATTAAATGTTTTCTGTGCAGCTGAGGTTTGGGAAGGATTCCAGCAATTTGTAGGCCTTGTCCTAGCTCTCATACAAGAGCAGCTTCACCTTGGTGGAATGCATGAATAGAGCAGGGTCTTGACTTTGCAAATGGTACTGCATGTGTCTAGCTTACCTTGCAGGACTGTCTGTCTCCTCTGTGGATGCTATAGGAAGCCATATATGGGAATATTGATTTTTCAGAGGGAATAATGTTAAGCTACAATAATACTCTGCTAATAAATTTGCCTTTTCAACGTAATTCAAAAGCACTGCAAACTGGTTTCAGCTGTGTTTGGAGTTGAAAAAAGAGTACAGTAGAAGTACCCAGCCTCCTTCAGTTTAAATATTCTCATTTTGCCTCTGTAATTAATGGGAATGTGTTTTTTTCCTGTTTCATATGTACAGCTGGGTAATGACAGAAGTAAATGCCATATCTGATGAACCTGAAAATGAAAGTAGGTGGGAGAAAATTTGCTGAGTCTTATTCCAGTTGACAGTTCAGCCTCTTGTGACATTCACAATAAGAGTATTGATATAAATGAAGATATAGCCAGGAGCAAACCATAGACAGGACAGGGAACCATTGTCTCTGCTGTATCCCCAGAACTGATAGTAAGACAGCAGATTTCAGCGAAGGGTGCCTTCCTCCTTATTGCAGAAACTTGTAGAACAAACATGTTCTATGTCTGCCTTTATATAATGAATCATATCAGATATCCCTAAGGCTAAATCAGAGAACTTGGTTTGAAGTTCAAACCAAAATCCTGTGGTTTTTAAAGTCTTTTTGTGGACTTTTGGTGGACAGTATTCTGGCAGAAAATACTCTGCCCATACTTCCTCCATGAAAGATGCACCAGGGTGAAAAGATTTCAAGGGAGGTTTTATGGACAAGAGAGCTACTGTGTTCCTGTAGTGGAAGATGGATACCACAGTAGCTTATAAGAAATTAGCTTTGTTTCATTTTTTTTTGCATGTGCTTGTAAAAGTCTAAATTTCCATTAGTGTGGCGGGTTTTCTCTTAGCAGAGAAAAGTTTTGTAACTAAAGCCATTTGTTCCCACTGAACCAGCAGTCAAACTCTGATCCCTTAATCTTCTGTCCAGCCCCTCTGTCTGCACTATGTCTGTCTTTCTTACTGATCTTAGTCTCCTTCCTCATTTAACACTCCCCCCCCAAAGGCTCCTCTTCCTTCCCTGACACCTCTTACTCCTTGAAGCTGTGTACAAACTGTTTCCTGACACCTGCACCAGCTCTTTCTTTGCGTTGCTAAATGTATAACCCCCACTATAGCAGGCTATAGTTCCTAAGCAAAGGCATAATCTTTTCAAGTGACAGTGAAATTTGCTATAAATTCTAGAGGAATAATTCCCTCTTTGATGTAGTTGATGTCAGCCTCAGTTAGCTCAGTGTACCAGAGGGGGACGTTGCTCCAAATCTGAACATGACGGATACTAAATGGATGGAAAGTATGCCCGCTGGACCTTGAACTTCCCAGGGAACCATCTTTTACTTCCATCAGGGTATTGAGAAAAGGAAATTAAATGGCTTAACATCTGTACTCTCTTTACTGAACTGTAGTTGCTGAGTTTAATGCAGCATTTATACCTAACAGAATAAATTGTCTATGCAGTATGTTGGGCTTCTGGTTATAAAAAGATAGGACAATGACCAATTAGACGTGAGGCTTCATCTCCAACAGTTTAATAGGATTGAGATGGGGGAAAAAAAGCCTTTATCCTTGAGGAAAATTGGACCTTGTGGAGACCTGGGAGATCCATTTGGCTGTTCTACAATAAGGCAAGAGAGGTGGCTCTTACTGTACCTTTCTGGACAAGACTTCTGATCATTATAAAATGCTGCAGTTCCATGGGCAGGGAAGCATCTCTCCACATCTGTGTCTGCCTTGATGGCAAACACTGGAAATATGCTCAAAATACTTCCTTGGATTGTACACTATGGTAAATTTTTCCGGTACTAATAGATTTAAAACTATGGTTTTCAGATGGATTTCTTCTACATTCTTGGATTCCAACCAAGTTCTCTTCCGCAGGTCTTTATGTTTCCAGGGAACAGACTATGCCAATTTGAAAAAGGTTTACCCTCACTTGAAGTTCTCTATCAAAACTATGCCTTCCTCTGTTCTAAAAATTGCCCCATCTCACCCCTTGATATGAGGGAAGAATTAGTCACTTATACAGATTAATTTTCTTTGCTGTTAAATTCTTTTTCAGTACAGACTATCTTCAAACTTTCACTTCTTTATATTATTCTTTTTTTTTTCTTTAAATGTAAATAAATCCACCACAGCAATATCAGATGATCGATTCTCTTCATTTATATAACCTTGCCTTTACCAGGTGCATTTATCCCAGAAAGGCCTGGCAAGCCCCAGGGTTCTCATTTTTCTTGTAATCTCCCTTCATTGGCATCTAAAGTGGCATTAAACACACAGACATTTTGACCTTGAAGTCTTCTTAACAGAACAGAAAAGCAAGACCCCTTAAATAATAAAAGAGACAGTCCATAGTTCTATGGTCATAAAATAAGATCCCATTTCTTCCTAAATGCTGTGGTGATTTTTCAGTGTCTACATTCCCTGCCTCTTTGGAGAGTTACAAATTTTTTTCTTTCCTCTCCTGAAAACATAGCTGAAGTCTCAAAGCCATGTCTTTAAAAAAAAAAGTCTTAACCCATCTTAATTTCTGAAAATGCTAGTCGTCTTTCTGTATCTTTATCTTTCCCCTCTTCCAATATTACAATTATACAACACTTCTCTTTTTCTGTTATCTGAAGTATTACTTCCTTTTCTTGTTTTTTTTTCTTTTTTACTATCATTCTACCTTTTGACTAAAGATCTTGTAGCATTTTGGCATTCCTTAACTGCTCAGTGCACAGACTTAATAAATACTACATTAGCTTTCTCTTTAACAAAAAGAACCAAAATGTCCTATTATTATTAAAAATACAGTGGTGAAAATGCAATTTACTTTTGGGACAGTCTCTCATTAAGAGAAATGGAAAGCTGATTTTATAGTCTGAATCTGTACCTTGATAATATAATAGCATATGTCTCATTGACAGAACACAATAAAATATATTTCATTGATACAACACCCCAGTTTCATTTTTAATAAGTAAAGGGTTCACAGTATTCCAGACAATTCATTCTCTGATCAAAGTGTTGCCAGAGACTTTTTAAAAAAACCTTGCCTGCTGGACATATTCTCCTAAATTTCTGTATGGCATATAAAGTATTTAGGACTGATTACTACTGTCACCTTTAGAAACCTTGGTTTGGAAAACCGGATGGAGAGCAATTCAGATTCCACCATTGGAACTATAGCGCAATGCCTTCTCTAGGGCCACGGAGCCATAGCGTGTTTGCAGCACTTCAGGATAGCTCCATATCTTTCAGAACAATCCAAGCGCGGAAATCACACTGTGAGTTCGTGAACTTAGTGGCTCAGGTGCTACTTCTGGGGAGGGCTGCAAGTTAGAAAGGATTGGTTGTTTTTAAAAGGGACAGAAATCCCTGGTTTATTCATGTGTATCAGATTGGATACACTTGACAAGAGGATGCAAAAGGATAGAGCGTGGGGTTTTGCAGAGGTTGCAAAATGGTATCTTAGGAAATTAGTTACAGCTTCTGAACTATGGTTTTGATGAAGTAAATTTTTCTTGAGTCAACCTTCTCCTGAAGCTAGTGCTATGCCAGATTATCACTGCCTGAGTATCCTAGCCCTCAAAAGGTGATGATGGCACAAGTCAGTGGCCTATGGAAAATTCTTGTCCCTTAAATGTTATTGTCTGAGAATTCTTAATTCTCCCTCTGTGCTTCTCTTTTTCACTCTCAGTTCTTTCTTGACATTCTCAGCTCCATTTTCATCGCATTTCTCATTGGAGCATCTCTCTGCTCCTTCACTGATCATTCATTTGTAGTCTCTCCTAAACAGAACAACAAATAAATGACATTCAGTTTTGTACCAGCCATTTCAAAACACAGTGTTCTAGCTGATTTGAAATTAAGCAGCTTCAATACATATCTTGAATTTACAAATCCTTATATGGTTATGTTACAGATAGACCAAAATTAAAACAACTGAAGATTATTTTTTTTTTCTAATGGCAGTGTACATACAAATTTGTAAGGATAGCCTTTAACCTCAAATAAGCCTTCATTTGAATTAAACGTGTGCAGTTGACTAATCCCACCAGCTAATACCCTGCAGATACTAGATAATTTTTAATGTTGCAGAATATAGACCTTGTTGCGATAAATTGGGAGAAGCTGCTGAGATTGGAGATCTACACTCTTTTTGAAAATTATGTACAATTATATTGTTTGTCCATGTTTTTGTATGTCTGTAAATTACACCTGCGTAAAATATTAAATATTGTAGCATTTAACCAGAAACTTTGTGTGCATGTAGAATCCAATCCCACAGTATCACTGTCTCCAGATTATTCACCCATCCTTTTTCAGCAAATCATTTAACACATGGTTAAGTCCTTCAGTGCCATTTAAATGCATATTTAAATCTAAGCGCATATTTATGTACTCTGACATACATAAAAGTGGGTTTATAGGCTGAATTAAGATATATGGGCATGGGCCACTGAAGTCACTGGAAGTTTAATTATTGACTTTAGCTGTCATACATGAGTATTAGTGGCAGAAAGCTGGGACCTCAGTTATACATACAAATTCAGTTAGCCTTTACCAGTAAAAAGTTTTAGACATATAACTGTCTACAATTCTAAAAGACATTCTTAAAATGTGGCCATGTCAAAACCCATCCATGAAATTTTGTACAAAGTTAGGTACCTCCTCTAGTGTGTCTAACAGTCCTGAATATGTGAATGTATTATGAATTAGAGGTATAACAATTCTCACTTGTTGGACTCGTATAATGTCACATGTGAATTAAAGCCCTGGATTCTATGGTGAATATATCCAGACCAGGGTAAAGAGTAAGGAACGCTTCACTCACAGTCATCTTCCCTAGATGATTCTCTTACATTAAAACCACTTTCACAATAATGTCTTCAGAAAAAAAGTTTTCAAGCAGCCATTTGGATTATCATATGAAATACAAGTCATACGTTACCTTCTCGTGCAGGACTTAAATCTCTCTTGAAGGACATGGTTAATTTTTAATGATTTTTCTCCAGAACCAGCCTAACTTTTTCAAGCTCAAGTTGATATTAGTCCATGAATGAATGACATCAATTGAAATGTATGGTTTTTTTTTCTTCAAGGTGATTGATGTAATTTTGTATTAAAGTGACCTTTCTTAGAAATGTTTTGACTATAATGATTTCCTGTCCTTTTGGCTCAGCAATCAGAACAGAAGCACTGGCATAAAACTTTTTCAGTTGCTTGATGTTAATGGTTGAAGGGAAGTGAGCTGCACAGTATGCATGCCTGTAGTATTAGTGGCAGTGAATACAGGAAAGTGCCAGCACCAGTGACCATGGAAACTTAAAATCATAACCCTGAGGTGCTTAGCACAGTTAGAAAGGGGACTTGAGTCCCTCAGGACTGAAAGTACAGCCCAGCCAAAATGTTGCCTTCAGTTTGTTCTCAGCAAGAAGTTTTGTTTTCAAGTGAACTACACTTCTAACATGTGTATGAGATGATTCATGTTTTTATATAGACTGACTGATCTTGGTTGTGTTGGAAATCTGGCACCTGAAAAATATGTAATTTATGCTTTCAAATTATATAGTTATAAAAACACACCTGTATCTATGAAACAAATAGCTCTTTATGTGAAAATACCTCATTACTATCTTTCCTAATAGAAGTAATATGGATGGCTGTGATCTTTTGGAGTCTCTAGGTGAAAGTTGCGTTAAAGATATTCCCATTTAGAAAGGAGAAGCATGGGCAAATTTTACAGAAAAGAAATTAGTTCTGAAAGAAAAAGTCATTACTTCATACCATTCATTTACTAAAAAAAATAAGGTCCACTACCAGCTGAAAAGAAAAAAAATCAGAGGAGTCCTTGGACTAAGGTGAAACAGGTGCTTGGATTACATGCCTTCTGGTTTTAGAATGTGTAGGTAATACTTCTGCTTTATTTTCATCTGAATACCCTTAACTGTTGTATCCATACAGGCAGGACACTTAGCAAGACAAACTCAGCGAGGGAGTTCTTTTTTTATTATTATTTTTATTTTCTTATTTTCTAAGTTTTCAATTTAGAGAAAAAAAATAATCTTTAACATGTAAAGCCATGTTTATTATATCCTGTTTGTAGGAGGAGGGATAGCAAAATTATTTCTGTGATATTCTTTCAACAGTGAAGTGCGTTTTTTCATAACAACTCTGTGATCTTAATATTTTGGTAAATAAATAAGAAATACAGAATATAACAGAATTAACAGGGTCTGTTTAAAAATAAGGTTGTAATTACAAGCTATCCTACTACAAGGATTTATTTCATAGAGCATATGGCTTCCCTAATTAAGAAGAACACTTTTATTTTTCTATCTTTTAATCTTTTAAGCTGAATATAATACTTTAAGTTCTTTTCATGTATTACCAAACTTGTCAAATGTCTGCTTTCACATCTGAATTTTTTCTCTTGTTCAACCCCCTCTTGTTAGAGGCTGAAATTAAAAAAAGAACATGACATAAAAAAAAAAAATTAGCTTTTGAAGTTAAAGCTGCACTTCCTTTTAAAAATCTTCATTTATTCTAAATCTTTTAAGATTGCAATCCAGAATTTTAGTTATTCTGTCTGTTTGAACACAGTCATCTGACTTTTACCCTTTATTTATAATTGTTGTCTCCTATTTCTTATGTTTTAGGATGATGTATTTGGTATATAATTACTGCTTTGTCAGGTATTCTGAACAGAATTTGAATAAAAACATTAAGAATAGATGTGATTGTTGCAGTAAATTATAACACATAGTTTGCCCCTTTAGAAAGCAACATTCTTTTTCTCTATTGTCCACATAGTGAGAAAAATACTAAACTAATTTAAGTAGACTAGCAATTGAGGAGCTATATTTTATGAGAAAATAGGGTGGTATTTACTTCCTTCCTTTGCTGAGTATATCTACTAGAAGGCCTAAATCTTGCCTGCTGTTAATCAGCATGAATACTTGGTTTGCTTTATTGTTTACGTAGAAGGCGAAAGGATTAAAGAAGCATTTTTGTCTAGTATATGCAACTCTGTACGTCAAGAAGATTCTGGTGCTGACCCCAGGCCTTGTTGGGTCATGAAGCAAAAAGGATATATCAAATTATACCAAGCTAAGAAAAGCTAAGCACCACACTATGCTTACTCTTCTTCACAGCAGTATATCTTTGTGCATTGCACACTGACCAGCACCCCAGCTGCATTGCAGGTCTAAAGACGGACATAGTTGCAGATGTAGAAAGAAGAAAGCCTGAAAATGTCTCAGAAGAGCTGGGGTATAAGTTTTGGATGTATTTCTTGAAGCTGGTTCTATGACATCCTGAGCAGCTGTCATTGATCATTGATAGTTTTTGACCATTCATGTAACTTCTGGAGTGCTTATAACTTTATGATTTAAAATTGCTGGTATTTCTGGAGATTAGTTTAGCTGCTACCCAGAAGTTCCCTTTGGCCTTCCCCAAGAAGCAATAGGTTTAACAAGTCTTGCTTTCTCTGTCCACAGTCTGCCACCCGTGCATTAAGTAGTACTTAGTGCAGAAGTCATCCCCCTATTTTCAATAGGATTACTCAGGTAAGTACTACTTTATATAGGAAAGGTGGCAGAATTGACATCTAATTTGCGTACAACCCAGTTATGACATTAAAGTTTGTCTTGAATTTACCAGCAACTGAATTGTTCCAAATAGTGTTGTAATTCAGGCTCAATGGAAAGCTTGGTCATGAACATCTTGTTTGAATTTCGACATCCTTCCTTTTCTAAAGGAAGCAAATGCAAAAGAAGCAAGTAAAAATCACCCAACAAAAACAGTGGAAAAGGTCATGGAAATTTCAGATCACTAACTAGCTGTATCATCAGTATCTTTTTCTTATTATATGGGACTTTTAGCAAAACAAGCCTTCCCATAGTACTCATATTTTTTGAATTCATAAGCAAGGCATTCTTGTAATCATTTTTTTAGTAACAAGTCCAGCCTGTCCTCTTTGTACTTCTTCTGTACATTGGCTTATCAATAAATCATTCAAATGATCTTAGTCATCCACTGCAAAGTGGAGAAGCTATTCTTTGTCTCCACTGTCAGATCTGCTTCTGAAGTTTTCCATTCATGTGTATATGAATATTTATACAGATGACATTTTCAAGGCTTCTTTGACCCTAGATTCTTAATGGAGAATAATATGGTTTAAATGAATTAAAATGGTTTTCTTTCAGTTTAGTATAAAATATTAGCACTGTTTATAAAGTAGTGCTTCTATAGAAATGTAAAATTGAGGATACTCATTTTAGGTGAAAGTGTTAAGAACTGTTGATTCATTTACATATCTAGTAATGTAAGCATGCATATGCCAAAATGCAAAAGTTATAAACATGTTATACAAATTGATGATTTGTAAGTAAAAGCAGATTTAATAAGGAGCTCTTAACTGCTACTTACCTTCTCAATTTGAAATCTGAAGATTTGTACAAGAGGTCTTTAAGCAAAGTCACATAAAGTATATGTTTTATGAATACATTCTTCAATGATGATATTAAAGAGGGAGGAGGTATTGAACCATATTCTTTCCAACACTGGAGCTGCAGAAGTCTGCAGGTGAAGATCTACCCTATATTATATTGTACTTAGAGTAAAATATCATGTATTTTATAATTGAGTCCTGGATCTGACCGTATTCCTTCTGCATCATCTCTGTCTCTTGCTGGGAGAAGCACTATAACAAATGCTGTGCACTGAGATTTGTTGAAATGTACCATACTTGATCAATTATCTGTAAAATGTGCAGAGGTCTACACGTGAATGGCACTTAGGAAGTTACAACATATTCACAAATAAGAGATTTTCAAAGGAAACCTTTAAGAAGGGTGCTTCTGGTATGTTACCCATTCTTTGCAGCATCTCAAAACTCCATGCTCAGGGTCATCTTCAAAAGCCGAAATTGTGAGTAAGCATGAAACAGATTTGCCAAGCTGCTGTCCACAAAGCATGTAACAACCTACACTGCGAAAGGTGGAGGAACAAAACAGATGGTTATAGCTTGAACATTTATTAGATTTCAAATATTAATTTGTTTAAAAGGGAATTCAGTTGTTTAAATAAAGTAACTTATAATTAACTTGAGACTCTGGAACTGTCTCATCTGATCCTACTGGAATATTACAGTGGTAAGATTTTGATATCTATGTGTGTGTGTGTGTGTGTGTGTATGTATGTGTATATGTATATATATACATATCAGCAAAATACCTACAAATAACACAGTGGCTGAAATTGATGGCTCTCTCTAGCATCACAGGGTCTCTTGTGTGAACTCCCTGAAAAGAAGCCTTTGTTTCCATAGGCAACAGAGCCACTGTGGCACTATGGATCAAACACATCCGGATTTACTCTTATGCCTCTGAGGTAAACAGTTGCCTGCTGCACTACATAAATACTAAAAGAAAAACTCTCCTGGTAAAAGACCTGACCAGCATGAACTGAGGGTAACTACAGGCTGCTGAGAAGAGCCTAGCTCAGGCAGCTCCCTGATAAAGGTACCCTGGGAGATTACTACATGTGCTGCCATTTTTGCCTTTTCTGTCTTTTGTGTGTATTTCACAGATAGACTGACAAAAATATAAAAAAAACTTCAATGTTATCATTTCTGATAACATTTCTGCCCTCCCCCATCTCCCAGGAGAATATGTTTTGTTTGTCTTGCCACAGTGAGGTTAGAGAAAGAATTATCAAATATTTCTGCTTTTCACTATTTGAATTGCAGAATTAACTGCAGCATCTCATCTCAGCCATCCTAAACTGCTATGGACACAGCTAAATGGAGAGTTTCAAGGGAAAAAGTACAAATCTTACTTCTGATTTGAAAATATACCTCCCATTTTAACGGGAGTGAAATAAATTCAAGCAACTTATTATTAATGAATGCACACGAATAATGTCCTTTAAATAAAAAAAATTAGATGTCTTATGATTGTTGTTGTACAAGAAATATGAACTGTGAAGATCACAGAGAAATGTTAGCTACTGACAAGTTATGTTTGAATATGCTGAGTTTGCTTATTCATCGGACTAAAAATGTCATTCTGTGCAATCTATATTTATTTTATTTTGCCTTTCCTATTTATCTTGGTAATGATTATGTTCTCTTGAAGGTAGGCTTTCAGAAGCACAAGCCATGGAGGATACCTTATGATCCAGTGTTTCAATGCAAGTGAAGCCTGATCCTGAGTTAAGTACATTTTTTTATTTTATTTTATTTTATTTTATTTTATTTTATTTTATTTTTTACGGGTGTTGCAGTAAGAATTTTATTTATTGATTGACTGATTTTTAATGCTACCCACTGTCATGGCACTGAAACCACTTTTAACACACAAAATAATAAAAAAATCAAGCTTCTGTCTTTGATACTAGGGAAACCTAGTAAACTTATCTATCCTGCTGCTAAGAATGCTTTAGTTCTTACTGAAGCAGCTTAATGAAAATTCAGACTTTGACCTGTACCCAGAACTTTGTGAAAGAGTCAGCTATAAGAGTTTTCAGCTCTCCTGTCAGAAGGCTGCTTCCCTCTTAGGGGTGCTGATTTCTTAAGCGACCAACTCCTGCACCACATAGATTTGGCTCCATGGCAGCAGAGGTGCCCTGTGCTGAAAAGCTGCCTCCCTGCCCAGTCACGATGGGACTCAAACCATCCCTTCGTGATTGTTTCATTGGGCCTCCTTTTGCAGTCTGTTTCTGCTAGACTAACTTCTCTTCAAAAATGGGCGCTGGAAAGCGCCCTTCTGTCTTTGACTTTCTCTGTCAAGAAAGGTCACGTACTGCGATATTTTTATCTCAGCTGTTCTCGTCACAGAACTCCTGGAATTCATATAAATGTTCTGTTTATTTGTTCCAGTTAAGGCTAATGAAAAAACTATTGAGAACAAAGCAAAAAATGTTGTTTTAAAACAGAGATGTGATGATTATTATGTCACAAAGAGATGAACATAGTCTAGGTGGCAGTGCATTTGTTGAGTTCTGTATCCCAGATCTGTACCACCTTTTCTGGTTAACATGAAAGCTTTTCAAGGTCAGCAATGCCATACGGGTAATGACGAGCCTGAGGTAGGCTTATGTTAAATGTGTCCTCAGTGGTCAGGTTAATCTTTTCATTTGTGATTCTTCTCATAAATGAATATATGGAAAGACATTGCCTGTGTTACAGAAGTAATCTTTGCATCTTTAAAAAAATCATGGTAATCCATTTTTCTAATAAAAGACTAACACATGCATTAAGAAAAACAAACCAAAAACCCCAACAAACTCAAACACAAACAAAAAACCCACATAAAATTCATTACAATAATCTTACTTCGTGTACTTTCTTTCGCAAAATGTAAAATCTGGGTACAGTGCTTCCAGGTCATGTAGATGTAGAAATTGTACAAGGATAAATAAAAATATGGCAGTTTATCTGCACTTCTAAATTCAATCCAAAATTAGACATTCTATCTGACCTAAATAGGTAGAAAAAATAAAGTGAATCAGACAGATTACCAGTGTCTTGAAAGTGGAGACCGCTTCAGATACTACTGGACTGATCCCTGTATTTCTTATTTGATCTTGTGAGCTCAGTCTGATACCTTCATGTCCTGTTTATTTTAGCGAGAAGCTGAGTTTTTATTAGCATGGCTAGCATTTGGTGTTATTTTGTAAAGATTTACAAGGGTCAGAGTACTATTGCCACAACAATTTTAGCTGCTATGAAATCTTGTTATTTTTTCCTCTGAAAAAGTCCTTAACAGCTGTCTGACTCGTTCCTTAGGTTTTCCATATTATAAGGATCTAGGTGTCACAGATTTCCCTATGCATGAAATTGAACATAAAAAGGTAAAAGATTATTGTAAAAATATTTTTAGTCTGGTTTATTTATGGCAATAATATTTCTGCATTTATTTGGTCTCTGTGTCTGTCTAAATGTCTCATCTAATAACTTTTGAACCCACTGGCCAATGTCAACCAAATTTGACAGAAGGGCAGAAGTATCAGAGATAATTGAGTTCTTGGTAGTATTGTAAAAATAAGACCCCATAAGCATTTTGACTGAGGGAAAAACAGTAGAGAGCTCATGTTTTGTGAGAGAGGTTACAAATTCCCATACCAGAGAAAAAGCTCAAATCAGAGCTTAAATCATGATACAAATCCACAGGAATCCAAGCTGCATTTATTTTGGGCTTCATTGTTTCAATTTTGTTTGTAATAACATCGTATGGGATTTAGAGATAATTTTTTTTTTTTTAATCTTGAGTATTTGTCATTATTTGCTCGATTTAGTTCTCACTGTCCAAGCTCATTGATAGGAGATTTTTTTTTCCTTTTCACTTTTTGTCCACATCTAATCAAGCATCAATTTATGTGGGGCACAAATGGTTCTAGTTGCTCTTTAATTACTTTTTTTCAGTTATGATACAGGAAAATATTCCTCTAACTTTTTACGTTTTTGCAATACAAAGATTATATCATATGTGTAAATTGATTAGAAAAACCTGCAATCAATGAGTTGTGGAGGGACCCCCTCACTGATTCTGGCTGTTTGCACTAGAGCTGGAGAAATCATTCTGAGCTATCCTTTCTCTATAATAGGCATCTTGCTTTCTCTGAACATAGGAAGGGATTTTGTATCAATGCTGTTTAAACACATCAGTAGAGAGAACTTCCCAGACACGAGGAGTTATTTGAACATGCCAAACAAAGCTTTCACTTTTTAAGTCAAATTCTTCCCCTACTAAAGGCCACATTCCTGTCCTCTGCCCTTCAGAGACAGAGCCTACTTTGCCTTCTTGGCCTCAATCTTTACTGGTAAGACTGGCCTTGGGGGTCCAATACTGATTAACATCTTCTTTAATGTCCTGAATGAACGATGGGACAGATTGTGTCCTCAGCAGCTTTGCAGATGAAGCAAGACTGGGAGGAGTGCTGGATATACCAGGTGGTTGTGCTGTCATTCAGAGAGACCTTGAGATAAATGGGCTGACAGAAATCCCAAGATGTTCAACAAAGGGAAATGCAAAGTGCTGCACCTGGGGAGGAGTAATCCTATGTGGCAGTACATGCTGAGGTCCAACCAGCGGGACAGCAGCTCTGCAGTGAAGGACTTTGGAGCCCTGGTGAACAAAAGCATTGCCAGCAGGTTGAGGGAAGTGATCCTCTCCCCTCCGATTCACCACTGGTGAACATGTCTGGTTGTTGTGTCCCATTCGGGGCTCTACAGGACAAGAGGTATATGGACTTACTGGAATGAGTCCAGAGAGGTGCCATCAAGAGACTGGAGCCTCTGTCATGAGGACAGGCTGAGACAGCTGACATCGTGTACCCTGGAGAAGAGAAGGCTCCGGGGGTATCTCATCAGTGTTAATAAATACTGAAGGGAGGATGTAAAAAAGATGGAGCCAGGCTCTTTTCAGTAATGACCAGTGACAACAGGACAAGAGGCAAAAGGCACAAACTGAAAAAAACAGGAAATCCCTTTTAAACATAGGGAAAAAACTTTGCTGTCAGGATGATGAAACTAAGGAACAGGTTGCCCAGAGAGGCTGTGAAGTCTCCATCCTCGGAGATATTCAAAACCTAACTGGACATGGCTCTGAGCAACCTGCTTTAGCTGACCCTGCTCTGAGAATGGGGTTGAACTTAGATAATCTCTAGGGATGCCTTCCCACCTGAGCCAGTCTGAAAGTCTGTGACTCCAGAGCTCACCACTGGAATTCTGAGTCACGAGACCTGAAGACGGTTGTGCTTTCAACTTTGCTGAGTTGCTTTGCTTTCGTTTGATTGTCCAGAGAATAAGACATGCAAAGTACACTAATGGGCAAGTGCTTGCTACTGACTCACACAACCTTGAGCTAATAAAAGTCAGGATAACAAAAACAGTCCTACATAAGTAGGTCACAAGCTGATAGTTAAATTATGCAAGATGTTTACTGGAGAAAAATTCCTTATAGGTATGCCCCAAATCTCTTCTTACGGTTTGAAAGATAAGTTTGTTTTCTATTTATGCCTATAGACAGACACACAAGTCTCTTCTAAACCTACCATATTGGAATTAAGAGTTTCTTCAAGCCATTACAGACTTAATAGTTTTTTTTCTTTTTTTCTTTAAAGTGTTTCTTAGAGACCCCTTTGAGAGATTTGTCTTTCTAATCTTTAGCCCGTTGAATGTGGTTATCTTCTCAGCAGCAATTTGTAACTCCCAGCATTCCTTTTCTACTGCAAATATGAATGCAAGACCCTACATTATTTATTCTTTCTAAAGAGATGAGGGAGAGTAGTAAACAGCTGAATTACAACCTGCAGCTGCCAAGGGGCAGGGACAAGTTAAAGAGCAATTTAATTGTAGATGTTTTCCTCTTTTCTCCTTTAACTCTTTCCTCGGGGACGGATAAACACAACAAGAGGCAGCTGAACAGTAAAGGAGCAATTCTGGAGACAGAGACAAGTAGAGATAGAGAAGGTCAGAAGGAGCTTTGCAGCTAAGAGGAGGAAAGACAGCTGCAACATAAGACCATTTTTACAAAAGCAGGTATTTGAAATTATCACATTGAGTTACTCTGAACTGGCAGATGTGACAGAAACTACTCTTAAAACATGAAATTTTGGTATCAACTAGTAATTTTAGCCTAGGAATTGAATTAATTTTAGGGAGGATTTAGAGCTGTTGCACCCTTGTTATTGCATGAGCAGAATCATCAGACTCCAACAGTGCCCTGCACTAGTTCTTCCAGCTCAAGGCAAAGACGTTTGTGAAGGAAACAAGCTGGACTAAAGGAAAAGTCAAGCTAACAGGGAAATACTTTAGTAGGTTGTTATGTCTGTTCAAAGGGTATGGTCTCAGGCCAGCCTGTGACATCATGTTTATATTTTTACTAGTATTCACATTTGCTTGAGAAGGTCATCGTGAACAGCCAGCACTTCTCTGGATTAGGGCGTACAGGTGGGGAGACCGGTTCTTTCACTTGCTTCAAACATATTAATGAAATTACCAACGTGTTTAGAATGAATGCAAGTTTTGAAGAGTTTGGTAAGTTGGTATTACAAACTCCTATGTGCTTTTCTATCCATTCCATTGTTTGCTTATTGTCATAGGAACTTCTCTTTGTAGGGTCCCTCACCATCTTTTTGTTAGCAATGTAGATGTAACCTGCCTCCTAACAATCTCTACAAGATGTTGTCTCTAATAACTACATTGTCTACATGTTATATCCACAACTAATGACAACCCCGTAATACTTAACTGCACGTGCTGTAAATTATTGCGCCTGACAGCAGTGTGAGCTGTATCTGTTGTCTGAAAATGTTCTACTTGATTTTTAGAGTAAGAAGTGCCCAAAAGATGCTTAGAGAAGCATTTATTTTACTGTTTTCCCTAATCTTCATGCTAAAAGCAATACATGATCGCAACTTCTTTGCCTGGGTGCCCACAACTAGAGAAGGACATCCTTGAAACCAAGAGCTTTAGAAAAAGGTATGGATAATGTTTTCAACCATGGTTGGAAGAGAAGTGGGTGTATTACTCTACCTTATTTTTTATTAACACCATGAGCAATATGTGTTGTCAGCTAGGGATGACCCTTTTTGGTACATGTATTACATACCATATCTCTGAAGTGCATAGGCATTTATGCATGGCACTCTATGCGATCTTTCTGAAAATCCTGAATATAGCCGAGAGAAAATTTACAAAGATATAGCTTAGACACTTGCAAAAATGTTCTTCTTAGATCCTCTACCTGAAATGGAATTTCTGTAAATCTGCCAGCACATTAATACGCTATATGTCTGCCATTTTTTGGTAGTTTGATTATATACCTGGTCATCAGAATATACTGACAAAAATCAGAATGTATACAAAAAAAAAAATTAAAAAATGTCTTGCTTTCCATCCTTCTCTTTTTCACTTTGTCTCATTTAATTGGGTTCGTCATCTCTCATTCTGTGAACTACAGAAAGCAGGAAGATAAGAAAATAGTTGGATTTCATTTATTTTTTTTTTTTAAAGAAAAAAATCCCTCTCATTTTGCTGACAAGTAAAATATGCAGTCATTTAGAACTTAGTGGCATGGTTTAGTGGTGGACTTTTGTGCTAGGGTAAAGGTTGGACTAGATGATCTTAGAGGTCTTTTCCAACCTGAATCATTCTATGATTTGTTTTGTCTGAAATACAAGGCACTGGTATCTCTAAGCTTGTTCCCTCGACAGAAAAGTAATAACGTTATAGCCCTAAATGTTGCTAGACTGAACAAACAAATGAACCTAGTTTATACCTGGAAGGTTGGTGGGGTGTGCATATACAAGAACAGCAGAAGATTAGGAGGAGCTTTCTCTAAGTGGTTGAAATATATTTATGGAGCTATATGCAGACATGCTGCTGGAGTGACTTTAGCTTTCTTCTCCTTTTCTCCTGCCAGAAAATACTCAGGAAACCTGGATGTTTACAACCTTGACTTCAGTTTGAACAAAAACTGGAAAGATGAGTATGGTGATCTATAACCAACTCTGCAGTGCTCAAGCATGTGAGTTGTTGTGGCCTTTGCAAGTTGAACAAATTGAGTACAACATGATTTTTCTCCACGTTTTTCCTGTCTTCATTTGGCTTTCCCCATCCCCCCCTTGGCTGTCACATAGTTCCACTTGCAGTTGCCTCCATGTAGCTAGCGTAAAAACCTCTGGAGAACTTATGGACGGACTGTATTAAATCAGGGCCATGTGAGAATTAGAAATTAAAAACACTGTTATTAACTGATTTAAATAATAATTTTCCTTAGTGTTCCTCTGCCATTTACTGAAGAGTCTCCACTGTCAAAGAATTGTGTACCTTCCAATCCTATTACTATGGAAACCTGTTATATTACTTTAACAGAATGTTTAGGAAGAAGAAAGTTTTCCTTTTGAATCCAAATATCCATACTCCAGCACGCTCAAGCACAAAAATTACTTTAGTTTCTTTGTACTTCCATGATGTCTTTAAATTTTGTCTTCAATGCCTGGAATATTTGATTGTGAGGAACCAGCTTACAAAAACACTTTCTGACAGGATACTCTTGAGAGACAAACAGGATAGGGAATTAATAACAATTTTAAAAGTGCATCAGGTGTGTAAATTCTTTCTTCTGAGTCCTTCTTTGTAATTTGAGTTGACCTCCTGCACGCTGGTCAAGCGAACGTCTTTTTTACAGAGTGCGCAGGGACCCTGCAAGAGCATGTTGTCTCTTACATGAGTCAGATTGCAGATGGGATGTGCTCCAGCAACAAGTGTTGTTGCTGCTACACAAATTAACTCAAAACTCCACATTTTGAATTTCCAAAAATTGTCTTTAACTGATTTTACATTTAATGATCGAGTGGACTGGCTTATTTAAGGACAGGCTGTATTTTAAAATAGGCACAATCTGAATCCCTTACAATAGTAAATATAGATTCTCTTCATAATAGAAACACATTATTTTTTTCTGTTCTATGCTATGCATGCATAACTTTCGTACTGGGATATAAATAAATGTACTACGAAGGAAAAGATCTTTCTGTTGATGGCCAAGAGTATATGCCAATGCTTGGAAAATAATATTATTGCCTTAGTTTTTTTCCCCAAATGGTATTATACTTCACCTCACTTCCCCTTGTATTTGATTTATTTATCTTCAACAGAAATTCTCTCTATCCTGAGGGATTATGGTAGTCTAACTTGACTTTCTTTTCATTTCTTTGAATGTCAGTGTTTCATCTCTGTATAAGGAGGAATAAAGCTTTCGAAGACTTTTGCTAGATTAACTGCATTTTGAATACTCGGGATAACTTTTGTGAATAAATGACTTTTTAAAAAAAAATTTGAAGCACAAACCTACACTTTTTTTCTATGTTATTTTCCAAAAAAAGATCCATAAAGCTGGTATGATGTTTAATGTGTGGACTGTCACTGTCAGCTTCTAGAATTTTATAAACAGGAGTCTCAGATGCAAGATAAACATCAGCTTCAGACAGAGGTTGGAACATAAGACACAGAACTACTGGGCATGGTACTGTGGCACCGACAGATCTTGTAAGTGTAAGAAAATATATTTAGTAAACAATAAGTAATTCCTAATAGGTAGAATTTTCAACTTATGGCTTATTTTGAAAAAACACTATTTTTTTGCTTATAAGTAAATTTGAGCTAATGAATAAAACAAGACCAGTTCCGTAAAGCACAGTTGATAATTTAAAAATGTTAGGCTGAAAAATTTTGGATAAAATCTTCATAAATATTTAAAATAATGTATTTTGTATAGCTGCTGTCTGTTAGTCTGAATATTACAGGTTAAAAGTTAATACTTATAATAATACAAATAAATTATCCAATGCACTTTGCTAGCTGTATTCTTTTGAACTAGCTTTAATGAGCGGTCTATTTAAAACAGTCATTTGATAAAACAGGAGAATTATTCAAACATAGTTGAAAGATAATATCCATTTAAAATAGATGGGCATTACTATTATCTCTTTTTTGCAAATGGGGAAACTGAGGCACAGAGGAAGTTGAGAATGTGAATTCTTAGACCTGCTGACTAGTTGTAGATCCAGATGAACACTGTGGGAAATCGTGTTTGCTGCCTCGGGGGTGGAGGGGGGGAAAAGAAGCCTAAATGACTGATTTATGTGGGAATTTGTAGCAGGGGCTGGTGTAAAAAGGAATACACTGAGATTTAGTCTTTCTTATCTCCAACTCACTTTCTGGATATAAATGTTACTAGTAAGGACTATGGAAGTGGGGAGAGGAGGCATGGATATTCTTCAGTTTGGTGCTGTATGCTTTTGGGGAGAAGGTTCCTCATCTTTTACTTGGAATTAACCTTCCCTGAAAGCTAAGTTTAAAACAGAAATTGCTTTGAGGAGGTAAGTTGTTTGGTCATAACATACTGTTTTATGGAACAATTCATGAAGAAGTACATGTATCTAAACTGAAATTATGTTCATACAGGCCTCCTTTTAAATTTGCAATATGATAGAGTATGGCTTAAAGTCCTGCTAGAGCAATAGAGCTGTTGCTATTTGAAGGAAAGTGGCATTGGCTTATAATGTGTGTATGGTATGAATTGGGGTTGTTTGGGTTGATGAGAAAGCAACTAGATAAAATCACAGCTGGCTTTTAAATTTTGATGCAAATTTTGGGGCTGGAAAAGACTCTAATCCCACTCCATCTTTTTGTGGCGATCCCTAAAATCAGTGGGTTTAGATGGATGCTAAATAACATGTAAGTTTGTGCTCTACTATAACAAATTTAATTGAGAATTTCTAAGTGATATTGAACATTCAACTGTGCACATTTTACAATTCTTTTCTCATCTGACCGTCTGAGGCTGTTGAAATTTGGTGAACTTTAACTTTCTGAAGTAAACACAAATTTCTCAGATCATTCAATATCCTTTCTGGTTTTGGACGATATTGTTCTGCAATCTTTCACTTCAGTTAGACACACTGAGGAGATATCTGTGAAGATTTGTTAACATATGTAATACCAAAGCTAAGAAGAATACAAGTCCTCTGACTTTACCTATGAAAAGATTAAAATTAATTGCTCATGAACAGTCTGTTTATAAACATCCTTGGTGATGCTAAATTTTGGAGCTGAAATTCTGATTAAGGTCACCAAAGTAGATCAAGGGGAGGGCTTTTGTGTACGGGCTGCATAAGCCCATCTTAAACCTGTGGGGGACTAAATATATGGGGCTATTTACATATCATATACTTAAAGATAAGTATATGCATAAGTGTTAAGGACATGGACTAGTAAAGTAAATTTGAAACCTTTCTTTTGATTTATTTCTTATAACAAGCAGAACATTTCTTAAAATGAAGAAAAATGGCAGGAAATAATTCCCCTCTCTTAACTTCTGTTTTTCTTGGTAAAACATTGTTATTTGTGGTGTTTATATAATTATATTCCAGTGTAATTCAAGTATGTAATGACATTTCTCCAATGAAAGCATTTAAATAACTCAGGAAATTGCTTTACTGTTCTGTTTCCTGACTTAAAACCCATTTTGTCAGGTTCGTTTTATTGTTCAATCTGTCTGAGCTCATCTAGATATATTCTATCCTATACAAAGCAAAATAAAATATTTACTAGCTGATGATCTCATATATGTATATATACAAATATGCGTGTTATATTAAGGCTGTTCTTATATATATTATTTATTACTTTCATCTTCATCCTTTATTCAGTTTTATTTTATATTAAAACCAGAAAACTTAGGGAACAGCAGAGTGGGACTAGAAATAGAAGTGGAGGAATCTCACTGAAAAAGGAGTATTGAATAATAATTCTATATGTTAGAGAACACAAATTAAACAATGAGAAAAAAGCATTTCCATTTCCCTTGTGGTATCAATGAAATGTAAGATATACAGTGTTTTTCCTTTCTTTTGGGTATGTATTAAAGATACATTTTTGCATGTAGAGCTCAAAAGGGCTTTTTCGTTTTGTGCAGTGAAATGGAATACTTTGGTACAGAGGTGATATTTTCCAGCAAAAGAAGGGCAAAATTTACCAGACTTGCTGTAGAACTGGATCTTCTTTTACCATAAAGACACTTCTGTAAGACGAGTGATAGGTTAATCTGTCTCATTTTTATCCAGACCTTTTTTAATGTAGTGGATAAGATTAAAGTGCAAGCTGAATACCACAGGTGTAGCTTGGGTTTTTAATCTGCTTGACTCGAGTTATTCTAGTTACTGAATGGGGCTACTAATAATACAGTTCCAAAAATAAAATAGGAAATGTAAGTACCGCAATGCTTTTATTCAGCTTTGAATAAATCAGTGGAGCATAAAATATACTGAAACAGATTAAATTTGATTCCTGGAGGAATCAAAGTTTAAGAAGCTATAGTAGAGATGGAGGGAAACTCAACAGACGAGATCAAACACTGCACAGAGGAGCCAGCTTCTGCCAGGGTGCAGCTGTGCCCAGAGAAACCACCACAGGGGGGTGGCTGCGGTGGGCTGCCTGGAAATTTGGCCTGAATTAACAGTTTATTGACAGCTATGCTCTCAGTTTTTATGCAAAAATAGAGACCAGTGAGATTATAGTGCTTATTTCCATGCTAACCTTCACTGGAAAATGTCTTCACACTCCAGGGCAAAAATGAAAGGAAAAGAAGTCAAATAGCCTGAAATAATTGCTAGTGTATAAGAGCTTTCTAATTTGGCAATATAAATTAGTAAATTCATAAATACCTTTTTTCATAAGGCACCTTAAGTTTTATATATTCCAAGTCAAATTCTTTAGCCCTCAGGTGAGCAAAACTCCTGCTGCTCACACTGAGAGGTCTGCTCAGTTAAAGAGCACAAAAGCTTCACCCCGTGTTACACGGATAGCTTTGATTTTTCTATAATGTTTTGATTTTTTAAGAGTTGAGGAGTCACAAGGCCCTGTCTGTCTCCTCAAGCTCCCAGAATGACATTGGAAAGGCAGCAGAGCAAACCCTGCCCCACACGGTGCCTATAGCAGCATGGGCCCCACCTGTGGGTTGGAGATCAGCTGCTCAAAACAGCAGGGACCAGAGCAAGAGCAGGAAGGTGATGAGAGAGGGAAAATCTAGCTATTACTAATTGCAGGAGGTAATTCAGAGGAGCAGTGCATTTTGGAAAAGCCTTTTTCTTCCTGGAAAGGAAAGCTGGAGTGTTTAGTTTGCCCCCCACCTTGGTTTAGCCTGGGAAGCAGTGGGGCTACAAACATGGGCTGGAAGGGGGTCTGGGCACCCCAGTTCTCGGGGAAGCAGAGCAAGCCCATGCGTTGCACAGTGAGTGTGGTAGAAGGATGGGTGTAGAAGGCCTGGCCATGTTGGTGCTACCTGCCCTCAAACCCAACTGTACCCTGAGGTGCTGCTTATGGGGGTGTTTAAATGTTTTTCCTATACCTTAAAGTTCAGACAGAAATGTAAAGTTATCTGATTTTGTAAGGAAGTTCATGTTCCTTGATTTGAATATACACTGTCTTAGCTGTTGGCTTTGATTTTGGCAAAATGAAGGCACTGATTGTAACTCTAATTGAGCTGTTTGGACTTCATTTTATATAATAACATTACCCTGGTCAGACTAGACTGAGTAACTTCAGCTTTCAAGATCTAACTAAGTAGTCAATACGTGCTTGCATGTTTTAGACAATATTCATTCACGTTTATCTAAATACAGTCTTTGTTAGCTGTCAAGTCCAGAAATTCATTAATTCATTTTACCATTAAATGTCTCAAGTATAGAACTTCTCAATGAATTTCCATGATCTGAACAACTATTATAACCTCATGTAGCGTTGACAGGCTAAAGCACTGGCAGAAACTTGAGAGCTTCTTTAATTTGGTCTAAGAAGATAATGGTAAATACTTGAGAAACAGACTATGTAAAATGCATGTTTAAATAAAAAGACATGCACAAATGTTTCGTGGGAGGCCTAGCTTCCCTGGGTGCTTGTTTTGTAGTGAACAGTACTGTTAGAAAGGTAGTGGACATATTAATCATGGTGTGCTGTGGCTGAACCAACTTGCTTATTTGAAGTTTGGATGATAGTTTTTTATTAAATAAAGAAAGCATACTGGTACTCTGCTTAGCAGTGTAAAAGTGTAAGATATGAAATAGTTTTTAATTTTCCATATCTTAATCCTATTCTTCATATTTAAGAAATGTAAATTCTACTAGTATTATATACTTGGCAGGTATTTATTACAACAATCTTCAGAACTGATTTCCATATAGATGTGTTCTCAAAGACTGCATTACTTGAAGGAGGGAAAAAAAAAAGATTAGGGTGAAGAGAAGATCAAGATTAGATCTCATACAGATGAATTTGCATGCAAAACCCTATTGGAGCAGTGTTACCTATTCAAGGCTAACCCCCCACTCCTTAACTGGTACGAAAGATGCTTGTAGATGTTGATTTGTGTGCGTTTGTGAGATCTCTGATCCCGTGAGGAGTTCAAGTTTAAGAAGTGTGAGGCTGTATCTTGCATTTTACACCAATCTAAGCAAACTCAGTTTATGTTAGCTGTAAAGGCTGGGAGCCTTCAAAAGCACATGTAGCTCATGACTGCCTAATTGCATGCAAAATGATGAGAAGATACTGAGAAGTCCTGCATTTTTTATTTCAGAAGCTGTCTATTTGACAAAGATCATGTAAAATGGCCTGTAGTCCTCCTCTCAGGCACAGCAGTTGTGGCCCAGATGGGCTCAGGTGGTTCCCCTGTGCAATCAGTTACAAAGTATCATGTTTTTCTGAATCTATCCATAGCTTGCATCCTGGTATTCAGTATGGGTGTTGAATTTCTCCCTCCATCCCATAATGAAACATTTCCTAACAAAACTGAAACCCCATCGTTTTTGTTTTGAAGTGGCAAACATGCATTCATACAAGATGTATGAAAAATCTGTAACAGAATTTATACCTCTTGACTTCCCTAATTTTGGATTATAAATGGGCTCCTTTGGGTTTAAACGTGCCTCACTGAAATAAATTCTTTCTATTGTTTTTGAAAAACAAACACACAAAACACAAACAACATCAGAAAACAAAACACAAATTTCCCGTAAGTATCTTGGTAGGTACTTTTCAAAAACAAAACTATGTTCAAGAAACCATAGATCCTACTAGAGTTACTCAAGCCTGAAAAATGGCACAACCTGACTGTTAGAAAAGCCTAAGGATTGTAATGGTGACTGAGCTTCTCTGTTTAGCACCTGTGGGAAGGGGGTCTAGGATGTCCTATTGTTGTCTCCTCATTAGTAAAATGCACACTAGTAATGGGGAAGTCAGTCTGCAAGCCTCATCCGTTTACGATGACTGTTCTCTCTGTCTTATATGCACTGAGTGGATAAGCAATACCTGTGTCTCTGACAGTAGCAGCAGAGGTGATGGAGGCTGCACTGGGAGTGAGGAAGCTGAGCTGAAATCCCTTTCGCATCTATGAACATAGAGTTTACGTGAAAGTCTTTGAGTAGAGCTTGGGTCTCTTGCATGGGGCCCCCAAAGGAGAAAGGTGTGATGAAGGAAGGGGAGGCATGTAGAAGGTACACCTGGGAACAATATATTTCACTTATCCATTCTAAGAACATTGTCAGTCTTTAACAAACATAACCTGTAACTCACCTGCAGGAAACACAATGCATTTGAGACAAACAAGTGAGGCATGTAGCTGCCTGTGAATTATAGTAATGTTCTGCTAATAGCAAGTCCCACCTGTCTGTCATTACATAACTATGTTAAAAAACTTGCTGACTAAATCTATCTGGGAACTCACTCGCTGGTGCAGCAGTTATCATTGCAAACTTAAAAGCTTTGTTCAAAGTCTGTCAGTACTTTAGAGGTCTACTCTGCTAAGATAAGCCATCTCTACAAATGTTATTCTTCTGACTGCAGGGGCTTATGGACAGCTAGATACTACCTTCAATGTGTTTTTCCCTTTTGCTACAGATACCTTGGACAGAAAATGTGAAATTTAATTAAGGTAATAAGCACTTCTTAAGTGAGTCCAGGTACAGCGGCTAGAACTGAATTGGAGGTGAATGGTTAGTTTAAATTGGGTTCAGCTGAATCCGAATTGCCTCCTGCTTTCCTTCCCACCCGTTTCCTCTCTCATCCTCCATGCGTTCAGTATCTTACTAGACTGTGGTGTTCTTTATTTGGCTGTAAGGGCTAACTAGTACTGGATTTGGTGGGTATGTACTGATGTCTTTGGGAAAACTTTTTTTTTTTCTTTTCAGTTTTGGATGTTTACTTTGATCACTGCTTGAAGATGACATGCTTGAAGAAGACATCTTCAAGTCTTCTCACTTCTGCTTCTTCTGGACCTGCTTCAAGCTCTTTTTAGCACGTGCTCTGCCATTTTCTCTGGCAAGGTTAAAAATTCTGTATGTATTGTTTTTCAAGCTTCTATATAGTATCTATGTAGCATTGCTGAGTTAAATTACTAAATCTGTATTTTTAATGGACTGTAAGATTTTCAGACTGCTCTGTGCCAGGCAGAAAGGGTGTATTGTAAGGGGTGTGTCTGTACCCCTATCTCTCATGAAAGATAGGACATCATTTTGGATAATGAACCATCTGTATGTATGGGCAAGTTCCATTTACTAGTGTGAATTCTGTAGGGTGACTAAATGAGGAAACAACTGTTTTCCGAAGAGACAGTGAGAAAATAAGAGTTTAACCTTAGCTGTCCAAAGGAAAAGCCTTGTTTACTAGCATTCCTGCTCCAAATTCTCTGATTTACTATGCTATTAAAAATAAACAAGAATCCCTTAACACTGTTATTTCCTATACCTCGTAGCTACAGATGAACATAATTCCTAATGTAGATGTGTCCCAAATGATTTTATTACTATATTAAGCAGAAATTCTCAATTCCAATAGAAAAATATGTATCATGGAGGTATGATTTTGACTTTTAAATGATTTGCATGCTAGTCTTCTTTCTGGTCTTAATTCAAAGACATTGTTTGCTGAAGAGATGATTTTTCTTTTCTTTTTTTTTTAATAGAAAAAGACTATTTATATACACAGCTGACAGTACTGAAACAAAGGACATTCTTCTAGAAGCTCCTTTTCATAAATGCTTTGAAAGCTATTCTGTCAATTTAAATGATTATTAAATATTTAGAATTTTAATTAGGAGACTAAACATAATACATGGGCATAATAAATAAATAGGTAACAGAACTTTGAGAGATCAACTGAATATTAAAAAAAAAAATACACCCAAGTTAAACTGGGGGATTCATTTGGCTTGCAGTAGGAAACTGTCAGTGGTGGTGTAAATACTGTTGACTGAAGCAAAGAATAGCTATGTCTTCTTGTCTTCTCATGGCTGAGGTAATGACCACCTTAGTAGAAGTAATGTTAACTGGAGGCATAGAAAAACTAAAGGGTTTCCTTGCTAAATGGGAAAGGTATTAGAGACAGCTGACATGATCAAGATCTTCCTGTTGCTCTAGCACTGTTATCTGTGAACTATCTTACATCCCATTTTGGGTGTCATTTGTGAAAGCTACGGTCACCTTTTTGGTAAAACTCCTTGTCCCTTCTGGCAGTCTAATATGGTCTACAGTAATAAGGCTATAATAGCTCTGACATCGAAATCGAAGTTGAAACTTGGCTTTTCAGGAGACTTCAGTGATCTCTCATATAAAATAATCTAAATGTGTGTGTGTGAGAATACACATGATTATACAAACAAGGAGCATAAACTGTAATAAAACAATTATTGGATAGACCTTGACAGGTAACATTTCTCTCATGATAATTTAACAGTACGTTTATTGAAAAGTACTGGATGGGACAATCACAACTTTGTAAACTACAGAAATGGCCATGCAAGTAGGTGTATTCTTATGTGAAATACAAAATGTAACTTTAGCGTTATAACCGCTTTTACTGTATGCTTTTTGAAATGCCAAATTGGGCTGACCTATGGTTGTTACTTGGAGCTTGAGGTCCTTTAGGATCATAGGCATTGTCTGGCATGTATTTTCTTGATCTTTGTTTCTAGTGACTGGATTTCACTTCAACTGAGTTAGTTTCAGACCTCAAAATTAGGACATATTAAACCAGTAGCTCTAGGTGATGATGTACATACGTGAGTTAAAATGCTTCTCTTATTCTAAAGGAGAAATGGTACAGGATCGGCATTTAGGATATTGATTCTTTAGCTCCCTCTGAAACTCGTGCCTACCCAGTTTCTTTGCTATTTTCAGACTGTTTTGATGTATGGATAGTTAGCGGTTAATTTATCAAAACTGCAATCACTGCCATTTTCCTTTCAATTTACTTGCTCTCATTTTTAGGGGTTTTCACTATTGTATTCTGAACAGCTGAATCCTATTTTCTGAATAATGATCATCTTGCAAGGAAATCTAATATAAACAGAACAACATCAAACTGACAGGATGATTGAATGGGTAATATATACCCTCTTGTTTTTAATGTGTGGTATCTTTACGATACCATGGCCTGTAGTTGACAACTTTGACCCACGTGTTCCTTTTTAGTTAACCTCCATCAACTGTTTAATATAGCTTCACATGTTTGTCATATGAATTAGTAATTAATGCCATTCTATTCCTCATGTTAATATGTTCATTGAAAATGACATAGAAGGAAGGGCACTTAAATCTACAGAGAATTAATTAGCATGGAATTTTCAGTATATCATCTAGTGTTAATTAGCAGTTAAACCATCTTCTGGTGCATGACCTGCTGATTTAAATACAGCATTCTGTTACAGTGGCCCTGGGGGAAAATGCCTTGAAAGGGTACTCTCTTGAAATTGGAACTCTCTACATTTGGCTCTTTCTGTCTCATTGTACCTTAGCATCAGATCTTTCTCAGCCCTTTCTACAACACAAAACTCCATTTATTAAAGTGATAAGCAGCAATTGTGATACCAGAAAAAATAACAGATTTAAGCATTCCAAAGCAATGTGCTGTCTGATGGAGGTGGCACAACCCTGTTGCTAGAGGAGGGCCATATCCTCCCTGATGGATCTCTGTAGCTGTAGTGACTTCAGTAAAGCTTTAGTACTTTTTTTTTTTTTTTTTAAACACACAAAATTCTACCTTGAAGAACTGTAATATTGGCTGTCTGAGCCATTCAGGAAGTCATCTTCTGGAGTCTTTTCTTTCTCTAGATATTTGCGCTGTTTATGCTTATTTCTTGTGAAAATAACTGAAACAAATAGTGCATTATATCTTAACTACCTAGCTTAATAGTTCTCATGTTTTACTATTCCTGCTTTTTTGAGTTGTAAGTGATCCTTTAAATTTTTGATTTCAGTGGTGTAAAAATATCTAAAGCTCTATTTTATTGAGCACTTCCATCATCTTGAATACCTTTATTATGCTGCTTTTGAGGTCTTATTTTTCTATGCAATTCAATTCCCTTGACCTCAGAAGAGTATTCATTCCTGGTATCCTCTGCTTTATATTATACAGGCTTTACCCTGGTGTGTCATCAAAACTGTTGCTGTGAAGTGGTGAGTTTTAGTACTATGAAATTGAACTCTTCCATAGCGATAGAAAACAACTGACCCTAGTTCTTCGACTAGTGGGTGATTGATTGGGAGGCAAAACCAAGTGAGAAGAAAACATCTTGTGCTGCTGGCTTTTTTGTTTCTTGTTTTTTATTTTGATTTTTTAAAATAATTCCAGAGTAAAGTAATGAAAGATGCTAGTAGACTGAAAATAACCTCTTGAACTCAAAAGATGACTTATCCAGGAAATGATCAACTTATGAAATGAAAACTCTCTTAATAACCAAAAGAACAATCCACTCAATTGTCACCTGAATTGTGCAGATTCTATTAGCAGAGGACAGTGGATCTACAATACATTACAGATAAATGGTATATATGTTTTAGAGACTGTCTCAGACACTTGCAATGAAATTTCTACCTAAAACAAGGGTGGACTTTAAGTCTGTTTATTGCCATCATGAATTGTTTTGATAGACCGATTATAAATGACTGCTTAGGTGGTTAATAACTTAGCGAATTCTGCAGATCAAAATCTCTTCACTGAATATTTGTGCATTGTCTGACAGCTGAATACCACTCATTCAATGTATTCATTTTTCAGATTTCCAGAGGTTTCTGTCTCTATATATCTATCAAGAATTTAGTCCTGATAGCTAAACATTGCCTGTGTTTGCTCTCCTCAGTGTGTTGAAACTGCATTTGGTAATCTTTACTTCTGACAAAAGATATATCCAATCCAAAACTTCTGTGTTATAAAATCATTCCCTTATCCAACATACTGTCCTGAGCTATTAGCAATAAGTTTACTGTTCTTTCTCTGAACTTTGGCATATTCAAACACTTTTTCAACTGGCCATCTTAAATTGCATTTGAAGCAGAACTGGTCTTTGAAATCAAACTCAGAATATGAAGCTGCTGTGTTTCTGGAGTGGCTACTGGTGAAGTCCTACTAGCTGATATTGGGCAGGGAAAAGGCATCAAAAGGTGCTTATCTATGCTTACCTCCTCCCTGTGTTTTTGTGAGACCTGTTTAAGGTAAATTAGTGGGACAGTGTTGTTGTTGTTTTATTTTGTTTTTTCTTTCCCTCCCTCTCACAGAATATGGGATATCAGTGTTTTCAGACGTGGCAAATTAATTGAATAGTTTCATTGTTATTGCAGTCATTAAATTTATCAAGCTTTGGACACTTCTGTGTTCTAAATTCTTTTTGGATGACTGGAAAATAAAGCCTTGGTGCTACCTAAAAACTTCCAATACATAACCTTTAAAATACTTCTAAACCTTCATATTTTCAAGATAAAGGGAAAAATAAAATTAAAAATTGAATTACCAATTTTATTTATATTGCATCTCTTCTAAAATTTCAAGTTATTGGCCTTGAATCTTGCTTTCCCTGTCTGAATCTGTGGTACCCTAACTGTTGAAAAGTCATCAGAAGACAGAGAGGCTATTCTAATCCCGGTAAATCTCCTAAAAAGTGAAGAGCAGGGATTATCTATTTGTATATCAGTATATGTAAGTACTGAATGAATGAGTCCAGCCATGTTTTATGTACAGTTAAGAAAGATAAAGTATGTTCAAATACCCTGTTCTTGTTCTTCCTTAGTATAGAATAAGCTCTCATAGCCGGATCCTAATGGATTGTTGAAATATTTTCTGACTATGAAATATATCTTAAAAAATAATCTTGGTTTAGAGATTACTAAAATGGCTCTTCCCTTGTGTTTCCAACTTTTCCTCTCTTCAACAATTTCTTGTAACCACTTCTATCCTACAAAATAACCAGTCACTCCTGGCCTGGTGCACAGAGCCAATTATGAAACCTCTGACTGCAAGATCTTGAGTTCTCGCTGTCAGCAACTGTTTCAATTCCCGGTTTCTAGGTCACATTAAAATACTACCATAGTAGCTTCTATTCATCTTTCCCTTTTTAGCTGTCTCCTTTTATGGGTTCCTGGCTCTGGCATTCATACTGAAAAGTGTTACTGCTTGTATGAGTAAGTGGCACAAAAACAGGCCTTGTGGAAGCCTGGAAGCATGTAAGCCATAATCCGCTGAATGATGAAAAGGTAAAGTAGAGTAAGGCTGGTCTCTTTTTCACCAGAGGCTGAAGTTTTGAGATCAGGAAAAGAGGAATGCTGCAAAAAAAAGGTGTCTTTGATGGCTACCAAATGATCTGTAAATGTACTGCTTGCTAAAGTTTAAGATACTTGTTCATGACGTTTTGGTGTTCATTGTGTCAACAGGGTGCGTGTTGAATTCTCTTGGCTTCAGTAGGAATAAATTACTTGAATAGACTTCACTGTAATAATTCTACTTACTGTGAAGTGTTTGTGGTTAGTATCTAACAATGCTTATAAGCAAACTATAACTTTCAGAAAGCATTGGAATTGCATTGGACTTGGAAGTACATTCCATGCAGATGTCTAAAGAGTTGAAAATTTACAGCAAGTTGTCATGTAACGCTCCAGTTAAAATGCAGCTGGAAAGTTTGGACCAATGTTCTAGTCTAATGAAAATCTGGAAATGTGATGAATTACTTAGTGGATTTGATTCCTATTTTTATTCACGGTGCTATAAAAGTAAATTATGGTACTATACAACGATGATGCAAATTCTGGAGAACATAAGTATTTCTTACTGATGTGAATTGAAAACTATTGTTATTAGCTTAGATAAATAATAAAATCTAGGATTTTTAGGAAATATGCTTATATACTTACACCAGTAAGAAAGAACACTTCCTGGGTCAGAACATGCTGTTGCAAATCTTTAGACTGTTTAGAAGAGAATGGGAGAGGAGCTATGTCTCCTGAAGCTCACTCCTAGATGAAACAAAGGTAGTTGGGGAAAGCTGTGCCAAAGAATTTCCAGGGTAGGACTGACGGACGTGTGATTTAAACAGTACTTAGCAGTCAAAAAGTGGTGTTTGAACCTGGGCATGCTAGATTCCTAATAAGCTTGTTTCCAAAGCTAGGTCTGTAACTGTCATTCTGGAGAAAGTCTGAATAATATCCCTTCCACAAAATGTATAAAGATATTTCCTTTTTCTTCTGTAATTGGGAACGTTAACTCAGCATCTGATTGACAACTCCCTCACTGACACTGGTAAGAAACTTAAACAACAAGTGTAATGCACAGTAAGTCTTTAAAATGAGAAGGAAGTCAAGTAAGACCTGTCTTGGACTGTTATCAAATTTTAATCTGTTCTTAAGCCAGTAACGTGTTCCAGGAATGCCATATATTCAATTATGTGACACAGTCCTGTTTTTTCTTTTGGTGCTCTTATCCCGATGGATTATTTTTCAAATCTCGATTTACTTGCAAGTAGATTTTGGATGTCCTCTGGTGTCTGGGGCTGGGTACTGGGAATAGTAGAGAGAGATCACCTTGGAGCAGGAGCATTAGGATGCTTGATCACACTGGGGACAATGTTGTTATTAAGGAGGCAGTGAGGAAGTGGAAGCTGTGTTTTATTCCTCCCTTCCCTCTCCCCCCCATCCCCAACAGGCTCTTGGCTAAGAACAGGAACTTCTGAACTGCTTAAGAGGCCCTCCGAAAACTGTATGCAAACCTAGAGGTGTCTAATGTGAGCTCATCTTAAGTTCAGAGGGTTTCTGAGTTGAATGTCTTAAATGGAGGGTGATGTGCTCAACCATTGTTGGAAGAGTGGGAACAGCGAGATTAAACTTAAATTTATTTACTAGTATTTTCTGATTTCTGTTAACATTCCTTGGATTCTTTATCATGTGATGTTTGGACCAGTGCAGCGTCCAGTGAATGCATTTAACACCTATTGTTAATCTACTTTTTTTTCTCAGAGTGGTAAAGCTGTATCACCAAAGCTACTTTGATACATGTATACTTGGAGTATAAACAGTAATAAAACAGTGGTTGAATGTGGTAAAGTGGAAAAAGCTCTTTTTCCAGAAAACCTTGAGATCAGGGTAGTAACACAAATAATATCATGGTGAAAGCTCATTCTTTTGTAGTAAGTCCCAGTCTCTTAAGAGACTGGCAATTTGACAGTATTAATCCCTGATTGTCTACAATGAGATGGGCCAGCTGTGGTTCATGGATCACTGATAGTCCATGGTGGTCCATCTGTTATAAAGGGGATTAGGGAGGAATCCATTAATCTTCAGGCAACTATGCTGTGCTAGTTGTTTTAGTTGTTTCAGGGACTTGCAGAACCTTCAGATTTTTTTTTTTTTAATCTTGCCAGTTAAAATAAAGATATCAAGCACTTGGCTGTCCTGCACCTTAATGTTCCTTTTTCTGGTACCTTTTTGCAGGAAACTCAGTGTTTACTGTTATGAAATGTAAAGAGCGGAAAACCACAAAGGCCAGCCTTGCCTTTCAAAATGACCTGGAAAACTTGAAGGAGCTTCTAAGAAAGAGGGGTATATGGGGATTATAAATTAAAGCTTCTGCAGTCAGGGAAAAGTCGTAAATATTACAATTTCACAGGCATAACCAAGCATAGTAGAATTTATTACATCTTTTCTGCTTAGAACTGTCCCACTTTGATGCATAACACAGTAGGATGGTCACACAAGGGAACATACCGGGTTTTTGCTGAGAGTTTGAAAAGTGTCAACCATGAGAACAGGGTCCACTCTAAGAAGTGGCCCAGAAAGTAGTAGTCTAAGATCTTTAAAACACTGCAAACTCCTTGGGGCACTAACATTGATCAGCAGAGAAGTCGCTAAATTATTGCAGCTTCCAATTGGGCTGTTTAAACATGTAACCCAAACAGGAGAGAGATTGACTGTGTCTCCTTATGCAACATTGAAATTCAAGTCCAGAACTTTGCTCTATGGGACTTAGGTATTTCTCCTGGGACTTTAATAATGCTTTCTTTAGTCTTGAGGAGTCTTAAATAAAAGAATAGTCTTCAGTCTCAAATAAAAGAATAGTGAATTTCGTACGGATTTTTCTAAGCTCTTGCAGTTCTAATAAAGTGATATTGCAAAACTCTGTGTTAAAAACTAATTCGTTGGAAAGAAATATAGGGCAGAATTTAAGCGAGGAAAAAGGGCAATAGGGGAAAAAAAAAAGTGAAGACAATATTCTGTAATCTCTTTGTGGCAAGTAAGGATTCCCAGTATAAGGATTTGTGCAGGACAGCACACCAGTAAGCCTAATGGATGCATGTTATTTGCCACTTAATACAGAAGACTTGTACCAAAGCAGGTAGTAAGAAATAAAGAGACAATTAGAGGAGGAATGAAATTATGAAAGGGGAGTGTGGGAAGAATTACACATATGTTCCATAGGCACGGTCTAAATCCTGATTGAGACTGCAGGAACTTCTTGGAAGCTGAGGCTTCATATCCGAGGTATGTCTTTGTAACAACAGTGGTCATAACATGGTCTATGACAGTACTGGGGTGGGGATGTCTTTGTATTTTCATGTGAGTCACATGTTAGTCACATCATGGGTTTGTTATAAGCTGTTCTGTATTGTGACTTTAGGAATCTTTCAGGTTTTGTGCACTGCAAGAATATTTAGATATTGCAATCAGTAATATGCCTCAAATAATTTTTACAGTTTTCTTAAATACATATATTCCTATATGTTTATTTTTGTCATCTGATTTGATGCCATGACCTTATCTAGGTATATTACCAAATGTGAAAAAATACTCTCTGATTTGTCTGAAAATTTGTAGAGTAGACTTAAATGCCCTGAAGTTGTTCTGTTTACAAAGGTTATTTGGTTAGGTATCGTGTCATAAACACTGGGAGGGGATAACAGACTTTAGTAATGGCATTATTTATGCAATAACATTGCAACTCATCTTTTAAAAGCCAAAAAAAAAAAAAAGTCTTATCTGTTTGGACTTCTCAGCATTTTGTCAGTGGAGGTATCCACTAATGACCTTCAGACTGAATGCTGCTTGTATGTCACTGCTCTTCCTCAATGTAGGCACCTTAGAGAAAGAGCTATTGTTTTGGGAACTGCAGTAGAGATGGGTAGTAGTATAGCATTACCTTGTTAGGATCTGGCCATATTTTGCTTGCTAACCTGGAACATTTTTTTTTTTTTTTGGCGTAATGTTATCCCATGATTTACAGAAGACACCAGTGATCTTTTATCAACCTAATTCATGAAAGATGTTTAATTTTTTTACAGTTCCAATGCAGAATGTACCTGTGGTATCATTTTTTGTTTGTTTTCCTTTGCAATAACAGGACATAGGGGTAAAATATATGAGAATTTTATATACTCCATACTGCAGGCTTGGAGATTGAGCCAGTAATAGTCTAGGTAGCAGTTTTACATAACCTCTTTGACTTGAGTGGCTTTATTATTTTCTTACACTATGAATGAAAAAGACTCAGTCCATTAACATTTAAATTGGAGATACAGATTCCTGATGTAAACTATTTGCAATGACATTAATAGTGGGCACAGCCCATTAGTGTGAGCTCATATTAGCAACATCTTAATAATCATGACAGAGCTTATTTTTTTTAAAGTTATGGGAATTTCACTGTAGCATATAATTAAATGTGTGTGGAATTTTTATTGGTTATAATTAAGATGCATGATCTTTGTTTATTATAGCATTAGAAAGTACTATAATAGCTCTAAAAAGCACTGCTTGTCATGTGGTATTGCTTAATTATGGAAAAATACTATAACACTTCAAGTTGGGCTGATTAAAGCAATTAGCACAAAATTATAATCAGATGCTATTAAAGTATATAAAAATATTTACAGGCTTCGTCATGACTACGGGAATTGAGCATTAAACATTGCTGTTTTTAAGGAGATGATGCAATTTATATTTTTACTATATAAGAAATGAAAACATGAATCTGCTAACCACTCATTGGGTAACATGATTGGAACTTGTGTACGTATGTACTTAATGATATTTTCATATCCTTTAGAATTTTGTGTTATGTATATTGGTCTTGATTTTTCTCTTATCCACAAAAGTTTTCACATTTATATTTTTCCAGCTGATATTATATGATGTAGAAATGGGATTCTTCTGTAGTTTTAAGATCCGAAATTCAAGGTCATAGACTATGATAAGTCTCTCTTCTCTTTGCCCCTTTGCCTCTACCTGGGAAATACTGCCTGACGCTGAAATTCACTCTTTGGCACAATATTTATGCTACTGTTAATATTTTCCCCCAGGTTATTGTATGGGCAAATAGGACATCTGTTCATCCCTTTTTGTTGATGGCTTGGGTTGTGCATGGATTCTGGAGACAATCAACAGTTTGGGTGGCTGGAACCACCAGCAACATCAACTAAAATGCAGGAATAGAGCAGGGGGATGGAACAAGGCATAGAATAGTTTTAATTATTACTTTGTCCTCTTCCACGTTCTGAATCTTTTGAGTGCACTCCAGTAAATCTTCTTTCCACAGCCAAGTATTTTAAAATACTAAATAAAAGCACTTGCCGAGGTGATCGGCTCCGGGTCAGACGCGTTCTGCAGCGGAGTGGGGGATCGGGACAGGCAGGGCTTTTTTTCCAGCATCGAGGCCGCTCGAGGTAGCCGCCGGGACCCGGCAGCCCCCGCGAGGGAGGCTGACGAGGCGTAGGCGGAGCCAGCAGCGCCCCCTCCCCGGCTGTTCAAAAGCAGCCCCTAGGGAGCACGAGCGACCAGGCGCGTGGCGAACAGGGCGCGGCGTGTCAGAAGGGCGGGGCGTGCAGTCAGCGCGTGGCACGCCAAGGGCATGGCGTGGCAGTTCGCGCAGGCAGGGCAAGTAGGGAGGGCAGAGAGGGCAGAGTTTCCCCCCAGCCCATACGAACAACTCCTCTAACGGCTGTTGACTGCTAGCTAGGCTGCAATGGTCTACACCAGGCAGAGCGCTCTCTCTAGATGACCTAGTCCGCCTGGTGGCAGAACTCAAGGAGGAGGTGGAGAGGTTGAGGGCTATCAGGGAGTGTGAGTGGGAGATAGACTGGTGGAGCAACTCCCTGCAGGGCCTGAAGGAGAGGTACCGGGGTAAGACACCCCAAATGGGGGTGGACCCCCTGCCCTATTGTTGTCGGGCGGAGGGAGGGGACCTAGGAGTTGAGGAGGAATGGAGACAGGTCCCTGCTCGGCCTCGCAGGCGACGCCACCCCCCCCCCCCCCCACCGGCCCCACCGTCCCAAGGTGCCCTTACACAACAGATTTGAGGCCCTGGAGCTTGAGATACTGGTGGGTGAGGATGAGGTAGAAAGTATACCCAGGAGGATGCCTAGGGCGAGGAAGTTGACTCCATGCCTCAAGATTGCCTCCACCAAGAAAGACAGAAGGGTGATCGTTGTAGGCAACTCCTTTCTCAGGGGAACGGAGGGCCTTATTTGTCGACCTGACCCTACCCGTAGAGAAGTCTGCTGCCTCCCTGGGGCCAGGGTCAGGGATGTTGCCAGAAAGCTTCCTACTTTGACTCTGACTCTGACTACTCTGACTACTATCCTCTTTTGATAGTCCAGGCTGGCAGTGATGATATTGAAGAGAGAAGCCTGAAGGCTATCAAACTGGACTTTAGGGGACTGGGACGGTCAGTGGATGGAGCGGGAGTACAGGTGGTGTTTTCGTCTATCCCTACAGTGGCAGGGAGGGTTACAGAGAGGACACGGAAAGCCCACCTGATTAACACGTGGCTTAGAGGCTGGTGCCAACATAGAAATTTTGTTTTTTTTTGACCATGGGGCGCTTTACTCAGCACCTGGCCTGATGGCTGCAGACGGGTCCCTATCTCGAAGGGGAAAACGGATCCTAGCCCAGGAGCTGGCAGGGCTCATTGTGAGGGCTTTAAACTAGGTAAGAAGGGGGACAGGGCTGAAATACAGCCTGTTGGAGCTGTGCTAGGGGGAGCAATGGCAAGGCCGGGAGAGAAGGCAATGGCTCAACTGAAGTGCATCTACACTAATGCACGCAGCATGGGTAACAAACAAGAGGAGCTGGAAGCCATCGTGCAGCAGGAAGGCTATGACTTGGTTGCCATCACGGAAACGTGGTGGGACCGCTCTCATGACTGGAGTGCTGCAATGTCTGGCTATAGGCTCTTCAGAAGGGACAGGCAGCACAGAAGGGGTGGTGGTGTGGCTCTCTATATTAGAGAGTGTTTAGATGTTGTGGAACTTGAGGCTGGGAATGATAAGGTTGAGTCCCTATGGGTTAGGATCATTGGGAAGGCCAACAAGGCAAGCATCCTGGAGGGGGTCTGTTATAGACCGCTGAACCAGGATGAGGAGTTCTACAGGCAGCTGGCAGAAGTTGCGAAATGGTCAGCGCTTGTTCTCGTGGGGGACTTCAACTTCCCAGACATATCCTGGGAGCACAACACAGCCCAGAGAAAGCAGTCTAGGAGGTTTCTGGAGAACGTGGAAGATAGCTTCCTGACGCAGCTGGTTAGAGAGCCTACCAGGGGAGGTGCCCCACTAGACCTTCTGTTCACAGTGATGGACTGGTGGGAGGTGTGGTGGTTGGGAGCTGTCTTGGGCAGAGTGACCACTAAATGGTAGAGTTCTCTATTCTTGGCGAAGTCGGGAAGGGGACCAGTAAAACCTCTGTCTTGGACTTCCAGAGGGCTGACTTAGAGCTGTTCAGGACACTGGTTGGCAGAGTCCCTTGGGAGGTGGTTCTGAAGGGCAGAGGAGTCCAGGAAGGCTGGGCACTCTTCAAGAAGGAAATCTTAATGGCTCAGGAGCAGTCTATCCCCATGTGCCCAAAGACGAGCCAGCGCGGAAGAAAGACCAGCCTGGCTGAACAGAGAGTTGTGGCTCGAGCTTAGGAGAAAAAAGAGGGTTGATAATCTTTGGAAAAGAGGGCGGGCCACTCAGGAGGACTATAAGGATGTTGCGAGGCTGTGCAGGGACAAAATTAGAAAGGCCAAAGCTCATCTGGAGCTCAATCTGGCTACTGCCGTTAAAGACAACAAAAAATGTTTTTACAAATACATCAACACAAAACGGAGGACTAAGGAGAATCTCCATCCTTTACTGGATGTGGGGGGAAACTTAGTTACAAAAGATGAGGAAAAGGCTGAGGTGCTTAATGCCTTCTTTGTCTCAGTCTTTAGCGGCAAGACCGGTTGTTCTCTGGATACCCAGTACCCTGAGCTGGTGGAAGGGGATGGGGAGCAGGATGTGGCCCTCGCTATCCACGAGGAAATGGTTGGCGACCTGCTACAGCACTTGGATGTACGCAAGTCGATAGGGCCGGATGGGATCCACCCGAGGGTACTGAGCGAACTGGCGGAGGAGCTGGCCAAGCCGCTTTCCATCATTTATCAGCAGTCCTGGCTATCAGGGGAGGTCCCAGTCAACTGGAGGCTAGTAAACGTGATGCCCATCTACAAGAGGGGCCGGAGGGTAGACCCTGTTAGTTTGACCTCCGTGCCAGGGAAGCTCATGGAGCAGATTATCTTGAATGTCATCACGTGGCACTTGCAGGGCAACCAGGCGATCAGGCCCAGTCAGCATGGGTTTATGAAAGGCAGGTCCTGCTTGACGAACCTGATCTCCTTCTGTGACCAAGTGACACGCTTAGTGGATGAGGGAAAGGCTGTGGATGTGGTCTACCTTGACTTCAGTAAGGCTTTTGACACCGTTTCCCACAACATTCTCCTCAAGAAACTGTCTGTTCTTTGACTTGGACTGGCGTACGCTTCGTTGGGTTAGAAACTGGCTGGGTAGCCGGGCCCAAAGAGTTGTGGTGAATGGAGTCAAATCCAGTTGGAGGCCGGTCACTAATGGAGTCCCCCAGGGCTCAGTACTGGGGCCAGTCCTCTTTAATATCTTTATTGATGATCTGGATGAGGGGATCGAGTGCACCCTCAGTAAGTTCGCAGATGACACTGAGTTAGGTGCGTGTGTCAATCTGCTTAAGGGTAGGAAGGCTCTGCAGGAGGATCTGGATAGACTGGACGGATGGGCTGAGGTCAACTGCATGAAGTTCAACAAGGCCAAGTGCCGGGTCCTGCACCTGGGGCGCAACAACCCCAAGCAGAGCTACAGGCTGGGAGATGAGTGGTTGGAAAGCTGCCTGGCAGAGAAGGACCTGGGAGTACTGGTTGATAGTCGGCTGAGTATGAGCCAGCAGTGTGCTCAAGTGGCCAAGAAGGCCAACAGCATCCTGGCTTGTATAAGAAGCAGTGTGGCCAGCAGGTTTAGGGAAGTGATTGTCCCCCTGTACTTCGGTCTGGTGAGGCCGCACCTCGAGTACTGTGTTCAGTTTTGGGCCCCTCGCTACAAGAAGGACAGGGAGGTGGTCTGGAGGGGTTGGTCTGTTCTCCCACGTGCCTGGTGACAGGACAAGGGGGAATGGGCTAAAGTTGCACCAAGGGAAGTTTAGATTGTATATTGGGAAGAACTTCTTTACTGAAAGGGTTGTTAGGCATTGGAATGGGCTGCCCAGGGAAGTTTTTGAGTCACCATCCCTGGAGGTCTTTAAGAGACGTTTAGATGTAGCCCTTAATGATATGGTTTAGTGTAGGACTTGTTAGTGTTAGGTCAGAGGTTGGACTCGGTGATCTTGGAGGTCTCTTCCAACCGAGATTATTCTGTGATTCTGTGAAAAAAAAGAAGGTGTCATTGGCAGTCACTTCTCTGAGCTGACTGTTTCATCTTGGAAATAGTTTTTACGTATTTGCAGAGAAATCTTGTCAGTTCCTTCTTGAATCTTCTACTAGAGGAAGACCTGATAAGAACAGAGCTCTGTGTGTATAGCAAGTACTGAGAAGGAAGAGGTCATCAGCTGTAGTGAAAATAAATTTCATCTCAGAAGTTTCCCCACTACTGTATGTTATACATTGAAATCTTTCAGCTCATTGCCAACTTTATTTTTCCCAAAAGAAGCTGAGGCATTCCTGTTCTTCAAGAATTCCTAAGTGCGATGATATTACAGCTGGGAGATAGATGCCACAATTCTTATGGTAAGAGATGAAGTTTGTTTATCAGTGTCTTTTTTTCTTACTCTCACCAATCTATGCTAATTGCATAAGTGAGAGATGAGAGTCCTGTGGCAATTTCTGAGATACACTATTTTCCTTGGGCGATATGTTTCCTGAAACCATATTAAACTAATGCTGTGCATTTCTTCTAGTGTTCCATGTCAGTGGCTTGCTTACTTCAATCTGTAATTCCCTCTACTTGTTTTCTATTCTCTTCGCAAAGCTTTGGAGACTGAGTGTCCATGATAAATAGATGCCAACCATTTCCATATGCTACACAAATAACTTAATCTGTATGCAGCTCAATGGTTCTGGTGAGATGCTGCAGACTTTTTTTTTTCTTTTTTTTTTTTAAAGTAAGTCTAAGCTGTGAGACTCCTAAAACAAAGTTCTTTCTGTGCCTGCACACTGTATGGTGACTTACAAGGTACGTAGAAGCCATTGACTAAATTGTTTGGTGCAAAGTTCATGAATGACAAAAATAACACATGCATGGTTCCAAAGATAACGCTTCAGTTTGTACTTTCAGGATGTTGGTAGTAAGATATTTCATTATCCTGAAGAGAAAAAAAAAACACACTTGACAATATAAGCTCTCTCAAATGAAGTACAGAATTATCTGTGCATTTCTGTTATATTAGGATACTCTTTAGGCAAATGCTGTTGTATTGACTCTCATCTGTTTCTTTTAAAAACAAAATCACTATTCATCTTGAGCCATACCCCTCTCTTGCAGCGATGACCGTGGTGAGGAGTTCACTTAAGTTTCTTTTCGTATGCCAAGGGGACAGACTTGGCTGATGCTGAGCCAAGACTAGTGAGTGGGAGAATGGAAGCTGGAAGACCATTTGATTAGGTATTCATCTTCTGGAAGATGAATTAACTCACAACTCTTAAGCAATAAGTTCTTACAGACACCACCAGCATGACAAAACATGAGGTGCCTAGAAAGGCAGCCTGGTTTTGTTTATTTTTGCAGAACCTCACGTGGGTCCTTTTTAGTGTCAGTTGTGTATCTGTTAGAATAGCTCAGGGGAACCATTATGCTGGAGTAGCCTTCTGGCTGTTCGACCCCAGCTTCCAAACCTTTCATTGACAACCTATCTAAACTCCCATAGCTTTATTACATCTCTTTGACCACTTACTTCTCTAAAATGACATCTTTCAGCAGTTCCTCTTTCAGTTTGGCATGCTCATCTTGGCATGTGGGGCCTTTCACAAAACAAAATTCCTACTGTGTACTTTCTATTCTGTTTATACAACTACACTATTCTGAATTTGTGCTGGTTTTTTGTTTATTTTTATTTTCCAGAGTCAATAAACAATGAAATAATAAGCAGTTCTTCGATCATTTAGATAAATAGGGTTTGTTGAAATAATTTAGACCGCCCAATCTCCTTTGCTCAGTGCTGTCCCACTGCTCTCTCATGTTCTCGAGTGTATGAGCTACTTTTGTTTCTTATAAGCCAGTATCTCTGCTGCAAGATGAATGAAACTAGAATGTGAGGGCAGATCTACACCAGGAAATCAAGCCTTGATGCCGGAATTATCTAGATAATGGGCATAAGAGTAGTACTGAAGATCAGCAGCAAAGACTAGTCACGAACTGCTGCATCCATATGGCCATGTTTGCACTTTGGTATAGAAATATTAATTTGGTTCCAGATAAGAACTGCAATTTTTTCAAATTTTGATGGATGTCTGGACTGCTTTGTCCCTTGTTAAAGGTGCTAGTGAAATTGAGTTTCTTTGTATGTCAAGCACATACTATAATGAAATTTTGTTTTGTAGCTACAACCACAGTAGTCCAGGAACTGTGCTCTAATCACTAGATACTCCCCCCCCATACTCATAGGCAAGTTGTTTAAATTAATGTACGATAAGAGCTTATCAGATTTTGGGGTGAAGTACAGAACAGCTGAGACATATAATGTTCAGCCAGCTAATTGACTGGACTAATTTTTAGATTCTCACATTCAATGGCAAATCTGCTAACGCCAAAGACACAAAAACTCAGCCTCTTCTGCTTCAGAAGTTCAGGTTTTGGTCATGAACATAATAACTAACAATATCACAATGAGAACTGAATTCAGTGACCTCTGTTATTTGATGGTTTCAGCAGCTCTGTCTCACTGGGTGTGCTTTGAATTTTTCAGTCAACCTAGCAACATACTCTTTGATACGCTCTTCATTATTAAGCTAATAGGGAGGCACATGGAGGACTTTAAAATGGATTCAAGTGTGAAACCAGTAGGTAATATACATAATGAGCCCATTGCCACAGCTGTGCTGCTTGGTAGAGTTAAACTAGAAAGGAACTTGAAATTGGCTCTGGTTTGAGTTAGACCCGCACCTGCGAAGAGCAGAGATGTTGGGAATGTCAGGCAAACAGCCTGGGATTTCTTAATTGACTAAAATGATTTACGTGTAAGTGATCTTGTAAAAGCTGACTGGGGGGAATGGGAGATTTTTGTTTTTATTTATTTTTAAAGGAGGAAAACAGCAACAGAATCTCTTATGTGTATATCCTCCTCCTCCTCTGAGGTTCTGATGTCTATGTATTCCTTTTTCTATTACCTTATGTGGATTTGGGGTCTCCTTTCACATCTAACTTACCACAAGGCTTCTCACTGCAATATAATGCTATGATATGTATCTGTCTGTAAGCACTATCTGGGTCTCATTTTGCAAATACGTGAGTGTATTCAGATCTTGGTGGGGTATCAAACATGCTGATACAGCAAGTCTATTCAAAATTAATTTTTCAACTTCTTGAAGTCTGTCTGTGCATCTGGAATTAGGAACTCGTAAAACGATGCCCAACATTGTTATTTTGAAAAGAAGGATGATCTTGTGGCTAAGACTGGAGGGGGAGAACAGAGGGAGGGAATAAAGACTTGGTTCTTATCTCTGTCAAATACTTTTCATGCCTTATAGCACGTCACTTAGTCTCTGTGTATCCCCGTAGGGATCTTACAACTCCTAATACCTGTAGGGATAATAGCCCTTCTTCTCTCCTCCTGTCCATCCCATTGTTCTGGTTTATGAACTCTTACTAGTAAAAGACTGTTCTTTGATGAGATGATATCTACATTGGTTCCTTCAAGCTGGGCTATAAATATTTTTGAGAATCATCTGCCAAAATATCTCAAAAAAAAAAAATCACTTGTTAAGGGCAACAAGGTGTTTTGCTTATTTCTATGCTTTCATTTTTTTCTTGTAGTCTACAAGGACAGGCTAGCCCAGCCCACATTTCCTGAAACAGTCTGTGTTTTTGCTCTACTGCATGATTTGCTGCAGTGTATTTTGGAGTTGTGATCTATTGTGAGAGTGATACAAACTGGGAATCTACAGGAACTGATGAATATAGAACTCAAATGAAAGAACAGCAATTCAGGTGACTGTACCTCAGTTGTGTTCTGACCAGGATAATCCTGGACTCTTGAAATGCTTTGTTTTAACTAGTGTTTATTATCAATCGACAAGAACTTTATAATCTGTGAAATTGGAAAATACCTTAATTTACTTATGGAATTCAAGTCAGTGCTCATGTAGAGATTTCAAAGGGAACTAAAATTTTGATATAGGTGTGTGTTTCTTTTCCCCCCTTAAGATTGTTTCTGTAAGTTCTCTTTGGTGTATTAAAGGTGGTAAACATGGTTTATGTGTTGCTGTAACTACATAGCCATTCCAGGTTATATTTACAGACGTCTAGAACAAACATGTAAACAGTCAGGACAGACTATGCCTGACGAAATGGTGTGTGGTTTGGGAGACCTGGGTTTGGAAGGATGCTGCTGCCTAAGCATATGCAAATGCAAAACATTTTTTTTGTGATTTTGCATTTGTGTATAATGGAGCCTCGTTTCTTGGGGAAATGAAAGTATAATTGTCTTTACAGAAAGGGAAGAAAGCATTTTCAAGCCATTTTGAAGATCTAGATGGCATGGAACAAGGAGACTCAAAACTCTTAAAATAGCTTTTTTGTTTGTTTTGAGGCATCAGAGTTAAATATAAAGTGAAGCCTAAGACTAATGACTTAAGACTTTTCTTGAAATGTGAGCTTTTTGGTATGTATTTGTAATTTGGGGAAAAAAATGCAGATCTTTTTTTCTGATAGAACTAGATAAATTTGGGAAATGCAAATTCCAGAGGGGTAAAAAGACCAGCAGAAAAAAAAATCATCATCAACCATAACCTGTTAATTAAGTAAAGGAGAATATATATCCTTGAAGTGCAGAAAGGACCTTATTTTTTCTAAAAGTGACAAAAGTGATTGAAGAAATCTGAAATTATGGCTTCCCCTTACGTAGTACAAATGTTACTGGGGAGGCATTAAGTCTTGCCTTGGAGATTTCTTGCAGTTAATGTTAAGTCTTGTCATTGCCAAGATCCTGCAGAAGAGCAGCTTTGTGTAGTTCTAGCCCACCCTCCTGTCACTGGCTTTACATTGTTATGGATTAAGTATGGAGGAAAGAAGAAATGGAAAAACTATTTATTTATTTATTATCAGAAGACTGAAATAAAAGACAAGAAGTTGAATCACTTGTTTGTGTTGTTCCCTGTAATAGGCCAGGTTGGATGGGGCTTTGGGCAGCCTGATTTAGAGATGTCCCTGCCCTTGGCAGGGGCTTTGACTTGAAAGTCTCTTCCAACCCAAACCTTTCTGTGGTTCTTAGTCACAGATACCCATGTACCCAGAGCAAGGCTGATGAACCTAAAGTTCTTTGTTCAAATAAAACAGAAGTCTGATTTCCAAATACCCTAGAAAGTGAACCGTTTGTTGTTTTTTTCATTCCCATTTCACTGCCTTTTTTTTTTTTTTTTGGTTGTCAGGCACCACATAGTCACTCCTGAAATAGTAAAGTATCTTTTAATAGGAAAACTTAGGAAATAACCTTTAATGATCCTTTGCAAGATGTTATTTCTACTTCTGCAGTGGCTAACTTTAGCTTCAGTGGTGGCCAACAGCCAGGAAAAGAGCAAGACAGTGCTTGCTAAGAGAAAATGTGAGTCTTCCTTGCAATGTTAAAATAAGGGGATAATTTCCCTCAGAAGCAGTCAAGACAAGGTTCTGGCAGGGACTGCGGTTCTCCATGTGATCCCTCACCCAGGGTTATGGTGCCTACATAAACTAAACAGATTATCAGGTCAAGTTCGCATTCTCGTGTCTTTTTTTTTTTTTTTTTTTTTTTTTTTTAGTTCTCATGAGACATCTCTAACATCTCTACTTTGCTGTTGTGGGGGGTCTTTATGTGAGGCCCTCTTTCATCTGGCATGCACAGTCTTCTTGAGGGTAAGCTCTAAGCGTGATCCCACCAGAACATCCAAACTGCTTCTGGGATAAATGTAGCATTTGATCCTGCTGACATCGTTATCTTGGTTGTGGGCCAGATAGCTACAGTTCCACCTTATTTACTTCTGTCAGAATTCAAGTGAGAAGATATATCTGTGACATTTTTGAAGCTAAAACTTTGTTTCATTTTCCATTTTTCTCATAGGTGTTGGCTACTTTTTTTGTTTTGCTTACTTCTTCAGTACATCTTATCCTGCTTTTATTGCATGAGTCTGTGTGTTTGTATATGGAGCAAAGTTAAGAGAAAAACCTGCATTTGCTTTTCAATTTGGATTATTTTTAAAACTTAAAAGTCATAGTTGTCTGAGTGTGCTGTCTCTTCAATAGAATAATTTTGAAATAATAGTAATAATAATAAAAAAAGACAGGGATCAAGTTGTAATAAAATGTTGTTGTTCTTCCTTCCTGTTTTGACTGAAACCAGAGAATTGAAGTTGCTAACTCTTTCAGTTGAAAGACTGAAAGTTTCATACTCAGGATATTGTAGTTGGATCTGCCATAGCTTAAAACTAAACACACTAGAGAATAAAGCCTTCTACACATGATTATGCTGTAAAATAAAAATTCCTTTGTGAAGAATTATAAAAGCATAATATAAATAGTAAAGGCTTCCTAAGGTGATAAAAATAAATCTAAAATTAAAACAATTTAAGAATACAGTATACTAAGAAATAGTACCATAATATTAATGTTTGTTATTATAGATCAAGGCTACTAAATTTTGAAAACTAATTTTACTGTGAAGATGGTGTATGTGTGTCTTTGCAATAGTCTGACTTTCACCATTGCAGGAGTTGTTTAAAAACAAACAAAACAAATAAATGACTAAACCAGGGAAATTCCCTTTTGCTAGATTTCTGTCTCATGCCTTATACCAGGAGCAGTTGAAAGCTGTGTAACAGATGTTGAGATGTTAAGCAAGGACACCTCAGTAATATGCTTAGGAGCACAGAGCTTGCAGCTGCATGTGTGACTCCTCTGTCTGCTCAATACTGGGCTGTTAGGGGGTTTTGGCCTTGCTTACACCATGTGCCTGGCTAAGGAGTTTGTACTAGTGGTAGGTGGACTCCACAAAAGGTTAAATTTCTCTTTACAAGAGGTACGTGCCTCTTCCTGTCTTCCTGAACTGTAATTAATGTGAACTATGTTGTTTCTTTTTCATGCAATATTCAGGTCATTTTAAACTGCAAACTTGAAATCTGCATTCTCGTCAGTGAAACCCCTCAGGGCTGTGATTGTCCATCCTGTATTTCTGAGTTCCTGTAGTGGAGAAGCAGGATTTTTCTTTTTTAAAAGCTTCAGTTTGGGATTATTGCATATTGTTGCCTCTGAGAGAGGCAGCCAGTGCTGCTCTACTGTATTAAACCTTATACCTGCTGCATGCATTGATCCAGCACGGAAAAACTTTTTCCTGTGCTGGCAGGCTTGTGCTTTGGGTGGTTCTGAGCTCAGTACTATATTTGACTATACTTGATTTCTTCTGATTCTGTGATTCTGCCTGAGCTTCACAATTACTTTTAATTTCAGGAGCCAGGCTTCTAACAAAACACAGCTGATTCCTGAAGAATAGCCTATAACACAAATGGATGGTATAAGCACTTTGTCAGCATTCCTATTTCGTAAACCAGTACAGTTTGAAGAGCATGTTCTTTACATGTTGGTGCTAAGTTAAATACTAGGAGAGCTTCAAAATGCTCTTCACCTTCTATTCATAAGTGTTCCACAGAAGTGGGCTTTTCCAGTAACAAAGCTAGCCATATTATCACAGAATATTTGCAAATTGTATTTTTTTATTTTTTCTTTAGATCCGTGAAAGGTACTAAAACTGGTTTAAGTGTTTTGCACACAGGTTTTTGAGGAGAATTTGCCAAACTCTGACAGAGGCTGCAATTCTAGCGCTTACCACGTGAATTCAATGTGACACTTTTGCCCTTGGCAAGATAACAAGTTTTGAGCAAATTTGTCCCAGTGAGAATTTAATGCTATTTTCACTAAGAAATGTCCCTTTTTTCAGTGTGAATCATACTTGTTTTGTTATCCTGTGAAGTAACAGTTCTCAATCTTTGCAAATACTTTACTTTTGTAAGCAAAGTAGTGAATTAAGGTTTTTTATTATTATTTTTTAAAACTTTTACCTGCCAGTGATTTGGCCTAGTTATTTCCTCTGAGGAAGAGAACTAATGTTGGCTCAAAATTGTCCAAATGTGAAATATTTTGCATTCATCTTGGTGACAATTCACAGTTCAGTGCATTTTATGATATCAAGTTTAAATGGAATAAACAGTTTTTTGAATCATATTGTCCTGCGCTAATATGATGGGATGTCTACTAATCACTCTGAAGTGTCTTATTTGAAGATAAATAACCTTTGTACTGGAAACAAAAGTCAAAATGATTTAATTATATGCTGACATGCTTAAAAGCAGTTGTGTATATAAATAGCGTTATGGTCAGTTTTGATAGGAGGCCCAAAATGAATATTATTAGCAGGGACTTTAAATTGAAAGATATGCTCCCCATGAATAATGTAAAGTAGCAGAATAAGATGATGCATCCTAACAAAACAAACATATATTTTAATCTTGAATTCCATTTGAGTGGTGTGTATCTATCATTTCCATCCATGCAATAAGAATCCTCAAAGACTATCATCTGCCCCATTTTTTTTCCTGGCTTCTGTTCATGTTTCCTGATATTTCTAGCTCCTTTTGCTATCTTCTTGAATGTCTTTTCATATTTTATAGTGCATTTGCCTCCCACTTCTTCCCTGCAAGGTGTTAATCTTTCTCTGTGCTTCTATTTCACATAAGACGTTTACATGCTAATTTTCACTTTCCTTGATTTCTTAAAATGCTTTTTTAAACTCCATATCTTTATGTAGCAATAGTATTCTGAAATTGTTAACATACATATTGTCAAAAATGCCTTGTAGGAAACAAAAAAGATGATAAAGCTGTTTAAGCAGCCATGTTTATGGAAATAATTTGAACCACACTTTTATACTGTGTATGAGCAGCAGCTGCAGACTTCTGGGTACCATGGCCAAATCCTCACTATCTGCAAGCAATATATTAATTCTTGAATGAATATTCAGGATGATTCAAATTTAAGGAGTACAGATAAAAATGGCTTTTACTGAGGTGATACACGTCTTTTCAATCTGCTCACTTTATGCCAGACTGATTTTTATTGCATGGTGAAATCAGGGTAATCTCCTTGAAACCAATGTCAATAATCAGAATGTATTTATTTATTCGTGTAACTCATATGGTCCAAAACAATAGTTAGTAATAGATGCAGAATACACGGGCCAAATCTTAAGGGCATTAAATGTATCCGGGCTTGCATCAGGTTTCCATCATGTGCAGCTACACTTCTTTTGAATGAATTCTGAAATACACGTAAGTGTCGATTCACTCATTTTGGGACACACGTAAGAATTCATTGAGCCTGTGAGCCTCAAGAATCTGTGCACGTGGAATAGCTGGAGATCTGGATGGAGACGTAAAGTGGAAAAGGGAAAAGACAAGGTTGAAGGAATGGGGGTGAGGAACTGAACCCATTGCTCCCAAACTTTTGTGTCTTGAATTCTTATCAATCTTGCATATACTTATGGTTGCCTACCAAAAACTGTGTTCTTGAACTTTGAATTGAGAATGATGTAAAGGTTATGGGTCGCCAAGGTGTGAGCAGAAAGGGCATAGGGAAATATTGTAGTGGGAAGTTGGCTGGGATATTCTGCATTTTTAAGTAGAATGTCTGGCAAACTCTGCTCCCCTGTGTTAGGGGGTTGTACTGACTTGGGAAATGACAAACTGTTCTTCATTGCATAGGAAAAGATTGAAGAAATAGATTTACTCTTCTTGAATTTTATGTAGGTGAGTTCCTTGGAAATCCTGATTAAAAAGCAGTTAGATAAGTTTTGTAGAGAGACAATCGGTTCATCTTGTGAATGAGATGGTCTAGCCTTGATTACTCCAGACTTCCAGTGGTAAATTGCTAGGTAGTCCTGTGACTGAAGTTATGTCCAGCAAAGTTGTTCACTCTGATAACTTGACAATTAAGTTTAAACAATTTTACATAAAGTAATTAAAAAAAATAGTTTTAAAAAACGTTTAAAAAAAGTTTCCAGGACGTGCATTTTAGGTCATGCTTTGTGTGTAACCCTCGCATTCTGAGGATTATTACAAGTTTTACTTGTTGTCAGTTTATATAAAAACTTGCTTAGCTGCGACTCTGGGTACACGTGCTTGCTACACTTAGACCTTCATCCTGCTCATAGGACTACTCCCGTACTTTCACTGAGCTGAAATAAAGTTGGATCAATTTAGCTTATGATCTTGAATTCTATTAGATAACAAACTGATTTTTTCCCACTTTTTTTAACTGATTTTTTTTCCATTTTTTTTCCATTTTTTTGACACAAAGTAGCTATGTAGAAAATAAAATGTCTATAAATAAAAGCCTATCATTTCCTTGCAGTTTAGTTGTGTAATTACTCACTGAACAACTGAGTCTGAATTGAGTTTCCCTGTATCATTTCAGTTGCAATAAAATTCCTTCTTGGCTCCTGCCTCAGAGGGTGAGGGTTTTCTGTGTCCCTCATCTTTGAGTCCCTTGCCTGTCTCGACTGCCTTTGAGCATCTCGCTTGGCACTATTTATGCATGTGTGGGCAACAGAATTAAGTCCTTGCTTTTAACCAGCTTGGTGGACGATGAACAGCTTTGTGATTGAGTTTCAAATACTGGCACTACAAAGGGAATTACTGAGGAACTGTTCTGATTGTCAGCCCAGACAGAGGAAATGGCTCATTTGAGGGCTGGTTCATGCAGCGTGTATTCATGTTTCTCTGTGTTGCAATACAGCTGTTTTGTTTGAGTGAAAGGGATGATGCTGTTTAGAGCATAATCTTGGCTAAGAAAGCATTATCCAATAGCATGTTCTTTGCTTTGCTTACTGTGTTGTGCTTTGAAAAAACAAAGCTGGATTCTTGCTGAAATTTATTCCTCATCTAACCTACCACTCCTCTCCCCTCCGTGGTAGCCATTACCCTGGGCAGAAGTTGAAGGGTCTGACTGCTTTCCTCCACATAAACTCTGCTGGTGTCCCAGGTGACTGTTACACCAACCGCTCCGCCCAGGGCCCTGCTGTGGGGCTGGTTGCTGCATCTGGTGGATTTCCAAGTTGCATGTGATAGCTTCTAAAGGTGTCAAAAGCAGCAGGAAGCCAGAGTGCCTTTATGTTTTGTGAAAGTGTGTAAGGTGGACTGAAGTTTGTTCAGCATAGTTTTTGTTAGCAAAATTAAAAGCCTTCTTTCGTCTGGAGCTGAGGTATAACGTACACAATCGTGTGTGTTCCTGAATATTTTGAAGGTATGCGCTGACTCTATTGTGATTTATTGTTATTGCACCAGAGAAAGTATTTTGTTCGAACGCTTGTGTTTATGTCTCAAACAAATGGAGGGAGAGCGAACTGTGGGGATGTGCTGGCAGTGATGGCAGTGACAGACCCACTGGACTCTATGTTCAGGACCTGTTATCTGTTGTGGGGTTTTCTTTGTCTGAAGACAATGATTGTCCAAGGTGTGATGCAAATGTGATGCTTTTGTTTACCACAACCTTTGTTACCACTTCCAGTTATGCTCAGTTGGCCAGCGGTGGCTGCGGGGAGAGAGGCTGGTGACATGGTGGTGGGCCCTCCCGCGGCCTGCAGCTGAGCCCAGGCACTGCCAGCGTGGCACAGGTGAGTCTGAGGCCTAGGATCGACGCTCAGCTTCTTGATTCCTCATGCATGCTCACCCACTTTAACAAAGGGGATTTTACAGGAGTTGGCTGTTTCTTAGCAGGCCTATGGCCTACAGGGAGCTCGCTGATGAGTTTTGTGCCCAGCACACTGGCTCCCAAACCTCTGGCACCCCTGGAGCACAGGACCGCTGTGCCAACCAAAAGGTGCTCATCCTTCCTTGCAAGTGTGTTTAGCGTCCATCTATATACATAATCTGTTTATGCTTGGCAGTGTTTCTGTTTGTATATGCTTGTGTTTCTCTAGAAACAGCTGCCTGCTTTGGAAGTGTAAATATTTTACATATAAGGCTTCAGAATGGTTTATGTTGTTGCTCACCAAAAGGTGCATGCTGTATTTTTCTGTGTCTTTGGCTAAATGCATATATAACTTTTTCCTATAAAGTAGAATAATAATGTCGAATACTTTCCCTAAGGAGTTAACTAATATCTCTGAAACACTCTGAGGTTAAGATTGAGAAGTCTTCAATACATCCCTGATTTTCTGACTCCATTGCTTATTTGTTTAGTCTGATGGGAATAGGCTTTGTCTACTGCGCTTGAAGAAGAAAAGAAGATTTTGTGCTCCTGGGAGGTGAAAGCAGTTTTCATTGGCATTTTAGTGAAATATTAAAGGCAAAGCAGATTTGGAGGGACATACTGCAAAGGCTGTCACAGTGATCAGAGAAGCACTGGAGTGAGGAAAGGGACAGCTAAATGTGTAGGTGGAGAGTCGGTCCATTTGTGCAAAGGTATGAGTAACCAAGGTTATGAATTGGTTGCAGATGGGACCTGGCAAGCAAGAAAAGTGGAACAAAATTATATTGACATCCCTGTGTTGTCTAAAGACCACTACAAGACCATTAGTATTGCTGCGTAGCCAGCAGGGAGGCCCTGTCAGGCTGAGATTTTACTTAGGCAACTGGTATTGATTTTTGGTGTGCTGCCAGGATGTAGGAAGGAAAAGATTTTTTCCTGTGCCCATATTCATGGCTGCAAAGCAGTGTGCTTGTAGCTGGAATGCAGGGTTGAGAGTGGCTGGGTGCTGTCCTAACTCTGGCCTGTCTGGGGGAACAAGGCGACTCCTTTCAGCTGCAGCTCTCCCAGGTTTCTCTGGGTGCTGTGGGGCTGCTGGCAGGAGCCAGGGACAAAGCTCACAGCAGTGTGGGAAGAAGCTCTAAGGATTTAAGCCTCTTGTTTCTGGCCAAACTCTGATCCAGATCTTGCCAAGTAAAGCTGTTAGTAGTGCTTCTGTGCCGTGGCTGCTTGCCTAGTGAAAACTGACTGGGGCTACAAATGGGCTGTGAAGTAGCTATCAGGCTTGGTAGCAGCTCTTGATCTTGGGTCTCACTGGAACTGGCAACCCAGGAGGGGAGAAGCTTAGTACTTAGTGACTGCTTGTCCTCTTCCTCTTCCTGCAGTGGATGTGTGCCTGTACTAGTTTCTCTTAGGTATTTACGATAGCGCAACTTAACATGTTTGTAATAGGTTCATTTCTCTGCTTCCTTAAAGGAAGCTTGGTAGAGAGAAATTTCTGGCAAGAGAAAAACTTGTGTGAAAAACAGTGATTTACAGTCTGCTTATAATAGATGTGGAGAGACTGACCTAGTCTTAAATCAAGTAGGATCCTTCCTTTGGATTTAAGCTAGCTCCTAGTATATTGTTATTGATATACTCTTTCAGTCGAGAAAATAAATCTGATAGAAATATGTTTTTCTTCATTCCATTGTGTGTATAACAACTTAGCTGACGGTGCCTTTTCTTGAAAATTTAAATACCCACTCACAGAAAGTTAAGAGTGCTGAATTTATAGAGAATGTGTACTGAAATAACAGTGCTGTTTAACTGTAATAGATAAGCTAAATATCCTATGCTATTTCATCCCTGTTCGTGTGTCTTTACCTGTTTTCATGCTGTGAAGCCTACTGAAATGTCATTCTGCTATTCATTTGACAGGAGATTATTACTGTGGAGGATAGTTCTGAACACTGCTTGTTTCCAAGGGGATAAAATGAAAACATTCTTTTGGGAATTTGGCCCTTTAATTATGGGTAATTTTTTTACAAATTGGTTTTGATCATCGAAATACCAGATTAAATCTCGACATTGATTGCAGTCAGTTCTCGTAATGCTCTCTTTTTTTTTTTTTGTTGTCTTGTGGTGCAGGCAGTTGTTTGTGCTGTGAAGATTTGTTTGCTGCTTCTTTACTTATACTATCTCCTCCGTTGGTTTTGGCCACATATCTGATCGGCAAAGCAATTATAATCAAGAAAACAAAACACCAACCCAGATAAACAAGATTTTAAAAATTATAAATGTTTTTAATTTTGCCTTAGTAGTAGTGATTAATTAGAACTTTGTGCAGAAACCACATGTATTTAATAGTAAAATGGTGATCAAAGGGTAAAAAGCCACTTGTTAATGAATATTAAGTGCAGTCTTTTCCCACTTGTTCTAAAGCACAGCAGAAGCTGAGCCCTTACCTTACTCTTTTTACTTGGCTCTCCCTCCGAGACATACTCAGGTCCTCTCTGGCTTGACCCTGAAATAGAAAATTATCTGGTCCTGTATTAGGTTGAGTCACCAAATATCCTTGCTTGCCTGTGGAGGGTGTTAGCCCCTTAGAGCAGAATGACACGAGCAATTTCAAATTACAGCTTATTCACTCAGGTCTGGGGAGCTCCAGAGTATGCGGTATTGTATTTAACGTTACTGTTCAGTGCTTTGTGACTCTTTTTTTTTCCATGATAACACAACCTTTATCTGAGCTCTGTCTAGTTAGGCTACACAGTAATCAGAAAAAGGCCACTGGTTTTTATTCACTGTAGAGAACCTGATGCAATATAAATAACACTTCTGTGATGTTCTGTGTGCTACATTGGTTTTATAAGATGTAAGCATAGGGTCTATTTAAGGAATTGAGGTGCTTTATAAAAACCTATTAGAGTAGTATAAAACACTTACATCAGTGCATTGTGCAAGAAAATGCTAGTACAGGTTTGGATGTCACTTAGATGGTGTGTTATTTGTGAGCATGGCTGTTTCTAACCATGCTTTTGAAAAATACATAGTACAGTGGGACCATTTTATTATTTTAGCAATGTTTTTGTGTAAATAACTTGCAATTTTTTTGAGTGGAGAATTCATTTTCAAGTTTGAAATTTTTTTGCATACTGAAGGTCTTTCCTTCTGCCCCTTAACACACACATACATGTAGTCTAGCTGCCCTTCTATAGCCTTGCATTTGAATTTCAAGCTGAAGACCATAGATTCCTTAAGCTCAGTGCAGTCTCTTGCCATTATGCAGACACATTTGCTAAATTTAGAAATATATGCAATAGTTCCAGGAAATGCTACTTAAAAATCCCTACTTTACGACATCGGCTGACAAGTACCTGCTTGCAAGCCAGTAAGATGGGTGGTGTTTTGGCCTCTGCTGGTTGATAGCAAATGATTACAGATAAGCTGTAGGATATCCATTTATTCGCAAGAACTTTTTGTCTTGCAGCTGAAGGAAACGTTACCGATTCAGAAAGCTGTGTATGTATGGCAATCAATTTTAACTCTCCCTCTCTGCTGATAATGGAAACTTCTGTCTCACCCCCAGTCTGGCTTGTGCAAGCTGCCTCTTCAACACGTTCTGAGCTTGACATAGTTCTATAAGTCACTTTATGATAACAGAAGATATTGTTAGGCTAGTGAACAGAAAAGCATAAATACAGAAGTGTCAAGCTGCCTTCAGTTATGCCTATTTATTTTCCCATGTGAGTGCATACACTATTTCAGAAAACTCCACAAAGATTTTAATCATTGCATGTGTTGGGAGGGGCAGAAGCTGTCACAGGGACAACAATAACTAAGCCTCACACAGAGTAGGGTGCAGAACACAAATTAAGGAGACCTTTGCTCCAAAATTGCAGTCATTTGCCACACAAGGCAGGAAAATCCGTCATAAGGCTGCTTTTAGATTTCTAGGACTCCGTACACCAGTTAATTCAGGGTGACATAAACACAGGCAAGTGCTTCCACTAGAGGGTATTGGCACACTATATATGGTAGCATATTATAGATAATATCTAATAAGTCTCATTTATTATGCCTTTATATGAGACCTTTAAAAGTCCTTTCTCTTGTAAAGCCCATGTTCCCCAGAACCTCTTCCATTTTTTGGCTAGCAAATGTGTTCCCAATGCCAGCTCAGTTGCCATTAGGAAAACAAATGAGTGGTAAACCACTCGCCGCCAAATTATCCAATGGCTCACGCCCAAAAGGTGTTTAGATGGTCAGATTCCAGAGAAACTGACTGTCAGTCGTGTAATGTGAGGACTCACCCCTCTGTCACCCAGGAGCTTTCAGAAGCGGATAAGAGGGCTCAAATTCTGCTGTCTGAGCATTTCCAAAAAACATCCTGGAGGCAGGAGGGAAGGAAGCACAGCAAAAGAGCTCCTCTTTTAAATAACATCTTGATGGCCCGTTGCTATCAAGACTTCTAGAGAAAACCTAGGATGGAACCTTTTAATTTATAGTACAGGGCTGGTTTATTTTGGAGAAGAACTTGCATTTGATTTTCAGAGAAATGTCATGTCGTAGTATAATCCTGAGTGTATTGCTTTTGGATTTAAAATGTTGAGAGAGAGAAAGTGTGTGGTGTATGTGAGATCGAAAATATCAAGGGCTTCTTATGGGCTTGATTCAAAGTGCACTGGAGTCAATAGAAAACTCTGGGTGGCTTCCATTTAAAAACAAAACCAAAAGAAAACCCTACAACCTAATGTTGTAGAAAGCACTCAGAAAGTAAAATATTAGCTGTAGGCAGCTGAAATTATCTTCAGTGTTTCAAGTTACTCTGTTTTTTAAGCTAATTCCTCCTGAATATCTTTTTTTCTTTTTTTGGTTCTTGAAAAAATTAAGATCTTTGGGGAAAGAGCTGTCACTTTATTTGTTGTGCATAATGTGTTGATTCAGCTATGTACATTTTTCATTAAGATATGTATATATAATATTAATGCCTGTAAATTCCATGTGCTGTGAGAGACCTATTTAATAGGTACTGCGTGGACACACGAACAACAGTCCCTGTATTAACAACTTAAAAGTAAAAAAGAAACAAAATAAAAAGAGGCAAAGTAGCAGAACTTAGGATAGACTTGATGTTGTCATATTCCAGGCTTGTGACTTAACACTTCATCAAAAAAATTGGAGTGAATTATACTTCTAGGGACTGTTAGCAAAGTTTTGTCTATGCTGTATCTTAGAGAGGGATGTCTCTAGTATTGACAGATTATTGACACGTGTAAATTATCCACCCAGTCCTGGTTCCGAAGCAGTCTATAAATATAACATTAGAATTTCTGAACTGAAGCTCTTCTCTAGACATTAGAAAGAATTAAGTCCTGTGACTCTCAATAATAAACAACAATCAGTTAAATCCAACTTTTTTTTTCCCCTCCTGTATTAGAAATCTCTATATTCATGAGAAAAATTGGTGGATGTAATTGCTGCATCAGGTACTGAGCCTAGGTAGTGGGTAAACCAATTAGCAGTATGTGAAACAGCAGCATGGAAACTGAAATGACATGGCCAGGTGTGGACAAAATATCTGAAGTGGGTGGTCACTGGGAGGCACAGAGCCTTGTGCTGTCTGCTAAGCTATCTGGGGCCATCGGACCCAGGTGTACCAGTGCCAGCCAGGTCTCATCTCTGGCACCAGCTGGGCCAATACCTGGCACAAAGGCAGACCCCAAGAGTTGTCTTCATGTGCCTGCTCTGCTGGTGGCAAGCCTAATGGCGCATGTGAACAAGGCTCACCACAATGCTCTGATTCCCAAAGCAGTGCTGCTTATGCCTGGCAATGAAAACAGATAAAGTGAGCCATCAAAGTGAAAGCCACAACAAATATTAACTTGTGTGGATTGCAAAAGGCATTGTCGGTCTCTTCCATGATAACCAGATGACTTGGGGAACTGATGATAATGCAAATGAGCATGCTGAGAAAAGAATTTTAGTGAGAAAACATTTTTTGTAGTGTCTATTTTCCATTTGAATTGGAGACTGAAGGATCAAGTAATAGGAAAAGATGTTCAAGATTGATCTGTAAGAAATCATTTTATTGTTGTAGTCATTAATGAAATGTCCTGAAATATTCAAACATCTCAGCAGTATTAAAGATTAATTAATCTATAAGCCATGTACCAATACTTGCTAATTTTGTCTTAGAAGGAAAATTCAAAAAAATTGATTATGTAGAGGGAAGAACTTGTTTAGATAGCTGCTTTTTTTTTTTCTTGTAGCATTGATAGCATTACCTTAATAATTTAAAATTTAGAGAGGGATAAAGACTAAAGTTTTCTTCTTCTCCTTCCAAAATAGGGTTTTACAATTATGTGAGGATTTTAGTGCTCTGCCTAATCTACTTTAAAATCGTCTAATTTGTGAAATTCCTACTGATTTTTTTTGAAAGATTGAGTAGATTAACAGATCTAGCTAACAGCTTGTCATTCCTAATGCTTAATCTACTTTTCTTTTTTTCCCCTGCATAAATAATGGAAACACATTCTATAAAACAATCTTTAAGAATACATGCATTTTTTTTTTTTTGGGGGGGGGTGCAGGTAGGGAGGTCATCATATTTTCAGGTATGTGGATTTCAGGCTAGTTCTAGATATGTATACTTCAACATGATACGGAAAAGTCACATATAATTTAATGTCTCGTTACTGTCACTTCATTATGAACTTGTTTTCTATCCATTATTGCTTCTAAACACCTTTCAGTATATTTGTCTTATATGATTTCCTTTGCATTGTATACCTGGTTTGCCATTAAATGTTTAAACGCACCTTTTTCCTCATTGAATACCACTTGTTATTGTCTGGCCACATTTCTGGTTTCTGAATATCTGTTTTATTTCTGTTATCATGGAAATAGATTAGTTATTACACATAATTTCTGTAATCAATTTTAATATAATAATGTCTGCAAATTCAGTTGGCAGATTTTTTACAATTGTTCCAAAATCATTCAGGGTCATTACGTTTATTATACAATCCCTTTTGGATGTAATTCTGAAGTGCAGCTAAGCTAGGCTGGTGGAATGCTGTTATCAATAGTATTTTGGGGAAACATCCAGAGCTATACTTTTTACTCTGGATGTTTTACTCTCTTTCATAATTGAGACTATCATTTATGAGGTCAGTTATGCCTGTTCAAGTTCTTGTAAGGACTTTATTGTTGCACTTTGAGAAGTCTTGTTTGTTTGTTTGCTACTAGAGATGCAGCACAGTCACTGATAAATTAGGTCTCATTCATGCTGTAAAGTAGGATGAGTAACCAAAATGTAGAAACAAAGCTGTATCTTCCAGCAAGTATCTTGAGAGAGCAGGGTCCTTACACATACAATTCTTTATGCAGAGCTTGGTAACGTCAGCAGTTTAGCATTTTCATTCTGCATTGCAATATCCTACCACTAAAAATCTTCCTGAATACCACACTGATGGATAGAGAAAGACTATTGTAAATCATAAAACATTTTCCAACTAAATTTAATATAAGGTTTTTCATAATCTTCATTCTTTTTCTGCTTTATAACTATATTTCCATTGTGTTTGTGGTGCGATAGAACAAGAAAAAATGCTTCTGTGTATGTGATGCCCTGGAATTAAACATAAGTATTTTTGTAGAGCTTCAAGGTAAGTTACGGGAGTAATGGTGTTCTCATTGAAAAATTGATACCATTTTTTTTTTTCAGCACTTAGAATGGCTGTTACCTCAACAGTTGCCTCACACTGATACTCAGGTACAACACATCTTTGGCAAGCCTTTGGTTAGGATAATGAATAAACAGCAAAATAAAAATGCATTCAGTGCTAGAAATTAGTAGCTCTTCAACCATTTCCAGTACTTGCATTGATAAAACAATTAAAAGAACCATGGAAGTTGAGAAATATTTCCAAATTAATTCTCATTTGCTTCAGAGAAATCTATTTAGCCTGGAGAAAAGAAATATTTTTGATATCTTAGAATTTTAGGTTGCTTGGATTTTTTTGGTCAACTGACTCGGCATCACCCATGAAACGATGTTACTTTACCATCATCTGCCATATTTTTGCCAGACTGAAGGTGTGAAGTAAGGCTGGGCTGGAGCTGCTTTTCTCTTTAAGCATGTATTTCATACGCTAAAATAAAACATGAGCTTTATAAGTAAATGTACAACTGAAAATTATTCAGTATATTGGTGATATTTCCTTTTTTAAAAGCTTTGAATATCTTGTTGCAAAATATATTGCCTTAAGTTGTTCTATATTTTTAGAGATAATTTGAAAGTTTTTCTGTTTTGTCTTTCTAAACTCAAGTTCTAATGCCTAGATTTTGTGTAGCTGAGGTTAGTTTCCTATAAGTGTTTTGTGGCATACAGCACAAGAAGCCTCCTTAGGAGGTCAAAGTAAGTGAAAAACTTTTTGCTCATGCTTAAAGAAGCTACTCAAGTATGCATTTAAGTCAAAGCAAGACAGATGTTGGTGAATACATATTTTAGATGTTCTTTTTTGGGATACTCTGCGGCAAGAGCACCTGTCTTGCTGAATGAAAACATCATGCAGGAATGAAGTGGCACTTGTGCTGGTTCAAGCATTTTAAAGCAGAGATGCTCAGCTATCACTTAACACAGCAACATCTGTAGCACAGGAGATGTTTGAGATCATGCTGCACGTTGGACTTGCTTCATCTTGTTCGTGTCAGCTATTCCAGCTGGTCTTCCTGGTGCCATGAGAGACTATAACGGTGACTCTGAAAAACAAGATGTAAACTAGTTTGGCTTATAAAGCTGAGACATCCAGCACAGCCCTTTCTTAGGACAGAGGGTTTAGGAAACACATGACTGAAGTCTTTTCTGTGTGTTTTCTCTACAGAGGCGAAGGTATATTTGCGTTCCTCTGTCTGTACGCTTGACTTGGAATTCATAAGGATTACTCCAGTAGCTCCGTCATATTGCATTTGCTGAGCTGTAGGAATGGAAGATGAACATTTCCAGGTTAAGGAATTATATTTTATTAATGGGAAAATTCACTTACCTAGGGCACAGGATTCTTCCAGTTGCTGTAGACTGTTGCACAGCAAGCTAGAACTTTCTTATTAACAACAGTCAGGTGCAGAATTGGCACTTTTGACCTTCTGTGAGTGTACCTAAGCAAGAGACTAAACTGTAGATAAAAGAAATGTGGTCCTTCGTTCTTAAATACTACTTCTATCATGCTGATACTCTGTGGTTTAGTAAAACATTTCCTTCCTCTGAGTCGCAACTGATAACAGTTTATAATGTGCCTGGTGGCTATACGACATCTGTATTAACTATAGTATGCTTTTGTTGTTGTTGTTTGTTTTTATTTGTTTTTCCCAAAAGCGTCTCCTATGTGTATGCAGATTTAGAGAGAAAGAATCTTAAACTTATTGAAGGATCAAGAGTAAGTTCATGCTAATTAATTCACTAGTCTTTCCTATTTATCCATTTTCTTCCCCTTTTTCTCCTTCTGTGCAGGCCAGTAATTATAAGAGGAAAAAATGTCCCTTTAAGTCACAATTGACTTAAGAGATTCTGCTTTTACATAAGAAAAAGCTGTCGTAGCACTCATTTGAATTTGGAGGCTTGTATTTGAACTAGACAGCTTGGAATTAATGCTGTTTTGTTAACAAAAATAATCACTGAAAAGAAACAAATGCTAGGGAAGCTAGAGCAGTTATCCAGTTATTCATTCATATGTGTTTTCAGTAATTTGATATTTAGTTTAAAATTATTTTCTTGTGTTTTTGTGAACTGTAGGTTCCTTCTTCTTCTCTATGAAACTTTTCCCATTATAAATGCTTTATTTATTTGGTTTAAGCTATCAGTGATGAATACAATTTGTTTGGGTGTATTACGGTGAATTGTTTCCAAAATGGCATGTTTAAATTCATCAAAGTTATTGTCACATTGACTAGCTGGCTAGCTAGACTAGTTAGTTAGTGGCAGTAAATAGCCAAAGGTATAAATGTTGTATTCAGGTGATGAAGTTCTTGGCTCTAAAGTCCTCGTAAAGACCAAAAGTGTTTTGAGACGTATTTTGTTGTGGAGCTGGGGGAAACTCAAGTTAATTTCTCTACTAGAAACACAGGATAGGATTTGTTTTATTTCAGTACTATTAAATACAAATTAATCTTAAATGTATTCCTAATGCACCAAGCTCTGCAGTAGTGAAATACCAATAGGATTATTGGTATTGCACTGCTAAGACATTAGTCTCATAATTCTGTTGTGCCTTGGATATGAGGAAGCTGTCTTGAATCGTATAAAGGTTAGGGACAGCTAATCTCTGAAGAGATGCAGAAAATCTCATTTTGTCATCCACCAGCTGGAGTAGGTGGCCAGCCAAAACAGCCACATGCAAATGTGTCCAAAAGAAATAGCAGAAATTCTAATCTGTGTCCAAGACGGTGCAAATATCTGAGACAGAGGGAGGACCTCATCTTTGCCCCCTGTTGCTTACTGAGATACTGAAGCATTAAAAGATGGAGAGAAAACATATCTTCTCTGTTACCTCAGGCATTGCATGTAACAGCTTCATAGGGTGCCAGAGTGATGTTTAGCAGTTTAAAAGCTTTTATGAGTTTTTCATGGAAAAGCTTTAATGTAAAAAAAGGTGTTTCGAACTTAATAAAGGAAATCAATACTGGAATCTACAAGATAAACAGAAATATTTCACACTGGTATTGTTTTAAATGATACAGACTTTTTAAAATTAACCTTTACCAGTGATAAACTGAGTACTGCAATTACCAGTGATAAACTGAGTACTGCAATACTGAGAACAATACAAACAGCAGAATTAATAAAATTAATTGTCACTGTCTAGCTTAGGAAATGTGCAGAAATTTAAGATCACAAATAGAGCAGAAGTTTTCTTTCTTTCACTTTGATGTATTAGCTGGGTTAAGTTTTCATCCAATAAGTTTGAGAAGTTTGCTATAATAAATAAAAAGGTTACAATTCTGGAACAGCAGTTCCCTTATTTAATACAGCTAATGGGAAAAAGATATTAATTTGTCAATTACATTCAAAGGCATTAACTAGGTACAAATAGCTCCGTCAGAGTAGACACTGAATAGCTCATTACCCTTGCAAATACTACAGTGCAATCGTAAGCATTAAACACTTGTTCTCAGTAAAAAGCAAGAAAGTTTGGAATTTACATTGGAAACATTTGAAACTCTAACACCCCATAAGGCTGCATAGGTTAGTTACAAACACATTCCTTTATTTATTTTTTTCCTGACAAAGCAGATTAAATAAATAAATCCATGTGAAACACCGTGAAGTGTAGCTAACTGCATGTACACAACTGGTTTTCAGAAATATTGCTATCATGACAAAAATCCTAAGGTATCAAATAGTCATTTCAACAAACTAGGTTATTAAACATAATGGTTGTGGGGCAGTTCCCCCCCCCCCCGCCCGCCCGCTTCGAACACTGTCATTTGCAGTTATTGACCAAGACACCTTTCACAAGTGAACCCACTGATCAGGACATTTTTTTCCCTCCCTATGTAATATAAATCATATTCTAAAACATTCAACAATAAGTAATGATTCTTTTTGCTTTATTTGTAAATTGAAACTTATATAGCTCTTAGAAGTGGCTCAGAAACGTACGTCTGTCTTCAAATTCTTATATGTATTTAAACTTTTGCCCATGCTTGCATGTGTGAAACTTTGGGAGGAAAAAAAAGTTAAGGTCTCATCTATATATATTTCCTGTAAGATTTAGTCTGAAGAATAATTTGGGGACAATATGTGCTTAAGCGTCTAGCACAGAAAAATCTCATCTCTGAACACAGGTTCGTCCTCTTGGACTGTTGCACAAATATTTAGTATGTATGTTGTGTAGTGGGTATATCCTTGAAGAAAATAAGCACTCCATTCAAATCAAGACTAATATTGAGCAGATTTATGTGAAGATCGTTTGTGAGAGCAGAAATGCGTTCTCCAGAGTTACTGTACTGTCTGCGAGCAGCTGGGGCACTCACTGGTGCGGCCGTGGTGGGGCCATGCAAGTAGTTGTGTGGGGGGCTCCCTCCTGGCCACTGCAGCTTTCCAAGCATGCTGGCTGCAGCCTGGGAACAGGGGGAGGCAGAAGCTAAGATGAGAGGGGTTCATTAGAGCAAAGTCACTTGCTAACCCCAAATTCTCCTGTTCTGCTTTGAACTTATAAATTAATTAGTAAGGAATAAAATAATAAGGAAAGAACTAATGAAAATTACCTCTGGAGCAGTGGCAGCAGTGCATGCAGGTGTCATGATTAGGGTGCATCTGAGGTATGGGAGCACCGAGGTGATTCGGAAGCAGAGCATACAATGGAAAATGGGTGGGCAGCAGGGAATCATCTGCATCTTGGATCTTCTGCCACAAGGAGCATGATGTTAATTTCTTCCTCCTTGTTGGTCTGCGATTCTGTGCTACATCTGAGTTTACTACATACGTAGTGTTCTACACAGGTTGGGTATTTATTCCTCCTCAAACTAAGTGAGCTGTTGTGGTTGCATTTATTTGAGCAGTAGCTCAAATGAGCTGGCCCTGGGCAAGTTATTTGTGGACCTAAGGCCTCTGGAATCGTCCTGTGCTCAGATTTTCAAGGATTTTGTCATGTTTGTACTTACCTGTTCTCTGGCCACAGCTGTTCATCCTGCATAAGATAGCTACTAGCTATCATCATCTGTTACTTACAGAAATGCATCAAAACTGTTTTAACAGCAGGTGTTATGCAGTCGTGGAATGCTAAGATGTTTCAGGGAAGTGATCTGGTCATTAGGTAGGGCTGTTAAAGCTGTGCAGCTAGAACTGAGCTGCCACCATGTTTAAATCCAGGCAGAGCCTGACAAGCCCCAGGCCTGCAGCTGGGTAATACAACACCTGTGGCCCCGTCTATAGCTATGGCAGAGCTGCATTTATCGGACTACAGGGTTACATCCAAATTGGATTCTTAAGCTCTTCCATCTCCCTCCTCTTCCCCTTCAGAAAGCCCTGACCAAATAAAAAATAAGTCTTGTTTTCTTGTTGTAACTCCATTTGTATTTCAAGCTGTCTTCGTCCTTTGGTGTATTGCATTACTTCTTGAATTAGAGGTTGATTGCAGCCCCTGCAGAAACCTAGTAACTCAGTGCTCACTGCAAGCTGTCGCCTGGCTACATTTCTCTGCATCCTCGCCAGTTGTGCTACAAGCCCGTAGCCCTGATTTTTTTTTTTTTTCTGGCACCTGGCTGCAGCAGCTGTCAGCTTCTGCCCTTCCCTCCATGGATGCCCCAGCCCAGGGCTGTATTGCGTGGGTGAGACTCTATTTGTTAATTGCTGGAGCTAATGTATGGCTTGTGAGTGCCTGCCCCTCACCACTAAAATAGAGCATGCCCACACTGATCCTGCTTGAGTAGTTCTGGGGCAACGAGCTGCACCGGGAATTTGGGACTGAATTCAGCAGGCAGGGCTGCTCGGAAGGGCAGTGTAGGAAGAAGGCAGGGAGCATGGGGTTCTGCAGCACTTTCAGGCATACAGTGAGCGAGGCCAAAGACTTTGTAATGAGTTTGCAAGGCCTCTGAGTGGGGCTTGTTTTGCTTGCTTTGATTCAGTTTGCCATGACTGGTTTTGAGCCTTCTTTTTATACTTGGATTTGCTGTAACAACAATTTTTCTAATGGCCTAATTTTTATTTTGCTTATGTCTGTATCATACTGCAACAGTGTTTTTACAGTGATGAGCAGTAATTATGTGTGGAATGAGGTATTCACGAGTCTAATGTTATGGCATTAGCATACAGAAGAGTCAGAGGCCTCAGAAGCGGGGATACAGGATGTCCCACAGAGGAGCGCAGGTGTGGGATGGTGAGAGGCGGGACACAAGTGGGCCCTGGAGACCCCCAGCTATGAACAACTTGCTGATGGCCAGTTAAAGAAACAGACTTGAGAGCTGGGCAGAAAAGTTAGCACAGAGCAAATACCTCATATGCAAAATGCACCACATACGATAATTTTGAAGCACTACAGAAAGAGCAAGGTTTAAAACAATGTTAAAAAGCATGTAAATGTCCTTAAGTACTTCCTAGGGAGATCACGGTTCTCCCAGCGATGGAGCTGGGATGCGGGTGGCACTGGCCGTGTGTGACTGCGGCCATCGGCATGTTGAGGCCAAGGGACAGCAGAAGGGCAAGCGTGACACCAGGGGAGGGCAAGGTGCTAGGAAGTGTGCCTGTAGTACACAAGGCAATGCATATCAATACTTGTGTAGTAGCATTCTTTATCTTTGTTTGTTTTGTGACAACTAAACTGGACTGAAGCCTTTGAGGCCTTCCAATTATACTGTAGTCCTTTCTCAGCTTCACGTCAGTGCTGTGCTTTCCTTTCCTCTTTGCCTATAACGAGGCTTTGAGCCTAACAGCTGCGTGTTGTGTGGGGTTAATAGGAAGGTAAAGCTGCCTAGGGCCTGATATGGAAGCAGGCACCGGCACACCCAGGGCAAGGCAGGGCACAGTGGCCGCAGGCCATGCAGGCCGGGCTGCTTCCCTCAGCCGCGGGGTGAGGGCTGCCGCTGGTCACGCTGTCCTGCGCTGCGGGCTGCAGTTCGCTCCTGGAATCAGGAGTGTGGCACGAGGCAGGTGAGAAGTGGTGCCCCGACCTTTTCCCTGTAGAAACAAGTAGGAGCTGCACACAACAGCTTGGTGTGAACACTTGAAGCTCTCGTTGTGTTTTCTTCCTGTGGTAACCCCTCTGGCCGACTACATGCTGGGGCTCTGGGGAGGCCTGGCGGCATTAGTCGACAGCCTGCAACAAGCATCATTTTCCTGTATGTCTCAGAGCGCTGTAAATAAGAATCTCTGATGCAAAGTATGTCCTTGAAAAGAGACTTAAAATGCACAGCTCCTTTTGTCCAGTTCAAGTGCTATTTCACTGTGTGACTGCTCACTGCTACTATGCTGTATTAGCAATATCCATCAAGTGGAAATAGCATAAGTCAATCCTTATGGTAAAGGCATAAACCTTCATTCCTAAAGGGACTCAGGTGCCTGTCAGCTTAAGTATCTAAATCGAAAACTAGATTCCTTCTTCCTCAGCTGGGCTTATCCCCAGACTAGGATATTCCTTAGTTTCCAACACTAATATTCGTTTGAGGTCTGAAACTGTGCTTTCCTGGGCTCTGAGTGGTTTCTGCATGGGTAAGAACAGGGCACCTGAGAACTGCCAGGCTGAGCATGGTCCTGCTGCTGCTCACCATGGGCTGGATCCTACGTAAGCACAGAAAGGATAAGTGAGGCTCGTCAAGGACCCCTTCCTATAAATAGTTTGATTGTGGCATTCGCTCAGAAGGCTAGACGTTATCATTCAGTTTCCCACAAACACCCTCGTCCCACAATTATTTAAGCTATAAAACACCCTAGGCAGCATGAGGATTAGAAAAGAGGAAAATGGCATCTGAGATAGACTGGGCATAGGAGAGACTTAAGTAAGGTCTCTTCCAATGTCAGTGTTCCAGCTGGTGTAGTGGGGCACGAACTGTTTCTTTTGTTTTCTTCCTCCCTGTACCTGTCTTCCTGGTATGACTAAGGGCAATTTTTCCATGCATTTTTTGAATGAAAATTTTGGTGACTTCACTGAGTCAGTAAATTATACTAATCTGGATGTGTTATTTATTTCTAGCATGAGTCTGCTTGCTGGTGAGGAAAAATGAGACTTGTAAGCCTTTTTACGATTACATACAGCAGGCAGGTAAGCAATTTTAATTGGCATATGTATAGACTATCCTGAGGTTCTTGTAAAAGAGACAATTAGATAATGCAAATAATTAGCAGGCAGTAATAAGAACACTGAAAGGGATTCTGAGCAAAAAGATCCTGTCTAGCTTAAAATCAGGTTTTGTGGAAAACACTCATCTCTGCCTTTTAAATGTGTTGGTGTATGAGGGTAGAGGGGGAAAGAGGAGAACAGACCTGCGGGAAAGAAGTGGAAACCTATGGTTTTAAACCAAAGTTATGCATTGCTTCTTCTTAAGATTTCACTTCTGTGTTCTGTTTTGATATTGGTCAATGTGAAAACTTGCAGATTTTATATAAGCTGCATAGGAAAAGTACATTAAAAGAAAATCTTTACTGGTGATTTTGTGGTCTTCAGTTAATTGCAGCAAATGTTTACTCATGCATATTTCTGTTTGGAGTAACTACGTTTAAATTTCAGCCAGGACTTTTCTCTATCAGGAAAGTGATGTTGTTTAATTATTAAGATACCTTACAATGTGACATGGGTAATAATATAGTAACTCCTTCAGTCTTTGCCTACAAGTATTCATGTGAAAATTTAGATTGTATGTTACATATGAAATTTTTACTTCACAACCAATTACCAAGTAAAATTCAACAAGTATGCTGCATTACTATAACTGTGACACTGACTCTTGTTTTGAAAAAATCAAAAGTGTATGCGGGATATCACACAGTTCTCCTGGTGAAACTAAGACAAGCTTCTCTTCATTGTGTCTTCTGGTTTTGAGAGAGAAGAAGCCTAAGCTGTTTTGCTTCGAAAGCTGATTTCATCTTAATCCTGAATTCAAATCAAAATCTGATATAAAAACTGGTACCTACAGGTTACAAGAAATTTTCTCATGAATTTCCAAGTGACAAACTTCTAGCCATTAGGGGATATGGAAATTCTTGTAAAAATATATATGCATATGTATATTTCTGGAGCTGTGTCATTGAATACCTTTCTCTCTGCTGCTGTGCTTCATCAGTACAGGTACACATTTTGCTTGAGCTTGTATCCATAGTAGCCTTGTCAGTGTGTTATGGGACGGGGTTAGGCCTGCTATGAACTTTTATTATTATTTTGTGTGTTTAGTTATACACTTTTTCTAGGGATTGACGCCAAAGACCAATATGGACACACGGGCCAGAGTAAAGAACAGCTTTAAAGAAAACAAATTTTTTTTGATTGCCTTCTGAAAAGATGATACCTCTCAAAACAAATCCTTGTTAGTCTCCTGCTCTGTGCATGCATGTCTCTGTTTTCAACAGTAACTGGCATTCAAAGGAGCATCTCTGAAGGAAAAAACTTGTTTGCTATTGGTGTTTGTGTATAATAACTTCATTTGGTAGAAAGAGATCTGTAAGGGCTGTTAATAGGTGGAAGCCCTTTGGAGAGAGCAGGTGTTTTACTTTCTCATCTTCTCCAGAGTCTTCTGCAAGTCCTTCTGCATCAATGATTTCTGATCACGGCCTGCAGGGAAACCCCCCTTCTTGCAGTTGGTGCAGTAGTACTGTGAAGTGGTGCAGTTAGGAGAGGGTCTCATCCCTCAGCACAGTGCGATGTTCCAGGCAATGTGTCATTTGCTCCCAGGGCATCTTTAGGGCAACTTGACAACCTTTTAGATAGCAGCAAGCATCTGAGTCTTGGCTGATGGATCTTGAGGCTGGAAAAGCAACGTTGGTCCCTGAACTTTTCATGTTATGAATAAGGCATAAGTGCAGTATTTTGCTATTGAGTAGGCAGGTGCTTTTGGTCTTCCTTGTGTTTTTGTGGATTTATTTTCTTTATCTAATGGTATTTCGATGTTACATGGAGAAAGGCAGGTCCTGCTTGACAAACCTGATCTCCTTCTATGACAAGGTGACGTGCCTGGCGGATGAGGGAAAGGCTGTGGATGTGGTCTACCTTGACTTCAGTAAGGCTTTTGACACCGTTTCCCACAACATTCTCCTCAAGAAACTGGCTGCTCGTGGCTTGGACTGGCGTACGCTTCGCTGGGTTAGAAACTGGCTGGGTAGCCGGGCCCAAAGAGTTGTGGTGAATGGAGCCAAATCCAGTTGGAGGCCGGTTACTGGTGGAGTCCCCCAGGGCTCAGTACTGGGGCCAGTCCTCTTTAATATCTTTATCGATGATCTGGATGAGGGGATCGAGTGCACCCTCAGTAAGTCTGCAGACGACACCAAGTTAGATGCGTGTGTCAATCTGCACATTTAGTCAGCTTAATATGAGCCAGAAGTGTGCTCGGGGGGCCAAGAGGGCCAACAGCATCCTGGATTGCATAAGAAGCAGTGTGGCCAGCAGGGCTAGGGAGGTGATTGTCCCCCTGTACTCGGCTCTGGTGAGGCCGCACCTCGAGTACTGTGTTCAGTTTTGGGCCCCTCGCTACAAGAAGGACATGGAGGTGCTCGAGAGAGTCTAGAGAAGGGCAACGAAGCTGGTGAGGGGTCTGGAGAACAAGTCTTATGAGGAGCGGCTGAGGGAGCTGGGCTTGTTCAGCCTGGAGAAGAGGAGGCTCAGGGGCGACCTTATCGCTCTCTACAGGTACCTTAAAGGAGGCTGTAGTGAGGTAGGGGTTGGTCTGTTCTCCCTCATGTTTGGTGACACGACGAGGGGGAATGGGCTAAAGTTGCGCCAGGGGAGGTTTAGGTTGGATGTTAGGAAGAACTTCTTTACTGAAAGGGTTGTTAGGCATTGGAATGGGCTGCCCAGGGAAGTTTTTGAGTCACCATCCCTGGAGGTCTTTAAAAGATGTTTAGATGTAGAGCTTAGCGATATGGTTTAGTGGAGGACTTGTTAGTGTTAGGTCAGAGGTTGGACTGGGTGATCTTGGAGGTCTCTTCCAGCCTAGATGATTCTGTGATTCTGTGATAGAATTTGGGATATCTTGTACACTGATAACATGTGTTTTCAAGTTAATCTTCATTCCCATCTTGCAGTAATTTTCATAAACGAATAAAAAGATATATAAAGAGAGAAATTTGAGGTTAATAAATTAATAATAAGATGAGTTCTAGTGTATTATAGTCCTCATAATCAGGAAGTCATGAATTTTAAGGGTTCAGTGCTTAGTGCTTCCTTTTTGTCTTCTGGGGGCTGCAGAATGTAAGCAATGGCTTGTTTCACTAGTGTGTGTTGACTTGATACACCAGACTTTGAAATTATTGAAATTGGAAATGCAGGAGGCAGTATTAGTAATATGCTACTTGACATGCAGAAAAACTAAATATAACATGATAATTAAGCAACTAACTGTACAACAACTGCGATTTTGTCCTGGATATCCAGTGTATCTGTTCATGTTTAGTACTGTTGCTTACAGTTCTGCAGCATGTCATCACCCCTGCTTTCTTTTTCGGAGTTGATCTTGACCCATTTTGCGGTGGCCTGTTGCAGTGAATGAAATACTGAGGCGGTGACCACATGTCCAGCTCTTTAATGCCTCCTCTCCTTAAGCTAACTGCACAAAACCAGTCTGCCCTGTTTCAATGGAGTGGGCAGTAGAGCAGTAGGAGTATGTGGACAGTGAGTGCATGTTTGAAATGTCCCTCTGAGGGATGCAAAGCTGGGGTGGATGAAGAGACCTGATGAGAAGGTGGCCTGTGCCACGTGTGCCTGGATGGGCTGCCGGTGGTGTGGTGCGAGTCCACTGTATCTGCAGCTGCAGATGGCTCTTTTCTGCAACATGTAGCTGCTTCTAAATATTGAATAATTTGTGGTTTAATTCCATGTTAACGAACAAAAACTGGCTTACTGCTGTTACATTGCAGTTTGGCCCTCAAAGTCAATACAAGGGAAACAGCTAGAGATTTTCAATTAAAGTAATGATATTTTATGAATTGATTATTGATTAAGTTGACAAGATAGGGGACTAGTTAGGGTCTTGTGATAAATGTCTACAATTACAGGTGCCTGTGTTTGAAGGCATGATCTGAAATTTAATAATAGAGTCCTAGTAGTTTTACATAAACTTGCAACTTGATTTAAATTACCAGGCTGATCACAAACAGGTCCATAACACATCAGTTCCTAGACTAATGAACCATACATCCTTGTCGACTTTAGTAATGTTTTGACAGTTTTTGCCTCAGTGCCTTTGAATTACAAGTGTGTAGAGATGTATTGCTTACTGCTACAATAGGTCTTTCCCTCAGGATATCGTAGGTCACGTTTGCTGAATCTGAATTGGTTAACTAAACAATGACAAGTTCTATAACGCTTTAAAAGAAGGTTACAATCGTTTTTTATAGTTGTAATTGCAATTTTTTTACAAGGAGAAAGATATTAAAAGAATGACATTTTTCAATTTCATACATTATTTAACTTTTCTGAAATCACACTTACAGAGTTCTTAAAATATAGAGGATTTATATAGCAGTGTGATTAATTCTAAGATGGTAGAAAGCTGCTGTTGATCCTCTCCTCGCAAACAGAAATGCAAAATAATTCAGGTTTTAAAATCAGACTACCTTTACCTTCTCACTAATGAATGTATCGTGTGAGTAAAACACGTGCAGCAACTGTCTTATATCATTTACCTGTTTGTCCTACAAGCTAACCTTGTTTCATATGAGTATTTTTCATAAATGATTTTTCTGTGCTGTTTTTCCTGTGGCTGGTTTCTAAAGTTCAAAAAAAAAAAAAAAAAAACACACAAGGAAACAAACAAACAAAAAAAACAAACAGCCCAAACCAAACCTGGTTTGTTGTACATTTGATCTTTTGTATGAATTTCCTGTTGTTTCCTTAAATTCATAGGGAGCAAACCAGACAAATAAAGCAAGACAGTTTCAAGAAATGATACATAATATAGGAAAAGTCTAGATTTTCTTGCACTTGTCTAACTTTTCCCTTTTTGGAGTGAAATAGAGTGTGGCTTAAATGAATTGTGGAAGCTAAATATTGAGGTCAATTCTCCAATGAGGGTGGAGTAATATTTCATGTGTTTGAAATGTTGCATTGCTTTATTACTATATTAAGGGGGGAAAGGCAAGGCTGACTTTATTAAATGTTGTGACCTCCTGAAACACTCTGCAAATTTACTTGTGGTGTTTCCAAGTGATGAAGTCTCGAGGACACAGCATCTGGTTTCCCAAGGTGTTTTCTCAAAGTAGGGTCATATTTGAGCAAGGCATGTTGTGTGATGTGTCACCATCTTGTTACTTGTGTGAAGATTTGGGAGTAATGGTCTCTGAAGTACTGCTGCCTTTTGATTGTAACTGCTCACATTCACGACCTCTGAAAGATATATTGTGGATGCTGGAAAAAGGACTGCTGCGAGGGCACTGATAGCATTGCGTGCATCCCCTGTGTTGTCTTGCTTCCGTGTGGGAGCAGAGCGTAGCTTGGGCCCTCTTGTATTCTGTGATATGTCTTTGTTGAAAAATCTGTTATATAAATTTCAGAACAGGCATAATAGGCCATAATATGGACCATAATCCCCATTACTGCCCATTATGAATGTGTAATTATCTGCTCAATAGTCCGTCTTTGGATTCATTATCATATAATACATTAAGTTTTAGTTCATGGATCATCGCCCTTCAAAGCTCTCTGACAGTCTATTAAGTAAACGCTATTAAGTAAATTCAGTCTTTAAAAATGTGAGTGATTTTTTTTATTTTCACAATGATAGTGTTCTAGATGGAGCATCTTATACCTATTCAACCTCACTGCAGTCAGGGAAGGCGTATGTGCAGCTAAAGCAAGTTCTATATTTTTGCATGAATAGCAATGAATTTTCAAAGCTTAGAGGAAGATCTAGGACAGCTCTCAGATGTCCACACAACAGAGGACAACGGAGAAGTGTTCTCTTTTTGTACAGTTTTTATATGTTAGCTTGCAATGGTGCTATTTTGCTTAGAGCCACATAAATGTGCTTGCTGAAGCCATTCTGGGCCTCTTACAGCCCACAGCTTTTTCTGTTTCTTCATTGCTCTGTGTGCCTGTTACAGGTTGGCATTTGAATGGTGCAGAAGAAACACAAATAACATAGTTCTCCAGCTCACTTACATGCTTCTCCCACTCATCTTTTCCGCATTTTATCTCATGCTGTATAGAACTTGTAAAATGCATTACAGGAAAAACTTGGGTTCAAGTCTTGTTCCTTGTTTCTCATCCCAAAGAGATTTCCTGCTCAAGGGTAATTTATGACTTCTTACAGCATAGTCATACACAGGTTAACTGATCACAGAGATGATGCAATGTTGGTTTTATTCTCTGTGAGAAGGGAATTTTGACGTTGCTTAGTCCATACAAGATTCTGGATCACAAATGAGATGATACTTTTCAGTTAAGACAAATAAATGAAAAATTATTAAGCTAAAGAGAGGCTGGAGATGAATTCTAATAGAAATGAATGGGCGGTGCATGGTGCAATGCACTTGGACAACCTACGCAGTGGTTAAGATCTGATTTAGTTAGTCAGTTAAGTTTCGTAAAGCTTATTTTGCTATTCTTACAATCTGTATGCTTGTCATAGTTTAAATAAAGATGAGTGACTCTTATTTTAGGGGCTTACTTCATCCATTGACACCTTTATTTTTGCTGCACTGAGTGGAGATACTACCTGCAAGGAATCATTTGTGGTCTTCTCACTGCCTTCAAACAAGTGTAGTCATGCCATTGACTAAAAGCATATGCTCTCGCTTTCAGAAGGGGCTTTTTACTATATGGAGAGTGCCTTGTTTCACTCTGCTCTCCCTTGGACTTCACTTTTATCAGGAAGAAAGGCAAAAGTACAAGTAGACAGCTGAGATAACTTTTTTTTTTTTTTAACAAAGATCTCGTCATAGCAAACGGGAATCTCAGGCCACTTTAAAAACATTTCATGCTATAAGTGTGAGCACCATCACTATAATTCTGTAGTTTGGGAAATGAGGTTTTTATGGCTGATGACACGTATTAATTCTGGTGCAACTTGGTCTGAAGTGGCATCATGTTATGATGTGAGCATAATTTGTCTGAGAGCTAACGTGAGGCCTGTGAGATGGATCTGATCGCAGAGTGGGCAGTGGCACAGTGGCACTCCTGTGTGCCTGGGGCATCTCCCTGGTTCTGTCATGCTACTTGCTTGTGGGTGAGTCTATTTCTTTTAGAAGAAGTTACCAAAAGCTAATTGAAAAAAACCCTATCAGCACACAGATGACCTTATCTACGCTCTTACTGGAACGTGGTGAGGATGCACGGAGGGCTGAAGGAACAAACAATCTTTGTAGGAACATGAGCTAAAATAAAGAGATGCTGAGCTATGGCTGTGGGGTGGATGCCCTCAGCACTGTAGAGCACAGATTCCTTTTTCAGGCATTTCTATATATTTTGGCACCCTTTTATCATCCTGCTGGTATTTTATGAAATAGTTCATTTTAGTTAGGTATCAAAGCAGGAAAAGAAAGCCAGAAATCTTAGAAAAAGGAATAAAATACTTCTGTTGTTGCAGTTTTCCTCTCTTTAAGGGACAGTGACCCTGCCTGATTCAACAGTAGCCTTCAGATTTCTTTACTGTGATTTTTTTTTTCCAGCCCAGTATTCTTAACCTGCAGGTTATTTTAAGCTTATTGCTTTTAAATTGCAGAGCATTTAAGACATTGCAGGCATGTAGAATTAGGTTGGACAGTACTGAAGGTTACACTATCAAGAACTAACCTATAATGACAGTTGGATAGTCAGAATGATAGTCTTTTTTATCTAGCTAATGTATCTCATTCTGGTTTTATTAAGCAGCGTTTATTCCTTCCTATGCTGGCAATTATGTTCAAATACTTCAGCACTGATGCTTTAAGCCTGTATTTTGATTGGATTGCTGTAAAAAAATATTTTTGTTTGAGCAAACATCAGAGTTATTGGGTTACTTTTACCTTAGTCAAGTCTGAATGTGTTTCACTCACCATAAATCTTCCTTGAAATTAGGTTTTTCTGTTTGTTTTGTAATGGTGTGATAATCACCAACATGGTGATAGATGAACAACAACATTGGAGGCATAGTATTCATTTATTACATGAAATCTGGGGGAAGTTGGATCTGGACAAAGGGATGCAACTCACCCTAGCATTGCAGTTTTTCCAGTTAATGCCGGCATTGAATACTCCCGTTACTGCAAGAGCTACTTACAGTGAAGTTTTGCTGTGCTGGTTTTTCTCGTGGGCTGGGAGCACACAGATGGGTGACCACTCCCTTCTGATCTCCTGGTATAGCATTGATGGTGCCATGTCCTTGTGAAAAAGGCTGGGCTGTTGTGTGTGCATGGAGCTATAGGTGACAGGAGACACGAAAGCTGTCGCTGCTCTCGGTGCATCGCTTACAGGGCTCTGGTGGAGCAGCGCCCGCTGCCACGTGGTTACCAGAGCCCCGCTTCCAGGCACCCCTCCCTTGTGTTGGGTAAGGGCCTACGATATTTTCCATCGCCAAGTGCTCTGAGGGTCTTTTGATTTGATGGTAGGTATTAATTATTTAATAATCTGTTTTCCAAATCTGAATCAGATCAAAATTTTACAACTGGGTACATGTCTGGAATTAACATATACAATTGTTTAAGAATTGTTTGGGTACGAAAGCAATTGGCATTCAAAACAATTGTTTTTGTGAAGGCTGAAATCTAGATTCATTGAGAAAATCTGTAAAGAAATAACTGCAGACAGACTCCCTGCTACTTCTCTTATGAAAAATCTAAAACAAAACAGAAAATGACAGCACATAATTACAATGAAATAGAACCATTTATTAACAGTTCTAGGGTTAAATTTTGTTATTGGCAGTAATAACAATATAAATGTTTGCATTCAGCTGAGGGCATGCTGTGTTATTCACAGTGGGATCAAAAGTTTCCCTGTAGAGTTCTCAGTGAAAGGAGTGTTGCTCTTAAAGAATTTTATTTTGGTATTGTGTAGTTTACTCTCTTTTTTTCTTAAGACCTATTCTTGCCTGACATAAAATGGTTTCCACTGTCAAATACTCTTACAGGACTGAAAGCTATCTCCAAAAGATATTTTTTAATATGTATATTTTTAACTGGTTTAAGTACATAAATATTCATGCTGCAATTTATTTATTGACTGTTCTTAAAATTTTGAGTGGAATCTTTGAACTGAAATAGGATGGATTCACAAAAAGAAAATAGTGATTAATGGCTGCCTGGCTACTAATGAATGCCAGGAAAGACAAACATGAAATAAAATATTGATGTGAAAAAGGAGTTTTAAGCAGCGTCAGTAGAATTACGTAGCCTGAAAAATCTGGTTTGGAACATGGAGGAAGAAGAATTAAAACTGGGACGTGCTGTGGCCCAGCTCCTGAGAAGAACTGCAGCTGGGCTCTGGGGGTCTGAGGCAGCACAAGGGCCAGGGTGTTCCCCTAGCAGCTCCATCACCCAGCCCTTCAGAAAGAGCTGGTGTAAAGTGCTGGGAGATGCGACTTAATGACTTCAGAAGGTGCTGGGTGTAATAAAGAAAACTGCACCACTTGCACTGTCATTTTGAAGTACTGATAACTCTGTATGTACACTTCTTATGCGTAGTATGGGATTGTTTCTGCTGAAGATCTTGCAACACTGAAAACATTACGCAGGCCTTGCAGTAGAAACTGGCATATGTCAGGAGCTTAGCTGAACGCTTTTTGGATTTCTGTGTGTTTGAGCTCCATGGAGATGATATAACTGTCACATTTTTACAGCTGCCTCAAGTGGTAATTCTGTAATCAGATGAAGCATAAGAACAATAATTCCTCACTCTGTATCTTTAAGTTACTCCATTTAACTTCATTGTACTACCTTTAAGTTGCTGCATTTAACTTCATTTCACTACCCTGCAATTATCTTTCCATTGTATAGCTCGTGAGATGCCTTCCAAAGCTGTTCATGTCTGAAAATTGAGTGAAGTTGAGGCATACTTAGAACAGTATTCCTTTAGTGTCCTAAGCTTAGACCTGGTAAATACTCACAAGGATGAAGACTGTACATTCACCACAAGTGATCCAGCGTGGTGTGGTGAAGAGGAGGGACGGCACTTCAGTCCTGATATGAGTTAATGGCTGTGAATTTTTCTCTTTATTCTAGTGATGAAACTTACAGGAGATCCTCTCCCAGTATAGTGGTTGCGTGTGTCTTTTGTACCCATTACAGAAAGCAAAGGGTGAAGTTGTGTTCTAGGTCTGATGTTTTCAGTTACCTTTAAGAAGGGGACTGTAAAATAGTAACACTTCAACATCACAAAATTCTTTGTTCCTTTAAAGGAGACTGAATAAACGCTGAGAGACCTAGCAGAGAAAGCATCAGTAGGAACCAGAAGAGCAGATAAAATGTAATGAGCATTGCGGAAGAGACTAAAAATTTTAGTGGAGCCTGAGATGATTTTCAATTCTGTAAAAAAAACAAAAACAAAACAAAACATAACAAAAAAAAACACAAAAAAACAAAACCAAAGCAACAGGATACTATATGTTGTTATTAAATGCTGTGCCCGTCTTCAGACAAAGGGGGGGGCCAACAAATTGGGATGTATTTGTGTGATATATGTAAGTTGATGGTATGTATACATGTAAAATACTGTGCTCATTGTTGAGCACCGTAGTTCTGAAAAGACAAGCTGAAATAAGAGTGAAAAACTGAAGATTTGAAAATTGAAATCAGAAAATTGTTTTATATCCCAAACGCCTGAGAAACCGAGGGACAAATAACAGGTTTTCAGAGGGATTCAGGAGGGGAACCAGGATAAAAACGTATAAATAACAGCAGAAGGTAATGAACACTCTCTTCTATAAGCTTTTCTAACAGGAAAAGAAAATATAGTGTAACCCCCAAAGGGAAAGAACATACTTGGCGTGACACACGATTAGGTGCCAGGTTTGTGGCTTGTTCTGCTAGCAGCTTGCTGGAGCCCAAGAAGCGTTCGATTCTCATTTGTCGCAGTTCGGTGCCTGGGTATGTCTGCTTATCCCTGGATTCCTGTCTCTTGTCTCTTCCCTTTTCCTTCTCTGAACTACATGGCTGGTTGGTATCACACCACAGATGAATTTGTGCTCTAAGCATTAATCACTGGGGTTTGTCGTTGGCCGTGCTTTGGCTGGATCCTGAAGCACCTGCCAGGACTGAGACACCCCCGGTGGCTGCAGCGCTGGGGAGCCCCAGTGCTGGGAGCTTCTGCAGCCAGCTTCTATTAACTCCCCTTATAAATGCTTGATGAAAGGATTATAAATGATTAACAGGTACACATACATTACAGACATACAGGAGTACTGTGTGTGGTAAATAGTGCTCAACAGTACCAGTAAAGGGTGTTAAGAACATTTAGATCTCCTGTGCCTCTAAGCAGCCTGTTAAACAAGCCATTGATTTGCTTCTTAGTAAACCAGCTATTAATAAATCATTCATCTTTTATTAACTATTTGTGGCATGTAAAATGTGTTTGAGTCTTCTCGTGCTGATGTTAAATAAGATTTATGATAGTTTCTCTTCTCCCCCTCCCAAACATTGAGACTTAATTTAAGCAGAGACAGGAGAAAGTTGGAAGCTGGTAGGTCCTGCAAGTTTGTTTCTTTGCGGTCATTATTCGATGTCTGTTTAATGCTCTCTAGGATCAGTCAATTGTCTTGTCAGTCAGTCATTGTCAGAAAGCATGTTTCTTGTTTGGAGGGAAAAAAAAAAAAACACCAAGAAAAGGGAGAAGTCGCATAAGTTTATGGTTACATAATTTGAAAACAGCTAACTGCCGAAGGGCTGTAACTCAATCAGAAATGGATACTGTAGTGCTCCAAGAGCATTCACCTTGTCAGTTATTTCTCTTAGGAAGGGGATAAAAAATATATTTTCCACATACAGACAGTTACCAACATGTGCTTCTAGTCAGTTTACATTTTCAAAACCGCCTTTGTAACAAATCAAACCAAAATTAAAAGAATAACCTGCCATATCCTAACCCAACTCTTGAGACTTATGCATTTAAATGTTAACTTTCTTTTTAAAAAATATTTTTTTTTTTTACTGTCGTGATTGTCTTTCTTTGTTTGCTACCCAATTTCTATAGCCTCCTGTGTGGTGGTGTGTCAATACCCAGGTATCAAGCCTGGGGAAATGTGGTCAGAAATTCAGTAACGACTGTGAGGAGTGGTACAGGCTTATGAAATGGGGTGTGGTGGGGAAAGGTATTCTTGGAAATTGGTAGTAACTTCTGAAAGGGCTTGAAGAAATAACTTCTATTGGAAATGTTGTTATTATTCTCTACAGACTATACAATGTATAGTCTACAGACTATACAAGTGGTTTGAAGGGCTGTTTCCACTGTTGACTTCAATAGAAAATGACTGAACTTGTAAGGGAATGGGAGATTTAGAAAAACTCAAATATCTACTCAACTGCTGGACTTTGTGTCTGCTTTTACTATTGATTGACCGCTGGAGAAGTCTAGTATAGAGAAATATGACAGTGAGTGACATGAGATGAAATATTTTTTTGGTTAGGGATGACCTCGTAATTCATGAATGGCAGTATGAAGTGGGACTATGAATGAATTATGTGGGGACATCCTAATGAGTACGGGCTGTTTTTGATCCTGTTCTCCTCAATTTCTAAGCCTAGAGGAAATGTATTTCATACTGCAGTTCACCATAAAAAAGTAAAAACTGAGGAACCTTGTATAGGTTGAGCTACAGGGTGTTTATGTGCTTTATTAATAAAAGTAATCCATGGGGTAGTGGCGATGTTTGGCAATGGGGTCAAATACCACCATGGCATTCAAATTTTCAGGTAACACGAACTAACCAAACTTTGCTAGCACTCACAAATGTGGTTATCATTGCAGGCAATACCATGAAAATTCAGAAGAGTCCTGAATAAGAATTTTTGCCTCTTATAGTCCATCTTCTGTTTATTCAGGACACATTTTCCTATGTGTTAAGCATCTCTGAAGGTGCCTACCAAGGCAAGTTAGGCTGGGGGCAGTGGGAACACACTGCTGGCTTGCAGCGGGAAGCTTGTGGCTTCCCACTGTGGTTGTGGCTGTGCGGGCTCCTGCCAGGGGGTGTCTTGGAGCAAGCAGTACCGTGCAGGTCCATGCAAAGGGGCTGCTGGAACGGCAGGTGATGCTTCCCTAACCACCCCGACTGGGACCCTGACTGTCCCTGCTGGGGACCGTGTCTGAGCTTGTCCTTTCGTGGGCCTGAATGGGGCTTTGTTTTCCTACCCAAAGCTGGTAACTGGGACATAGTGGCAGTCATATGCCGTGTTTGGTCCAGATAAAAGCTGAGGGAGAAGTACCCCTATGGATGTGAAGTGAGATGTGCCTTGAATCCGTGACATAGTTTGTGTTCTCCAAAGGGGTGAGATTATCTCACTGTTATTATGTAGTTCGTTAGCTGGTGGCTGCTTGTGGGGCTTACCTTTCCCATCGCTGCATTTGGAGACCCGTACATTAATTTTAACTCCGATGACAATTGCCTGTGATGTTCCCTGTTGTCACTGCAGCCATGGAGGTCAGGCCTAATGATATGCCAAGAACTCTGTGACAGTTTGCATACAGACGCGATTTACTCAGGTCTCAGCACTGCCACTCTCAGAAGATGAGGAGGTATTGAACTGTCAAACTGAGACTGAGCAGGTGACAGCTGATGCATTTTAGATCAGCTGCCTTCATGACTGATTTAGTAAACCTGACTGAGAATGAGCAGACTTTTTCTTCAATATTATACTGTTGTTTTTTTTAAGAAAATGAAAACGAAGATGTGAAAGTGTTTATTTTAAATACTATCCTTTATACCTGTTCACTTTGAAACCTTTTAGTATAAAAATGATACACGGTGCATAATCCAGGATTTTTTTTTTCTATGGAAAGGATTGAGGTAGAGAAATATTTTTATCCTTTCCACAGCTTTGTGGCAGTTCAACATCTGACTTTCAGTCAATCACTCTACCTGCTGTCTTCTATATATCATACAACTTCTTTAAATAGATAAAGCTCAAAATAACACAGACAGGCAACAGCATATGGAAACATATGCAACAAATGTAACAATAAATGTGTTTCCTCCTCTTTCCTGAGTGTGTAATTCCTAATTTTGATAATGTTGATTAAAAAAAATAAAGGTATTTCACAGCGTGGTCAGAGTTAGTCTTCAAACCACTTCACCAAACGCCAAGCTCCTGAAAGAAAATGAATACAATGGTGGGGAAGAACAAATGTCATTGTCATTGCAGATTAGTGCTCATAGCGCTGATTGCTGTACCGTGGAAGAATTAAATTGTCTCGTGTGCAGAGAGATGTTTCTGGTCTTTTCTGATTGATAACATTAACATTTGAAAGGCCTAAGAGGGCTTAAGTAGCAAATTCTTTCCCTTCCGTCACTGGTTTACAGGATTTCCTTTTGGCAGAACAATTGCGGAGTCACAGAAGGAGAGAAATTTTGCAGATGTCATTTTGGTGGTAGCATCCCATTCTGCGGAGCACTTTTTGTGCCTGCAGGGAAGAGCTGTCTTCTCTACATCTCTCCTCTGCTTTTTATTTGGCTGAAAAGTTGTCCCCAGAAAAGCTCTGTCGCTGCCCCCTGCGGCCAGGGGAAGGCTCCTTTGGTTCCCCCTGGCTGGCTGCTGAGGTGTACAGGGGACAAAACAGGCCGTGCTCCAGGAGAGAGTGGGTTGCACAGAAGATCTCTTGCAGTTTCTGTTGAACGTTGAAAAATGTAAAGATGAGGCGCTAATATGCCTAGAGTGAAGTAGGTTTTTCTAAATGAATTGAGAATACACCACATATGTTTCTTCTCTGCCTGTTGCCTTGTTTTTGAGAAATCCATTTTTATTTTTCAGTTTGTTAAATATTGGAAATTTGGGTCACTGGAGCAATGAGTAAACTCAGTGAATACAATGGTCAGAGGTGTTATTCCTCCCACAAAATTGCAATGTGGAAATAATAGAATTTATGCAGAATTCACATAAATGATATTCCTTCTTTGAGCACCAGTGCAGCTGGGACTGCAATATTTCCAGTTATGACTGACGTTTCCTCTCACCTCTCTGTCCTCTCCTCATGAAAATGCTTAACCGTTCCCGTGGAGCCCTGCTGTCGGACAGAGCGCGGGGTCCTGGGCTTGCTCCGGGAGGGAGGCGGCTGGTGAGCTGGGCAGAGCGGTGTCGGATCCGATGTGCCCGTCACTGGAAGGAAGGTGATGACCCAGGGAGGTGACAGCGCCAGATCACTGCGAGGCTCAATCTATACAGCGCAGTTCCCTAGCAGCGGCTGTTATTGTTTTCTTGCTATATGAAAGGGGGGTGAGCTGCCAAATGCTTCAGAAAGCACATTTTTGCTATTTTATGTATAGAATTAGCACTAAAAACAGCCTTAAAAAGGTAATAAAAAGCTAAATGCTTCACTATTTCCAGGTAAGCAAGTGTGTGCGTGGAAACTGAAACATCTTTTAAATCTTTTATATCTTCTTATTAGAGAAATGCCTTACGGTTCTTGATGCAGGCTCACTTCCCTATATGCTGAAAACTCACTTCAATATTTACTGCAATTTAGGGTTCTATTATTGAGTATAGTGATGCAAAACATCATTCCAGCAGAACGTTTTCTCCACTGACTGTGCTGCTGCACAGTTCTGCATCATCAAAAAACAAATGCTATTTGCATTGCAGAGAACAGTAATGTTATCAGGGGGATATCTGTGAATTGTTTTCTATAAACCTCTGTAATATTTATTTCAAATATATATGGAATGTTTAGATTCTAATTCTTTATAAGCTTCTTGCTTTTTCTTTAAATTATTACAAAATCTTCCATTTTCTGTCAGTAGGGTAAGTTTCCATTCTCATCTTTGTGTTTATTAGAGTCCATACCTGACACTTCAATCTCTGCAGCTGCACACAGGTCCCTAAATGTTGCCTGACTGGTGCCCCTTGTGTCTGAAATGTGGGGCCAGGTGCAGAGATCATGCTGCCCAAATCAAGGTGACAGTGGGGCCGGGTTTGAGCAGTGGTGGCTCATCATGATCCAGCATCCCTGACATCAGAAGGAGGTGATAAACAGCAGTAAAATGGGCAGAGGATAGTTGCTAATGAGAGGAAGGAGATTTTCATTTTTCATGTGCAATAAAATCTTTTTCCCTCTTCCCTTTTACTCACCCCTGTGCTTCATATAATATGCAGAAATATGCAGTTGGGGTCTAGTTATCTGGAGAGAAATAGTGCTTGTCTGAGCTGTAAGTGTCTTGTTTCCCAGGACAGAAAGAGCCCGAGATTTACTGTGGCATGTGGGATTTGTGGGGGTGAGTGAAGTGATCTTTCCCTTTTGACATAATATTTGCAGAGCAATTGGAGAAAATGGTCTGCTGGAGACCGTGCTTGTAGCATGTAAGAATTCGTCTTTCTTCAGAAAAAGAGGAAAGAGTGGATTTCAGCTTTTCTCGTGTTATTTCTGCTTCTAGACAAAGGCATCAAGATGGTGCAAAACCAAAGGAATGCTGACACATTTGCTAAGCAAGTCAGGACTCCCTAACCCAAATAATTATTGGCAGTGGTGGTTTGTATATGAACAGTAGTCATTCCTTTGCTGTAGAATAGCTGTTTGTTTAGCTTACAAAGGAAAAATGAGAGAGAAGCTCATTGTGTTTGTAGCTAGAAAGGTATATTCAGATCTGGGTCTAAAACTGTCAAGTCACTTCGACATTCTTGTACTTTGCTCTGTAGGGTTGTAGTTTTCAACCTTTTTTTCTTCTGTAAACCTCTCAACCTTTTCCACTGAAGATAGAGATCTCGGTATAGCAAGTTAAAGCCCCACAGACAATCAGCTTGAATTTTTAATGCTTTCTTTTCAAGTTACCCTTACAGACATCCACCAACCTTGAGTGCTTTGCAGACTACAACTTGAAAACCGTTGCTCTGAGGAACTAGTCAGGTCGAGTCGTGAGTAAAGCTGCTAAAATGTTGAAGATTTTATTTGGGAGAAAAGTAATCTGATGTGGGAAGAGAAAAATAGCAGTCCTGAAGTTGGAAGTTAGTAGTATTATCTTTGGAAGTATTTACAGTCCTTTTTTGTCATGAATTTCAAGCAAGCTTGGACTCTTGGGCACAGATGGGGGAGAGAAGACAGAGGCAGCTGGTGGCTGAATGATGCTTGGCTCTATGACACAGGAGCAGTTTATGGGCCTTGGAAGCCCACAGCTCCATATTTTAATGTACAATATTTTTGGGAAAAAAAGCAGTTTTCAAAAAGGACTAAAAGTTTGTTAAATAATTTCAGGAATTGTTTTTGATCAGTATTTCATGTCTGAATACTCATTCTGACAGAGACCCGTTCACTCTAGCTGAGGGCCAAGCCCAGACTTCCCTGGAACTTTAGCACCAAGCCTGAGGTTACAAGTTGAACGCTGTCTAGAGAAGTAATATAGGAAGGTCAGCTGCCAAAAGGAAAGGAAGTCCTAGTGGGTTGGTGGTGAGGAAATATTTCTCATTATTCAATGAACTGAATTTTAAGTTCCTATAGAATTTTATCAGAAAGAAGGGGCAGAGAAAGCACAGGAACTGGTCACCTGAGTCAACATCAGGCTTCTACTTTCATGGTTTATTTTTTTTTTTGGAGTCTTCCTTCTTAGGAGAGTTTACTGATGAAGAGAGAGTAACTGTTTCTTTGTACCTGCAGCCAAAGAGTATTTTGTTTGTTTGTGCTTATGTCTGGATCTCCCTTCTGGCCATGAACCTTTCTTTGACTGCGTAGGTGGGTACAGGGGGGAATTACATACTGGAGAACACCCGCTTGCTCCCACTTGCACTGCAGCTTAATAGAAAACCTGATGTCTTACTTGTGTAGTTCTCAATATGAATCTACCCTCGTCTGTTTCTTTGACTTCTGGCTGTGTGTGATGACTTCTGTAATAAGGAGGAATGGCTAAAAATCAATGGAAAGCTGTTTTAAAACTTTCACGCATGAATTGGTATGTGTGCTTGGCATAGATTCTCAAATGCAGTCAAAGGAAATTAATGGCAAGAAAGGATGCTGGCAAGGAAGAGGTGCCTCGAAGAAGTTTGGATTAGATGCTAATAGGTAAAAATACCTTTTTAAACAGTATAGGAGGTGACTAAGATTTTTTTTTTTGTTCTCTCTTTTAAAGAAGTTTTTGTTTTCTGTCTGTATTTTGCAAATCCTGGAAAAACAATGTAATGCCAAACATGTTTAGACTTTCGGGATGTTGAGGAGGAAGCTGGTAGCCAACCATGTGCATTTTATCAGTTAGCTGGTTCCTAAAATCTGAGGTCTACATAGGAAAGCAGCTTTGCTTTTTAGGCTTTGGTGGACAAATTTTGTTATTCTTAAAAAACCTGCTGCTTAAGTTTGTCATTTAAAAAATCTTTTATGATCCAGTAAGTTCTTTCCAGGTTTCTTTCATTTGTGAAATGTCCCTATGATAATGCAGAAAAAAATGATTTGTCAAATTACTAACTGCATATGACATGATCTATGTATGCTCATATAAACACACGTGGAATGTGAAGGTTTAGTCCAGGTGAGTATTTGTAGAAATTACATTTCAGGCTCTTACCCAGGCCTTTTTTTTTTTTTAAAAAAAAAAAAAAGACTTGCAACAAGCTGGCTGAATTTCATCTGTGGGTTTGGTGAGGAAAGGTAAATTTTAGCAATGAATGGAGGGAAAGTTTGACTGGTGAGGAAAAGAAAGGAAGAGAAAACGTAAAAGAAAAATATGAAGAGGGTGAAGAAACAGACACATAGCTAGGACTACTCGCCACCTGATAAGAAGAACCTCTTAGTGTGCTTATTGGCACTTAACGAGGATTAAAACATCTTTAAATTATTGCATGGGGGAAGGCATTTCAGCATGTAGTAAGAAGTTTTTGAAGCTGGAGTATTGTTGGTATAGCCCTTCATCATTTGCTGCCAAAATGAAATGGCTGTTGGGTCACGTACCCTGCAGCTCCTGGAGCTAGCAGGGGTTTGAGGAGGTGTGTGACAGACCCAAGCCATGTCCCGGTACGCTCCATGTTCGTGCTTGTGAGAAGGAGCAGGAGAAAACCAGCAGTGAGTGTCCACGGGTGCCAACAGCTCTCCTCCCTGTAGGGATTGCTCTGATATGTTATAGGAAGAGGAAAATCTTTGAAATAAGAGGTGTGTTTTATTAGGCTAGGAGATATTATGGCTGTTTTGTACATGCTGAAGTTGATCTTGTGTCCCCTGGCTAATTTCCTATCTGTGCCCCTAGATACCAAAGTGAGTTAGCAATTTAGTCACTGTTGCTGCAATTCAACATTGCTAGTTAATGTATAATTTAATATTTGTTAAAATTATTCAAAGGAGGTTGAGAATGCAAATGTGTTTTAGGGTAGAAAAACGTATTTAAAAGTAGAAATCTAAGTTCCTATTTTTTTCTGTGCTCACTTGATGCCTGTGACCTCTTTCTTAAAACAGAGATTTCATCTGTAGGAGAAAAAAATATATATATTTTTTTCTTTTAAGAAATACGTCTTCATGCTGGATCCTTTCACTATGGGCCTTATGTCAAGTGTGGACACACTATGCAGTCTTCCCTTCTAGGGAAGTGCAAGTGCCACAGAAACATGGAAAGGAAATCCTGTTCTGCCGCTCCTATTCCAGAAGGTGGAGGAGGACAGTCTCATTGCCGCGATCCTTCTGCACCACGCGTGCCCACAGGCTTTCCATAGCTGAAAGACAGCCCGGCTCAGTGTGAGGAACGGCAGGGTTATTTGATAGGATGGCCGGGTACTTATTCACACACTGCAGAACTTTTTGAGAGCAAGGGAAGTAGCATCAGCTTCCCTCTTTTCCTCTCTGTATGCACGAAAATGCGGGTCACGTTGGCAGCATTACCTAAAGCTGGCCTGTGACAGATAGCTCTTCCCTGTTACAGTGCACAAAGCAGGCTAATGATGTAGCCTAGCATGTCACCGTGAACTGGCAGATGCTGGGATGATAAATGGAGCTGCTGTGGCCAGGTCTTTCCTTTTCCTCTCTGTGCATAAGCTGTGAGTGCACGTGGAGCTGGTGCGTGATTTCCTGTCCTTCCTCACTGCTGGCGATTCCTCGTCGCAAGCCCTGGCTTCCAAGTGCAGCTGCAAGTAAGGCAAAAAAGAATGAGTGCAGTGGATAAGCAGACCTGTGCCATGAGACCAAAGGGCTCCTTGCTTTGAGAATCTTTTCCAAGCAGGACGTGCCAGGGAGATGCATAAAGGTACTGCTAATTTGCTGTATTTGGGGAAAAAGCATTGGCTGGAGAGCAGTACTGACAGTAAATGTATTTTCAACTTACAGTCCTAGTACTTTATTTTTAAGCTCCAATATGGGCTTTTTCCCAAATCCCTAGTTATATAGTTCAAAGAGATGAAGCTATTGGATTATTGTCTCTTTCCTGTCAAGAAGCCTGCAAAACTCCTTCTAGAGTCTGGGTACAGAGGCTATTGAATAGATTCATTCTGTGGCATGTTTTGCAGCATATGTGTACAGTTTAGGGGAATTTTAATTAGTGGAAACTAAATTTAAGACTGAAGGTCTTGTCAGGGGTAGAAAAATAACCTAATTTGTACGTAGCACTTTATTCAATTAGCTTTCCAGAGGATTTTTAATTTTTTTTAACATTTCTTCATTCCAGTTATCTAATTGTTCTTAATTTTACAAAAAACAACAACAACAACAACAAAAACAAACAAAAAACACAAACAACCCCCCCCCCCCCCCCCCAACATAACGAACAAAGCCAAACAATGGGGCTATGCATGGAACCATTCTATCCTTTACCGTAGTTTCTTATGCAGTTAAGGAAACAGAAAACAATACAGAGATTTGTGCATTAGTGTCATCAGTCATTGATCAGTTTTTCTTTGAACTAGTTACTGTACAAACATACAGCAAGATGACAGTCCTATTTTGAAATACTCATAACCTCTCCACAGGTTTAACAAATATATCAACAAATAACACACATGCAATTCATAAAGAATCTACCGTTTCAGTTTGTTTTGCTCTCAGAAACAAAACTTATTCCTACAGCCTGTCTAAAAAGGAACAAAGTGCGCCAGACATTTGCAATGCTCAGTGTATCCATGCCTAATCCATGGGGTTCTTTATAGCTAATGAGTCTTGTATTTTTAAAATTTTTTTTTGGACAAATCCAGTAATCCTTAACTGAGCAAAATCCCTTGTAAATTTGTTATGTTCTGTGTAAGAGAAGATTGGATAGCAACCAAATGTGAAGATGAGACTTGTAAAATGTTTTATTTCAAGAATCCATGGAGACTGCTTATATTGCTACCAGCATCAGCTAATCACAAGCTTTGAGTGAGGCTCGAAGGGAGATTCTGAGGCTAGTACTAAATCAGTCATACTGGCAAAAATGCTTCTAGCTACACAGGCTATTAAAGGAAAATTATTAAATCCAGAGCCATGGAACAGGAGGTGTTTAGAGCTTTGATATGCCACTTTACAAGCAACTTCCTGGATTTACTAGGCTTCCAAACTTGCAGTGAGTTTAATTAAAGATGATAGGTTGGGAAGGAAGTCAGAAAATGCAGGAGAGAGAAAATAGTTTTACTTACTCATTTGCTGTACAATTTCTTTTCAATTTCTTCTTCCTTCAAAGTAGCCTTACCAGAACCCCTTTGTAGATAACATTTTCTGTGGATAAACCAATGACAGATCAGACTCTGCATTAGCTACAGAAAAAACTTAGTGCTACTGTTACGGCTAAAGAGTGACCCAAAAAATATGAAACTATTTTTTTTTTTCCCCCTCATAACTTATCTTCCATGACAATGTATGAGGAAGATAGAAAAACTTTTGATGGTTGTTTTCTTTTAAAATTTAAAAGTCTCCCATTGGGAACACATTGGAAATTCGTCTGTCTCCAGAGTTTAAACAAGAAAGATGATTAATCTTTTTTTTTTCCCCTTCTTAAAAAAAACAAAACAAAACAACAGAAAAAAAACCTTCAAAAACACTTGATTTTTGGCTAAAGGACTGTTGAATAAAAGTCCGAGCACTTTCAACTACTTCGACACAATTTTGAAATTCTAACTAATCTTATGTTATATTGGATGCTGTAATTTGACCACCTCTCTCGAGCTACCTGGTGAGAAACAGAACAGAGAAAAATAATCTTCCTGATATAAAAGATATAGCTGTCCCATCACACAGCTTCATCCATTTTATCTTCCAGAGTAGCTGTAGAAAGGAGAACCGCTTTAAAACCAGAAGAATTTAATATGTCTCTGTACTTTTTGCAGGTTTTTCTTGAAGCCCAATACACATCTTCAGTAAATTCTTCATTCCATGTTGTTTTGGGTAACCATCTGCTTATCTGATAAACTGTTATGATTTTGGAATAATGCCACCTATTTCTTTAGGGTTGTAATTCAAATTTGTAAAGTGATGTTAGAGGTCAGAATCATACTTGACTTCTGGGTATGCATGTTTGGGAGTTCTCAGAAAGGTCTCTAAACCATGTTTACTGGATATGCGTGGATGTTGTTTTTATTCCTGCTAGAATACATTACATATTTAAATACTATTTTGCAAATTGCCCCATTCTCTGTTATAAACAACAGTGTTAAAGCTTGGAAAACTCAATAGCAGCCTAGCCTTAGTCAGAAGGATCTGTCTGATTTTGATTTGTTCTGAAGTGATGCCAGTACAAAGTCTTCATAAATATTTTTTTTCTATTGCAGTATAGAAATATTTATACTAGTACAGTGCTGAGTATGGGTGCAACTAAACCAGTCTAAGAATGCCTTCGGCAGTATTTTTTGCTTCCTGGGTGAACACAACTATTGTAGCCATGTTTTCATTTGGTTTTTCTTCCAGACTAAGCAGGATGGTATGGCTTAAACGAGCTCTTGGAAACTGCATGAACTACAGTGGGCTGCTTCTGTTATTGCCTATGATAATAATTTTGTGGCTTTTATGGTTTCACTCAGAATTTTTCCTTCCATCTCAGCTCAAAAAGTCAATGAGCTGTATGTATTTTGGTATACAGTGAGTATGAAAAAAAATAGGGGAGGAGAATAGAAGAATAGTAATATGTCCTCTGGCATCTTCTTTGTAAGAGCATCCATCCAAATATCCATGGCATAGGAGAACATTTTCAGCTTATTCTTGATGCATGCAAGAAGTAACATTGCTCTTGTGTGTTAGTGCTTTTTAGGCATTTCTCTGAGCCTAAATTTGGGGACCTGTTAAAATGAAGGATGTCTGTGGGTTTCAGAATTAGTTTTTCTGCTTGCTTTTTCCATATTGGAATGGAAGAAAAATACAAATCATTGCCTGAATTCACCAAAGGGCAACTTTTATATGCCTGACTTGTAGCAGGTGCAATCCAAGAATGTTATTAAGTGGGGCATCTTGGAGAGACAGGCAAAACAATGCCAAAATACCTAATCCCAACACGGATTAGGTAATGTGAAGCTCCTGGAGAACTTGAAAGTCAAAGGAACATTTCTATGTTTTACGTATCTTTAGATTGAGGCAGATTTTCAAAATTGCATTTTAGGATGGAAGTGCCTAATTAACGTGTCCACTGTGGGCATGCATCTCTTTTCTTTCAATCCAATGTGATACAAACAATGACAAAAGTGGCCTTCATCCTAGTGACTTTATAAATCTAACGGTGGGACAAGAAACAACAGATGGCATCAGGCAGGTGGCTTAGTAAAAGTGAAGTGCGGAGGAACATTTGTGTTGCAGAAGGCCATCCTAAGAAAAGGCATTTTTGTGTTCAGTATCTTTGGTTTATGTAAACTTTCATACTTCCATGTTCTCCTTTCAGGAAATGTTAATACTTCATGCAATTACTTACAGATGCCGTCTTATTTCAAACACTTTGTTTCTCCAGAATGCTTTATAAAAGAAAGCAGTGCTGTACTCATTTCAAAACCCTGCTTCTGCCTCCTCAGCCCTACCTTCCTCTCCCCATCCTGATGAAAGCGTTAATGTATCTCACTGAATGTTACTTACGTAGTAATTGATCTTCACAACTCTGAGCCCCCTTTCTGATAGCAACCGTATTCAGGGCCATTGTGAAACCTTTTTGACCTGATTATGTGACTCCAATCAGCCATGCACTGAGCTGCCCAAAAGACTGACTGATGGAGACGCTGCGGTTTGGAGCTCAATTCCCTTGCCGCAGGCAGTGGCTACACACAGGCAGGCAGAGGTGTGTTTGACCCTTCATTATGAATTTGGGTTATTTCTTATTTTTCTCTTTCAACTTTCATTTTTCTGTTTGAGATGGTGTATGTTCCCAAATGCTTTTTATATTCAGGACAAGTTCTTGCTGTGATCATCTTACTCTGAATGAGACTTCAGTAGCAGCTATAGCTTTTTATACCTTAAATGTGAATTTCAGCGTTGGCTAAGCGAGAAATTAATTCTGACCTGCCTTCTGTACCAAACCTGCCAAATGAATGGCAATTAACTCTGGACTATTAAACCCCAAAAGCTTCTCTGCAGCTTCTGGGAGCTGACCTGGAACTTCCTTTACAAAAGCAAATCAGAAGCTGCAGATTTTTATTTATTTATTTATGGTGAGAGGAGAGGGAAAGAATACAAATGTTTTAATATCCTGTCTTCTGGTTCATTTTCAACTTTGATAGGTTCCTGGCAGGAGGAATTGCCCCCGTCTCTAGGCCCAAGGCAGAGCATGGTATTTGTTGCTGCTTCTCTTTGGCAGTCCCAGTACCGAGAGATTTTCGAGGTCTTCCTAAAGACAGAGGTTAGCCAAACTGACGGGCTGTGGGTTGTTCCCCCTCCAGGCGTGTCTGACACTGCTAAGGTTTCGTAACCAAGGTATTCTTTTGCTGTGCTGGAACAGTTTGTTGTGTTTATTTCCTGCTTTTAATGTTATATGTGTATTTAAAAAAGCAAATAAGCAAATACTTTTTCATAGATAAATAAGTAGCAATTTACATAGACCCGGGACCTGTCGGTGGAGGTTCTTGCTGGGGTCTGCATCTCCATGGCTGTGCGCATCTTTTGCTGTAACTGGGCCTGATGACTGTGACTGTCTGGCACATGGCTCCTGTGATGGTTCTCTCCCTCCACCCATTTGTTTCTGCAGTCTTGGAAGTGTTGCTGTGGTATTCTCACTGCAACTGGAAATAATAATTCTTGCCTAGTGACCTAGGACTGAGTAGGTGCATCCTCTACAGACAGACAAATACAACGGTAGTATTTAACAGACACCACTATAAATGACTGGATCTATTAATTGAAGACACAAATGGGTAGAAAAAACATTTACTTCACAATTATCAGGTATTTAACATTACGATTTCCCAGCAAAGCAGAGGGAGCACTGTTTTTTGTTTGTTTGTGGGTTGTCTGTTTTTTGAGCAGTAACAATCTGAGTGTTATACAGTGAAATTTGCTAAGCCTTTTAAACAGAGATAGTCACTTTGTTCTGTGTGTACCAAACATTTGGTTTTCCCTACATAACACTCGTACACTGCAAACCCTTCTGTGTACAAGGTGAGATGGGCGTGCTGATTGAAAGGCTCATGATTGACTGAGCTGTAGCATTCCCGGGGCTTCAAGAAAGGTTTTTACTCGATGCTCTTTCCCACAGGAGTTCACATTTGCTGTTTTATCTCTGGGAGTGAGCTTAGTGACAGACGCACATGGAGAGCCGGGGAGAAATGCCATGGGAGCTGCTTAAGAGCATTCAGATGCAGAGATGGCATTTGATTCCCAGGCATCTTTGCTGCATCCACTTTATATGAAATCTAAATCAGGAAACCCTACAGGGTATCAGGAAAGCAGACCTCTGATCTGCATGCTCTCGCCATTAAAAATCAAGTCCTGCTTCTGAAACAATAAACAAATCTAAAGGTTATTGAATAACTTCCCTTCGTTTCAGTGGAGCCTGTGAAGTGGCAGCATAGCAGGTGCATGGACATACAGCTGTGGGCATTACATTGCGAGAGGCCTCTGACAACGCGTTAACGGGCTGCCTGACATACGTGGTGTAGCTGTTTCCATTTAATGTAGAAATTGTGTTAGCCTAATTCCTGCATGTTGTTCAATCAAAATTCTCTGGCTGTGTTTTAAACAGAGTACCACTCTTCGGAAACAGTTCCCAGTTCCCGTGTTACACTGTTAATCAAATACTCTGTAAGAGACAGCCAAGTTTGAACTACTTCTTTGCATTTTATTTTGTCTGCATTTATGCTAATTTATATTTATAAATATCTGTGGGTGGGTAATTGAAGCTCTGCAGTAATCCTTTTTCTTTCCCTGTATAGAGTCTGAAAAATCTAAAATACCTTAGGAGTAAGCATGCTAATATTATGTAGATACTTTGCCTTTCATTTAATGGAAAGGTAATTTTTTCTGATTCATTTGGTGCTGTGAAATTAAGAAAGTCACTGGAAATGAATGTAAAAGTAAATGACTAGATGGGAAAAAATGATAAAAAAAAAATATCTGCAGCTGTGAGATACGGTGCTCTATGATGTCAGAACTGTGAATTGCTGATGAAGTTTAAAGTAATTCCATTTCGCATGATATTTTTAAATTCTCATATAAAACAATTGATTTAAATGTAGAACCTTTGAAATACAAAGAATTAACCTCACCCTCCAGACATGATGCTTAAGGTTAAAAATAATAGAAACATAAATCTTGTGTAAGTCTTATTAAAAAAGAAATATCTGCACTATCTGAGTTGGATTTCTTTCAACCAAAAAGTCCTATTCTGAAATGCTACCGTTCTGACAGTGTGACAAATTGCTGGAACAAATGCTAAATAGTTAAATGGACAAGTGATGGATGGCCTCATAAGCCTTGCAGGGCAGCCTGTGTAAGATACTAATTGGTTCTGTGGAACTGGTTTTAGTCAATAAATTCACTTGAGAGATCTTTGCCTGTGTGTGTGTATGTGTTAGATATCTTTAAAGAAAGCAGTGCTGTAGGTGACAAACCGTTTGCAATGTATTAGGCCACCAACAACTTCATTTTGCCCTCTATACCATCTACCGTCTTTCAAGGATATAACCTACTCAAAATCTATTATTGATGCATTGCTGTCTCTCAAAGGCTTCTGAATTATGAGTTTATTTGGAAGCCTCCAGAATATTTTGATGCTAAGAAAAATGCCCTCATTAAGTTTTCCAGTGTTTGCAATTGCTCTTTTTTTTTTTTTTTCCCTGCAATAGATTCTATGACCATTGCTCACTTAGAGCAATGCTTTCTGCTGCAGATAGTCTAGATATTAAGGAACTCCCCTGGTGAAGGAAGTTGTCAGGGGGAGTACAGGCGATCAGACCTCACCCTTGGGACCAGTGCCAGCAAAGACCTGAGCAGCCTCTGCTGGGCCAGAGTTTGAGGGCGTGAGGGTTTTCAGGGCTCCAGGTTGGAAGGCAGGCCCCGGTTGCTCTCCAATTTGAAACCCCTGGGCTTTGCTGAGCTCTCATGGTTTGGCTGGGGGGTGGCAGTGTGTCTGTGCGCACTGCCGTCGTGGGCAGAGCTTGCAGCTCTGGGCTGGAGGTAAGAGCTGTAGGCTTTCGGTGGCTTCCCGCTCAGCATCCCGGCTGCTGCGAACACTGCGTGGACACCTGCTCAGCTACCGCCCTGCACAGCCCCCAGCAGGACCTGCTGCTCACGGTTGGTGCTGAGAAGAGCTGCCCTGAAGCACCTGCCTTTTAAGTCCTTAAGCCCTTTGCTGAATGTGGCCCCCAGTGATTTCAGTGGAAAAATGTGGAGACACCAGGTGTTGGCTTTGTTTTTGGTTTTGTTAAAAGCAGAAAAATCATCAATGCTAGGAAGACACTGTTTTCATTCATGCTTTAAAACAAACAAAAACACAAACTAAAACCACCTTATTAAGTGAGCCAAGGCAGGGGAGAAGGGTTGAGAAATGCTTTCCTAGTTTTTCTAGATAGCAATTTCCTGTTTAGTAAAATAGGATTGATTAATTCTGAAAACATCAGGACTTAGAAAGCTAATCTTTGAGATGAAGGTAAAATCAGAAATTAATTTAGCATTTAAATAACACTAAAGTTCAAGGAAAAATCAGGTCCATGTCTCAGCTCTATTGTGATCCCAGTTGTGCTGTAAAATAAAACTTATTTTTTGGGAAGGGACTGAAAATGGGTTATGTATTTCCGGTTGCTTTGCATTCTCTCTCATGCTCACATATATAAGATGTTTTATAATTAGAGACTGTACTTCAGCTGATGTATATTAAAAAAAAAAAAAAAGCCTAATAACATTTAGTAGCTACCTTAGCAGCAGTGTTGAAATAATTAGCAAAAATAAGGTATTTCTAGAATGGCCTGTAATAATAAAAAAAAAAAAAAAAAAAGGAGAATAAGAAGCACAGGTGACCTATACCAAGGCTGTCTGATATATCTGAGATTCAAGAAAACTTGCAGAGAACAAAACAACAAAACCTAGAGTACCTCCCTGATATATTTTATAGTTAAACCTATTAGTATACATATTTAAGGAGGGAGCTGGAAAGAAGATGTGGTGTATGGGGAGGATATGGACTCAGAGATGCATATGCTCCTTGTCAAGCTTGTGGGAGGAGGTCGATGTCATGGAAGACTTGCCGTGTCTGGCACGCAACCTGTCTCTGGCTCTCCACTACAGGAAAAACATAACTTGTCACTAAAAAAGGAAAATTCAGTTATGTAACAACAATACTAATAGCTTTTTCCTTAAATCCTAACATATTATTAGGTTTTATGCCAAAAAAAAAAAAGGTCCAATGAAAGCTTATATTGGAGCAATTATCTGTACATAGAAGGTAGGTTTCTTGTGCAAGTTAGCTGACTGAGGTGTACAATGAGTTGAACAGATTTGTAGATCATCAAACAAAAAGGGGCTGAATTATAAGAGTAAAGAGGTAGCCTGTTAGGAGAAACTTACTGTATTTGTAGCCAACTGCGAATTAGGGGATAAATACAATGTACGTTCTTCTTACATTTAATCAGACTCTGTGGCTCCAGAGCAAAGGCCCACGCGTCCCTCTGGAGCACATTTATAATGAATATTTTAGTTCATTAATACGAAGGATTGTGACTGTACACAAAACAGAACAAACAAACATTATGTGATCTCCAATACACTGATCTGTATTTATGCTCGTGTAAAAGCCTGAGGTAGACTCATTTAGGATATTGAGCCATAAAGTTTAACTACTGAATCAACCAAAGATGGTAGACTAGAAATCTTCTATGTAACTGAAATATTTTTTATAAAATCATTTAGCCTTTTTTGTTAAAGTTGATTTTGACCTTTGCACTAATTTTTGTGTTTTATATTCTAGAATGTAACACACTTTACTAGACATAACGTGCAATGAATCTTTGTCAACGTCAAATATCCACAATATGGCCCTTAAAATGCTCTTATAGGTAATCTGGCAATCTACAAGTGATGTTGTGCCAAGTGAAGAGACATTACAGCATAGAGTGAGTGGTCACCAGACTTTAAATAAATTTAATTCCTGTGAAGCAGACAGGATTAAGTACCAACATCCATTTGCTTGTAAATCAATGGGAGATGAAGGACTTGTGCTCATCTGGATGTGGGAAATCTCTCCTTTGAGTTTAGCTGTTGAACTTGGATATGGCAAGTGTAAGGTACATCATTTAGTGTAAAGAGCTTGTACTTACTATGTACGTGTAAAAGTCATGACGCAAATCCCAAACAGCTTTGAGTTTCTGCAGAATCCCACTAGTCACTTCAGAAACGAAGAATAAACTGGGACTTGAGTACTGATGATAAGGGAACTGCTCAAAAAGCTGCTCTCAGTTTCCAAAGTTTCTCAGCTAGTATAACTTGTACGTTTTTTAAATTAAGAGTTTACCTTCAAATAGCTTATGAAACACATAGGTGATGAGCTGATACGTTTGTCACACTTATAAACACATGGATTCCTACATATACAAAGTGTTGTATCACATCTGTGGGAGAGACTGCAGCTGCTCATAACTTTGACTAGAAGAAATTTGCTGACCTCCTGGGTTCGTTAACAGTTTAGACTTCTATTGCTTAACCTTTTAAAAAGATTTTGAAGAGTATATAAATGCATGTCTTTTCAGAAAACCTGAATGTGCAATGTTAGAAGAGAAAATGAAGAGATAGAAAGAATAAAACTACCAAAATGTCAAACTCAAAAGGACCTACTGAAATTCAGGACAAAATCCAGTTTCAGGTAAATTCTTAAGTTACCATCTGTTCTCTTCACAAGTATCTTTTATATACTATAAATATACTGTACAGTAACAGCTTCCCAGCTGTGAAGAGCCCATTTGCTTGACTGCTCTTTTAATTCCTCTATAAAAGTTTGGTTTTGAAGTTGGCCATCTGCCTAGATGGCAGTGTGATAGGCATTAATAAAATATATTATAAAGAATAAATTAAAACATCTGCTAAAATTAATAGGAAAAAATTATTCAGCATAGAAGGAAATACAATAGCATGGAGAAACTGAGTAGTCTGAATTGATAATCATAATTTTAAGATACGGAGATAATAAAGGGGGGCATCTGGGATCTGGTCCAGCAAGCCACTGTAACTATAAGCATGAGAGCAGCCCTGTTCTTAGCTTACTTGCACGTAAACCTAAAACTAAGCATGTTATTTGAAAGAACCAGACATCCAGAAACAGTTTTTACATTCTAGTACAGCTATATAGTTATCAAAGATTTATTTTACTGTTCAATATAATGCTTAACAGCTGCAGTTTTATTGGGCAGGTAAGAGGACCGTAGTTCCACCTTTGTTGCTGACATGTATGTTAGGGTACAGGCTAACACAGAATACAGTCATTGCTCCTGCCTCTCTGGCAAAAGGAGTTTGACTTAAACTAAGGGCAAAGAGAGCTAGGGAGATGGAGCGAAGTTAATCTTGCTAGTCATAGCTAGTAAAACATGGGACAGTGAGCACAAGGGACAACTTGGGAGGTTCAAGTCGGATATTAGGAAAAACTTCCTCACAACGAGGGTAGTACAGCACTAGGAGAGGTGGTTTGGGGAGGTTGTGGGATAATTCTTCATCCCTGGAAGTTTTGGGAGCTTGTTTAGGCATGTCTGGCCATGTCTGTTTTTCTTTTCTTTTTTTTTTTTTTTTTTTTTTTCATCCTCCTTCAAGTTAGAGGTTAGACTACAGGACCTCTAGAGGCATCTTCCAACCAACTTGTTTGCTCAGATCAAAGCTTGCTCTCTGCAGCAGAGATCAGAAGCAGGCACCTGGCAGCAGTGGTGGGGAAGAGGTGCATATTTGCCCCCGGTATTCCCCTATCATCTGGCAATAAGGGGTCAGACATTTCCCAAATGAAAGATGTTGTCTTTGTATTTATTTAATAATCATGAACAAATTTGTCTGATGCATTTCGTTACTTTTAACAAGTAGCTATTTCAACCGTGAGATATACTAAAATTGACCTTGTTTTAGAAAGTGTGTTGGTTTTAATATTTAATGAAGGGGTATTTCTGAGAAAAAATGTTATACATTTAATTACATTTTCCTGGTACACTGTCAGCTCTGTCTTACTGCTACATTGTGAGCAGGAAGGAGATGTTCAAATTCCTGTTTGAGTCAATCATATTAATTCTTCTGTGCTGTCCCTGGGTGGGACCTTTGTGCTCAGTCTCTTAAGGATGTTGGCTTGGGAAAAATGCTTTCACTTTCTTGATCAGCCATGTAATCCATGCGTCAGTAACTGAAGTAAAACCAGGTTGTCATTATATAATTCCTAGCATTAAAAATGAGCAGGTCTGATTCGGTCCCTGCCGAGGCTGAGCTGGGAGGTAAGAGTTTGCAGCATTTTCCCTGGTTGCTGAGTACTGCATTATCTGCGAGTCTCCTCATGTTCCACTTATTTTTTAAACTGGTCCTGGGTTTGTCCCTAGCATGCCTCAATACCTGAGTCTGTTAAATTATATTATTTTGGAAATCTTCTGTGATTACTGCCTAATCCCTTTGTGCACATCTCTTGGCCTTCTCCTGGAAACAAGGATTAACCTTCTGTGGCATTTTTGATCTAGCTAGCCATGGAATATGAATCACTTCTAATGCTGGTAAAGGGCTTTGTGAGCTGTGTGAAATCTGCCTTCTGAGATGCAAAGCACGACGATAAACTTCCTTTACTGTCGCAGAGAACCATCTGTGTTGTGGCCGGGAAGACATGCCCGTCTCGGTGTCATTGTCACTAGCAGCGATTTTCTTGGGCAGAACGTTTTCTGTTGTGTGCAGCACTGAAGGCTCAATAACACTCACTGATCAGCTGGATGCCCTCAGCAGCGGCTTGTCGTGCCGCTTGCTGATGGTGTCTGGTCAGGCTGCGCGCCCATCCTGGCCCGGTGGAGAGCCACTGGGGCCTGCGGAGCGTGGCGGCCGCCCTGGCTGTGAGCGCGGCCTTGCTCTTGGCTGGCTGCTGCTCACAGGCCGGATCCTGAGGTGTCGCGCCCAAGGGTGGCGCTGGGGCACCGGAGGAGTGTCTCCTGTGTATCAACTCAAAGAAGTGTGTGTCAGGCCTATAATTATCATCTGAAGGCCTCTTTCCGTTTGCTTTCATCTGGACATTTTCTTACCGCCCTTTGTTCCTTGAAAACAAGCAACGTCCTTTTGGGGTGAACAATTTCGTGTAGGAAGCATCAGTTGTCTATATTCAGTTTTATGCTCTCTCAGTTCCTTACGAAGGCATGCAGGAACTTGTCTCAGCACACAATTAGAAGCATACTTTAGGGAGTATCGTGTGTGTGTATATACACATATATAAATTTGTATTTATGTAACACATATAAAAATAAAAGCCAAAGTCCTTCGGTTTTTAGCAACCTGCTTATTAATTTGATATCATAAGGATGTAGGCTTGTAGAGAAGCCCTGATGAAGGCCAGGGATGGAGACAGATAAAAGAAAAAGAAGGCAGATATAACCAAGACAAAACTGATCCAGGAAGCCAAAGACTCATGATTAAATAGATAAGACTACTCTGAGAAGAATTTAGTTTGTATCTTCTTTTTTTTCTTTCTTTCTTTCCTGTTATGGATCATTTTTATAGTTATTTTTGGTGCGTGGGGAGTCTTTTACTTCAGGTAATACAAGTTTTGCTATCAGGGTATATTGCCATGGCACTCAGTACCACTGCACTAGTTAAGGGTCTGCGAGGAGTATTTCTGTTATAAATGTGGAAGATTACATCTCTGTCTTCTCATATTGCATCATCCTGAAACTTGAGAAGTTGTCACTGGAGAGGCAGTTATTTCTACCAAAACATTAAGAATATAAGTAATATTTCTAACCTATGCAGTGGCATAAGAATCTATGGATTTCGTAGAACAGAGGAGATTGGGGTTTTGGTTGTTTGATTGTTTGTTTTCTTTGTTTTGTCCCAACTATATAAGTTATATATCAATACCACAAAAAAGAAATTTTGCTTGCAGCTAGTTGAAAATTAGGTTTAATTGCATTTATAGTTGTCAGGGGTGAGGGAGAAGGAGTGACACAGTTGAAACCCTAAGAGAGCTGAGAAAAAAGCAGTGGGGCTGTCCAGAAAATACAACTCCATCCTGTGAAAGAGAGATGGTATTATTTTCAGTTTGCAGATTCTTGTTTTCAGGAGCAGCCTGTGCTGGAAGAAGAGCCTGTGTTTCCTAGCAGTGACTCACTGATTCTCATGAGCAACAGGGAGAGCGCGTGTGAGGTGAGCCAGGAGCGCCTGTTAGGATCTGGGCAGACGAGGCTATTAGCAGGCTGGAGCCTGAACATTTTGGAAGAGTGAGACAAAGACCAGGGAGCCCAGGGATGTTTGGAGGGGCAAAAGGAGCCTGGGGGCAGCGTGAAGGAATCTCTAGAGCTGTTTGATAATGTGTACCAGATTAGAGGAGTGTCTTGAATCATCCATGAAATGTGTGAAACAAGTGATATGAACAGTTTAACCAACTGAGAGGAAATGAACTGCAAACGCAAAATTAAGATTACCATTTCAGAATACTGTTTTATGTGAAGAAAGCTAAGTGGTGTTGTCACGGTTGGTAATTTTTAGTTATCATAACTTAGCTTTAGGAATGCTGCTTAATATAAATGGATGATCATATTTTCTTATTCAAAATCTTTAGGGTTTCTAAGGTGCATTAGTACACTCACCCAGGAAGGTGCCACAGATACTTAAAGGTTTTGATGTGTCTGACAGCTGCTAGTTGTTTGCTTACCAGCAGGGGGACTTTGCTTGCGAGCTTCGTCACCAGTGTAGAAGTGTTTCATACATGTGCCATGCAGTATAAACAGCAGATTGCCTGCCTTGTTTGCCAAGTTCTCAGGACATTGGTGCCTATGAAGTTCCTCTGGGAGTACTGAGCAGTCACAACTGTTTGCTATGTTAGTGTTGTTTTTTTCCCAGGACACGAACAGTTCAGCGTCATGTCAACATAGTCGCTGTTAGCATGATCTCTCATCCTGCAGAAAGATCTGAGTTGGGCTTAAAAGAGAGCCCATCATAATTAACAAGGATGTTAACCTCCTCCTTGAGGGAGAGCTGATTTCCACAAAGACTCCTTCCCATGGGATGATCACTGCTGGAAGGAAGGAAAGAATAATTTGACTCTGATTTTTGTGATATTGAGAGCGATTATGTACTTGGCAAGTCGAGCTGCTCATGTCATGGATTTGCTTCATCTTTCCCATTGAGCCATTCCATGAGGTTTCCAGATTAGGTGACTATTGTCACACAGAGCTCTTCTGACTGCATAAACTGTTTGTTTCTTGATTTGCATTTTTTCCTTAATTAGCCTCTGGTCTTTCAGGGTTGCCTCTCTCCATTCAAGTACTAGTACCCCAATGCCTCGCTTTTACACACTTTTTTCTGCCATCTGCTCGAAGGAGAAATTTCTCAGTAGCTCCTAGTGTTGTAAAGAGTAATAGATGTTAAATGCAATTGCACTTATAGATAGAATTCCTTCCCCTTTTATTTCATTATTGCTTTCTACTCCTAGGCTACTTGGCAATCCAGTGGAGGACACTACTAGACTTGAGAGTTCTTCTACAAATTTTTAAATCTTTGTGGTTCTCTTCTGTAAAATGCCTCTCAAAAATAAATTTGAATCTACACTGTAGCTGAATTTAAAATAAATTTAGTTACTGGTAATCCAAATAAATACATGTTCCTAAAATTAAAATGGCTATTTGGAAACATAGGTGGACATGATGCATACAAATGCATTGATTAGAAACAGTGTAGTGTGATCATATGCTAAATTTTTCATCTTATTTCCCTGTAATTCTCAGCAGTGTAAACCTGAAAGTGGCAAAAAAGAGGAAGTGGGAAAACAAAAATTCTGTGTAGCAGTAGAAACTGGAGATGCACAGCAGAAGTTCACACGTCTTCTACCTTTGTGTGCTAACACTTCTGATTTGAACTGTTAATTGCTCTTGTGCTTTTAACTCTTTGGCAACCATTGTTTTGAGTTGTCCGTTACACCAGGAGAAGCCACTGTTTAATATAAAAGGAGTGAGGGAAATACTTTATTGGCTTTTTATTGCCTAAAAGTCTCTCTCAGACTGCATTTCATCTTAGTTTAAACAGCAGCCACTTTCAGAAAGTAGCAGTGTCCCTTAGAATAAAAGTGACAACACTTATTCTAAACAAGCATCCTTCAGTATACCCAATACAAGTGACTGGCTTTAATTTTGAGGGGAAGCTGGTAAGAAGGAAAAACTTTCATTTCTCTTATTATCCTTACATTCTTTATTTTATTTCTTCTGGTTTTATTAGCTGGATATCAGTCCAGTTCATACAATATAATCAGAATTGTTTAAAAAAAAAAAAAAAAGTAGTGCTCATACCTTACCCAGTGATACTGTATGGATTTATCATGAGATGCACAAAGTTTATCCTCAGATTTTACCTTCAGGGGTCTTAAAGATTTTACATTGGGATGGTGTTGTAAGTATCAGATCTTAGGTTATATTCACAGTGATCCACAGAAAATAAAAATAATAGTAAAGATAAACCCCCTTATTTTTATGATGGCAAACTGAACAGATAAGAAAGTAAGTTTTGACCTGTTTCATATTGTCTTTTCCTGAGTTTGTGTGTTGTTTTAATGTAAATCGTTACTTTTAAATAGACAATATGGGTTAACACAAAATAAGTTACTTTGTATGTACGACTTACAACCTAAAAGCGAGTATTCAGTCACGATATCCATGACAATTTTCCATAGAGAAGTTCTATGTCAAAGATTGCATGCATGAGTTGATCTGTAAGAGAAATCCACATTTAGTCTTCAGCTGAACTCTTTGAACTCGGGAAATTGTCTTCAGTTTGTCAACTTGTCTTCCATACATGTAGTACCTGGAGACAGGCAGCAGCCAAATGGTAGTTCACTGGCATGGGGATTCTTACAGTGCCTCACAGTCCTAAGAGATTACAAATATTTTTTCAAAGACAGTCTTTTACATTGTTCCTTACCTTCACCTACGATGCTCATTTAGCTCAGCTGAGGAAAGGGCATGTAGCAGTGACACTCCTCACTGCAGACCTGGTTTATCATCTCAGCCTCTCTACAAAGGACAACTCAGAAGCAGAGAGAGACATCTGTGCATTTGTTTGCAGTTCACAGGTTGTTTTCTCCCCAATAATATTTTGCAGCAATGAAGGCACAATTAACAGAATTGGTATGTTAATTGGTATGTTTCTGTTTTTGACATTATTGATTCTAATTAAATGTAATGATTCTAGAGGATCTAAATGGCTTCTTCTGTATATTTGCAACACTTTGGAAATCTTAAGTTGTATGAAGATTCTCATCAATGCCAGAAGTACCAACTTTGACATCTTTTTTGTTTTACTAGTATTATGGGTAAACTTTGATCTTAAGGGAGAAGGAATGTTTCAGTTCAGTCCAAAAGTTTCTTAAGAGATGTCAAATCTGGGTTTCGTGAGAAGTTCTGCCTTTCTGCGTCTGCTTAGGAAAGTGGTGGGGATGGAGGGAGTAAAGGGGGCACACAAACTTGTGTGCCTATTTTTATCTCTTCCTTCCTTCCCTTTTTTTTTTTTTTAACCAGTAGAAGTTGCTAGTGACTTGGAAAATTAAACTTAATAAGTATACTGGCCTTGAACATACAAAGTGTACAACACAGAGTATAGAGATTACTACTGAGCAGTGCATGCCAGGTGGCTACAAACAGCAAGTCTTTGTCAGCTGATGTAAGTTCAGTTTACAATAGCTCAAATTTTCAGTGGAAAAAAAAATTTAGGAGGCCTACAAACTCTCCGGACTAGTCTGTTGCCTGGGAAACTGCACTCTGTAAATTAGGGTAAGGGGAAAACTTGGCTATTAGATATGTATTTTTTATAAATATTACATTGATTTTTACAGTAAACATTCAAGCAAACACTTGGCTATGGACTTGCCAAGACTTCTTATGCTTGTACAGCCCTGAGAATGAGGCTGGGGCATTTTTATTGTAAGCAATGCATAGTTGCATCGGAGGTTAAATACTAAGCAAAAATCATTTCTTTTCCAAGTGTATCAGACTATGTGTTGTAGATATAAATTCTTTTCCTCTCAATATTAATGGCTTGTTGTGTCTGCCTTATATGCAGAGTGGACCGCTGCAAGAATAGTTGAATCCCTCCCTCCCAAGCCTGGCATAATTGAAAAAGGCAAGGGAGAATAAGGATCGCCTGAACTCTTATAGCTCTAATCATTTTTTATCCTGTAGGTGTCCCCTCTTTTCTTAGCACTTGTATTTTTCAAGAGCATGAGCTTAAATTTTTATAAGGGATATATAGCAGACAGATTTACTTAATATGTGGTAAAGCACAGAGCACCGACTTTTAAAATTGTTAAAATAGAATACTTAGTCAGATTGGGCACTCCAGACACTGAAATTTTATTTGCATACAGTTTCAAATGAGAGTTTTGAAATATGCTAAGAGCTGCGATCTAAATGTATCATTCCGAACTTCTTTTGAAAAAGAAGAAAACAAGGTGGTGTGAAAATACTAAATAATAGATCCTACTTTGGCTAATCAACTGGACAAAAGCTAATGGTTTTTGCAGACCCTACCTCTCTGGGAGACAGCATACATCGACATTTGCATTGAGAGAAAAAGAAGGCAAGCAAACATCCTGGGTGGAACTAGATATATAGAGGTGGTGAAAGCTCAAGTGAAAATGAGTTTCAGGGAGCTACTTCCCTCTGCAAGTGCCTTGCAAGGCAATTCTTCCAGAACAGGAAGAAATATTCTTCTCTTCTTCAGGATTATTTTTTAAAAGAGCAGCCGTCCTGCTGTCTGGACAGCAATGGGCATATCCAGTAGCTGAGCACGTGCTCCCAGTCACCAGTCTCATTCTTCAAAATGCACTACAAATTGGCTGACCAGCCTTTTCATATCTACTGTCCCTTTGGTGGCTCTGGAAGGTGGCTGCTGACACCCTGGGGCTGGTGTTTTAGCCCTCTGGATTTCCTTTCAGCTATGATGGCTCGCTCAGTGGTCGCTTGCTTGCTAGGCAGTGATGTCCCGAGCTGTGCTGAGCACTGGCTTTGCTCTCTGTGCCCTCAGGAGAGCTGCAGATTTCCCAGAAGCTGGTTTCTGGGTTTGGTCTCCCGTGTTTCCTTCTGCCAGGCTTTTGTCTTTAGCAGTGAACTGGTTTCCTTGGCTCAAAAGGAGTTACCTTTAAAACTGATTTTCCAGTGCCGATTTGGGTCTGGCAGGAAGAGAATCTGCAGATTTCATGTTTGTGCACGTGCTGCAGGAGTCCCCAGTCTTTTACTCAGGCAAGCTCCTATGAAGAAACTCACTGAAAAGCTAATGGCTTTTCTGGTAGTAAATCCATTCTTTCTCTGGGATTAAGCCTTGCAGTAACCGTGGGCACTGATCTCTCTCACAGAGTTCTTCAGACATGGTCTCTGCCTAAGTGACAAACTGAAGTTAGAGAGTGAATGCTCCAATCCATACTAGAGATTATTTTCACTATCAGATGGAACTGTGGAACTGAGAAGTTGACATGGGGATAGTTTCCTGACTGTCACCCTTGTGTATTAGAAGTAATCACGTAGGACACACTGCAGTCTTCTGGACTGGCAGAGTTTATTTTTATTGCTGTAATTGGGGTATGTTAGGGAAATTTGGTATTCATTGCCACTCAGCTTCCTCCTCAGCTCCCGGATGGCTGAGATTTACTTCACTTGGCTATTATTGTACTATATTTACTTACATTGTTTATCCTTTTTTTTTTTTTTCTTCTTCCCTACAAGGGATATTTTCCTGTATTCAGGAAAGGTATGCTATAAAAATCATGAAACTGTTTTATTAGATAAGTGTTCCACCTGGACTATTCTATCTAATTCTTCCACCAGTGGTCCAGAGCATTCCCCAGCAGAGCACTTAGCAGTGTGACTAATCTGTTGCATATAGTTTGTTCTCTATCATTTTCTCCCTGATGAGAAGTTTGTATAAACACTGCGATGCTTTCCTGTGGTAAGACATTGTTTATGTGTGTAAATGTATACATTATTTATGGGCATGCTCAAAAAAGTGGCTTTGAGAAGAGAACCAGCCTGTGGCCCTTGGTTGTTCTGGGAATTTATTCCAAAGCCACTCTTGTTATCCTTCGAGGAAGCTCATTTGCTACCAAAATCATCTTTATTACTGAATGAAGTTACTGATGTTACAGAATAAAGCTGTTCATGCTTTTAGAGATTTGTTTTTTTAAACTATGTTTAAATATGTTTTAAGATCCAGGTCCAATGGTTGTTTTCATGATCAAGTCTGACAACTTTTGTATAGTTCGATGTTTCCACTAATTCCACTAAATTAGAATACCAGACAGAGTTGCCCATGAGCAACAGTAAATGGCAAGATAAAACTGGTCTTGACTGCAGTGTAATTGTCTAAAGGCAGTAAAAAAAGTTGTACACAGCTTTCTTTTTTACAGTATTGGTCATTTTAAAGAGAATCTCAGTGACAGAATTTGAAGTCATACTTTCTGGTGCTCTTAAGGCCTTGTTATTGTGCATCTCTAGGCAAGTATAGACGGGGCTTAATCCAGCTTGTTTAACCTCTTTATATTGAATTATTAACTCTGTAAGATGTTTATGATGGTGCAGATGACCCTAGGACACTTTTCTTTCTCTGAAAACCAAAACCAAACCAAAACCAAAAAAAAAACAAAACCAGCCAAGAATATATTGTGCTTTTAAAGAATAAGATACAAAGGTTGGGGGGGAAAAAAGTCATAAATGATTACTTGTTTTTGGAGCACGTGCTAAGTAGCTGTAGTGCTGTGAATTAGCCACAATGATTATGGGAAATGAGAAATGCAACATGAAATAAAGAAGTATTATGCTGAAGAAGAATACAGGGATATCTTACGCTTCTTAACTTCTGAATGAAAAGAGTAAACACCTGATTAAAAATAAGCAGTTTATCTCTCTGCCTACTGAATTGCTTTCTGAAAACACTTATATTAATTCTGGGCTAAGTAAGCAGCAGTTGTGAGCATTCAGTTAGTCTTTTCTGAGAGATGTATTCCCTGGCAGGATTGCACCAATAAAACTCTGCTTCCACCAAGTTTTATATTCTGCTTAAACAATCTGCTTGTATTGTCTCATCACTGATTCCTAAAGTGCTTTTCAGATTACCCTATTTTTCACGTCCCTTATTTTGGAGTATCGTATTTTATTCCTTAAAGAAGTAAGGGTTGAGTCTACTTGAGTCTCAGGGTCAAACAGGAGCATCTACTTAATTGAAAGCTCATTTCTTATCTTGATTTTAATTGTAGAAATGGAACAATGAGATAATCCAATCTACTCAGTATTCTAAATAATTCAAGTCACTTTATTCAGATCTCTAAGAAGTGACTGTTAGCAGTTTGGAATTTGAAATAGTACGTATTGCCTTATGCTTAACAAAACACAGATAACTGACAGTCCCTTCAAATAGGGAACAGTTCATTTTGTGATGCAAAACAGATAGCTTGGTTGGGAATAGTATTGTGTATCTATATGCAGGATTAAATCCCAGACAGAAAGCACAGGCAGATGAAAAGATTGTATTGCTAATCTTTTTCTTGCAGTAAAACTGAATATTTCATAGTCCTCAAGAGAGTAAGGCAAGTGGCTGGTTAATGCATTGGTTGTGTTTGACATACCTTATAACTATTTTTGAACTTTCAGCTGCCTTCTTTAAACAGAAGCAATTTCTTGTTGTGATTGAATAGCTGTCACCAGTAACAATCTTGTATTAGGAGATTTACATGTTAGAGAACATTATACTTCCATCATAGGTAAGCAGTATTCCTGATATCATTGATAAGTGCTCAAGAGCTAAGCAATCTTCACCTAAGACTGTCTTCATTGCTTAATTAATTACAGGAAGGGTTTGGTTTCCATGTTTTTATTATTATTGCTATTAAAATAGTTTGACATACATATTTTGAGAAGCTGAGATTGGCATTCTTAGAGCTTGCGAACCATAATGATAACTCTGATAGCCAAAGTAATCAGATGGTGCTTGGGAGCCTATTAGTTCAGCTCTTTGCTTTCACGTTGTATCACAATGGTGTGTTCTTCAGTATCTGCCATTTGTAAACCTGCCAGCATCTTAGTACATGAAACATCAGTAAAATATTTCTGGGCATGCCGCCGAAGGGAACTGCTTCATGCATTTGGCCCTTTTCCTCTTCTCTGGCTGGTGCTTTCTGAGATCACTGCTGGAGATCAGCCCAAGCAATACGTACCTCTCTGTGCCCAATGTGGCTTGGATGTGCGTGTCTAAGGCTGTTCCACTTGTCCAAATAATTTCCAGATGGGTAGGTAGCAGCATCTTGGATGTCATCCTTCTGGGCTGACATGCTCATTAACTAACTGATCCAACAGCAACCACTTAACACATGAACCCCCTCTAAAAGGAACTGTTAAACTGGTGGGTTGAGTGAACTCCCACTGACGTTATATGGAAGATGATCTGGAAAACATTTCAGAGCTCTAATGAGTTAAAAAGCAACCTATGCATTGAAGGGGAATAATAACGTTTTTGTGTTCCTGTGGTGAAAAATCATAGCCGAAGATATGTTTAAACTTGAAACAGCATGCAAAAAGCAAAGCTCCTGTTGGTGGTGGGAGCCCTTCTGCATACAGGTGAAGCAGCTTTGACCTTGAGCCAGCCCTGTCCAAGAGGAGCACCTAGTTATGGGGGCTGATCACAGGCAGAGTTGCTCGGTTTAAAATATAATTTTCCAAAGCTACAGACAAATACTAATCCTTCAATCAACTTTTTTTTTCTTTTTTTTTTTCCCCCCTTACATTATGACACCCGAAGTCCATAGAATCACAGCATAAATTAGTGTGGAAGGATCTCTGGACGTCACCTGGCAAGTTCCCCTGCCTCAGAGCAGTTTCATCTTAGATGAGGTTGCTTAGGGCTATGGCCATTCAAATTCTGAATATCTCCAAGGATGGGTATTTCGTAAGCCTTCAGGGCTTTTCTATTGCTTACCTTGTTGTGAAAAAATTAGTTAAACCACAGTTGCATTGCCACAAAAATGTAGCATTCCCACAAGTATCCATTGTAGTGCCCTTCCACGTCTCCCAGGAAGTTATGCAGAAAAACTAGTAGGCAGTAAAGGAGCCTTGCAACATGACTGTAATGTGGGCTCAGCATGATGTTATACTTGGAGCATATGCACTATGCCTTCCTTGTTTCAATACAGAGTATTTCTTATTTCATATAGCTCTACATGAGGTGTTCGCATTTTTTTTTTATTTAAGCTACTGTATGTGATTGTCGTAGCTGCATCAAGATTCTGAAATTGTCCATAAAAAAAACCTCTTTTGCATTTGAAGAAAGAAGTAGTCTTTGAGAAGTCAAAATAATTTGCTTTTGAAACTGATTAATTTTTAGTTATTTTAATTTTAGATAACTATTAGTCTTTTGAGATATATTTTCTACAAAAAAAAAAAGTACTGAAACTCAGATTTTTAGTGGTGAGAATCTGGCCAGCACATTAAAAAATGAAGAACTTACACAAGTGTACGTGCAGCAGTATTTATGTAACATTCTGTTAGAGCAATGCATTATCAACGGCTGAATTTACATTCAGTGACCTGGATGTCTCCAACCATATTTATTTGCTAATGGGCTGGAATGCCGATGTCAAAAAGCATAGAATGACTCCAGAACAAGTGGCACCACGTGGAGAATAGGTGAGCTCATAATGGGAAATGTGATCAGGCCTTAAATGATTTATGTGGTTTTAGCTTGCTTTTTTTATTTCATCTGTTTAACTTAACTTGGGGTTAATTAAAAACTTTTTCCTAGAAGATGGTTGATATACCCACATGACAATTCTCTGTAGTTATAGATGAGTGTTGAATACTTTCTGCAATGATTAAGTTAAGCAATATTGTTTAAAATAAATCAACAAGAAACAACTATATAATTTTCTTAGAAACTTAATTATGCAAAGTGTAGTTGCTTTATCTTTGCCAATTCAAGGTTTCCATTCTTGCTGTTGAGGGGTCAAAAATGAAATATTTATGTTTACAGAGAGTATGCAGGTTTTGTGGGTCCCCCCCACAATTGAATTCTAGGAATTAAAACCTAGAATGTTATTTGTCTCTCTAGAAAATAGGGCATCTTTGCACTTGCTATTAAAAAGACTTGGAAGTCTGACTTCTGTTGCAAAGCAAAGAAACTTATCTTTACCAGACTTTCAATTTTTGGTCAGAAATGGAGGCTTGCTGATGACAGTTGTTTCTCTCTCTGCAAGTATATAATAATTTTCAAACCAGTTTCATGAACCTGGTAACCATATCAATCAACGTACTTGAAAAGGAAGCCACCCACATTTACTGAAGTGTGTGATGTGATACGGAGGTTACGAATGAATTTGAAATCCCATCTGGAAAAAAAGTTGTTTTTCAAGATAACCAGAATCTGTACGTGCAAATGCAAAGGTTGAACTTCCATGCCCACAATTGCCACTTGCATGACTATTTAAGGAATTTTTTGGCAAGCAGAAATTGGACACACCTTGGATTTATGAATTTTGATGGATTAGTACGTTAGTTACCTTCATCAAGGTAATGGTGATGACCACTGCAACAGCCTCATAGGAGTTACTGTGCATACAGGCTTTTCCATTTGCTGCACTGAATGGATGATCTGCAGAGACTTGAATGATTTTCTTGACAGGCTGAAATAGCATTAAAAGTTTGCAGACAAAGCCAGATCAAAGGAGGCAAGCAGTTGTCTTTGGTTGAAGACTGCCTCTCCTGCCTCTAACAAGGGAGACAGGAACCAGCTGGTATGAACGCAGGAGCAATATCCCCACTGCCCACTGTGTTTGTTTGCAGCTCCCCTGCATTTTCTGTGTTCAGTGGAGGAAAAATATTCTAATTTCCTGCTAATGTTCAGCCTTTATGAATCCCCCAACTATTTTATGTCCAAGGATTCTTCCTTCCTCCACCTTTTCATGTTTTTTGGTTTCTTCCTCCTGTCCGTATCCTGCTCTTTGGAGGCAGCAAAGACAAGTTCCAACTCTTGTACGTGTGCCATTGACAAAGCACCATGTTCAAACTGCAGCATCTGTGCTGCAGGTTTACCGTCACTGTGCTTAATAGCATCTCAACTGATTTATTTTTATTTTTGCTCTTGGCTTGCTGCAAGCTTTTTCGTGAGCTGCAAGGAAAACTGTTTTTTTTTTTTTTTTAAACATATGTGATTTTTAACATGTTCCTTAGCTTATTGTTCACGTTATCTGAAGGAAGTGGGAGGAGTGCCAAGAAGTACAGCAGCAGGTGCCGAGGTCTGCATGGGGCCCCCGAGCAGCCCCTGCCTCTGCAGGGCGGCTGGAGGCTGCGCTGCTTTCCCCTGTGGCAGCTGTGTCACGGCTGGGTCCGAGGTGTGTGAACGGGCTGGTGGAAAATAATCTGTTTGGAAGGACTTGTCGCTATGGATTTTAGAAAGGCTACAGTTTGAGGTATTTAAAAACTCTAGCATTAAATAAAATCCCCAGTGAACAATCCATTTTTAGGGTATCACAAGTATATTTTGCTTATGTAGTAAGTCCTGGGACAATAAATACATTGTCATTCATTCCATCCAATTTACTTCAGTAATTCACATGCGACAGAACTTACGTGGTCACTATAATTAATATATCACAGCTCTAGGTGCAGTTGCATCTGCTTTTTTATTTATTAAAAACTGTGGCACAGTTTTCTTTTTTTAAAACTCTGCAAACTCAATTTTTGCTAATTAAAAAGTATGTTGTTCAGACTAACCTGGAGTTGCATAAATCAATAATGCTACATGGAGAAAGAGAACAAATTATCTCTCATTTGCATAATGGACAAGATCTAAAATGAATTCCTTGGGTTAATGAGGGTCCTCAGGGTTGTTCATCAGGATATACAGCCTCCTGTAACACTGGTATAGTACTGATTGAGAAGCATCGCTCAGAGGAAGAAAGAGAAAAGAAATAATAACAATAATAGTAAAAAAGAAAAAAAGTTTACTGAAGCTTTTTGCTTTAGTGCATTGATTTCTGACTGCCTGCACTGAGCTCCAGCATAAGCTGAGGATACAAATTCAGATTTACCCTTGTTTTGAGGTTCAAACTTGGTTCTAATCTCAGCTGGGGATTTGGCTAAGACAGAGCTGAGTTCCCAAGTTTCTGTCACACTGGCTCGAGGTTATGTTTTCCTCTCAGAAAGAGAACAGTGCTCCCTAGAGGGAAAGAAACACGAACATCCTGAAACATGCGGGAGGTTATGGAGCTCTGCTAACTTACATCTAAATTTTAGGTGAGACAATCAGAGGGCCAAAAATGCTATGAACAGGCAGTTACAACAACGTTATAAAGCCTCATATTTCCTATCTTGTTTCTGCTCCGTTACCTTTATCCTCTTATTCCAGGCAGTTTGCTTCCTCTTTCTCTTATTACCTCACTGTGAATCAGTAATGTGCCAGAGGAGTGCAGGGCAGTACCCCAGGTGCCCGTACCAGCACCAAGAGGTGAGGACAGAAGGAGCCTTGCTTTTGCTGGAGCACAGAGTTGCAGCAGCTCTGTGCAAACAGCATTGCTTTGGGAAGCTTGTGATGTGACTGCAGTTGGGTGCACTTTTATGGAGATGGCAAGAGGTGGTTTCAAGGCAGGAGGGAAGACCTTCTACCTACTCAGCCAATGCCAAATTTTCTGTTCCAACCCCCCAGAAACCTGGTGCTAGTTAAAGTTAAAACAAGGAATCCAAGATGGACAAAACAAATGCGGTTGTGTTTTGTTGGCAGTGATGTTGGTGATTTTTTTTTTTCCTCCCTGAGTCTTATTACTGATAATGAACTATATTAACTTTATTTTACCTGAACTATTCACCATGGAAAGGTCATAAACTACTGAAGAAGGGCTTCTAATACAAGTGATGATACAATATCAAGTGACCTACTAGCACATTTAACTTAGTGTGTGGCAAAAAGTTACAGTGAAGTTCAAACACAGCACTTTGCCTCCTGCTTTCTGTTCTGATTAAAAGGCATCTCAAGCATTATATCAGAAGAGACGGTCTAATTTAGAGAGATGTTCCAAAGGAGGGAAAGTCCGGTGGTCAAGTGGAGTAGGAGTTTTTCAGTTTACAATACAGTGACTCGTGGAGCCTGGTTCTTGCTTCCTCATGCTTCAAGACACTACTCAGAAAGACACCCATGTATAGTACAATTGCTGCAACCTGTGGGGTTGCTGTTCCTGATTCTCTGATACTACCTCTCTCATCAGTGCAGCGTGTTTCTGGTGTCCAGAAGCAGACAGGCTTTTCATCTGCTGAAATATAAATTACATTATCATGCCCAGCAAAGCTTGGACATACCACCTGCTCCATGTTTATGACTATGGATAGTGGGAAGCTAGCTGATGTATGTAACATATACGTGGGATGAAAACTATTGGCCTGGTTTATGAATGCTTAATCCATATCCCAGCCTGCAATGCTTAATTGATGTGGAAAATACACTGTGCTCTCTCCATGGATGTATTGCTTTTCAGACCATGAATCCTGAACTAGGAAAGGTGAGATGCCATTCCAGAATTTTGTATTTTCAGATTATTTATTTTTATTTTTTAAACTGAGACTAACCGACTTTCCATTACAAATGAATAAATTGTCTTCTTTTATTCTTAATAGGTAGATATGGATGAAATGTGAAACAAGATTTTCAAAACAGTGGTTGGTTTTAGTTAATTTTCATTGAGGAGACAGAATTCAGTAAATAGTGACTATAATTTCATATCATACTCTGGTGTAGTGTCCACTCATGAAGGAAGCAGAAAAGCTGTGTTCTCATTTGGCTTTTGCAGTTATTTCCTGCTCTTTCTACTGTGTCACTGTAATGCTGTAGGACAGTCTCCCTGTTGCTATTTCTTGTAGTTAGTGAGCATGGAAAGTATTGTTATGCTAATGGTTCTTCCACCAAAATTTCCCTGAAGATTACAGTTGCAAATGATGCCCTCCTGCTGCCTTCCTCTATGAATGAATCACACCTTTAAAATGAGTGCCACTCTCCCGCTTTGGCCACCTAACCCACCCTAAGGTATTTCTAAAGGGAATGGTGTAGTAATTATTCACTTCATTCATTTCCATAAAAATTTGACTTGTTGAAAGAAATGTGATTAGTACCTTTTACTTAAATGGCAAGAACTCTCATAAGATGTTGTGCAAATGAAATTGTATATAAAAACATGTCAAAAAATGATAATCGTATCAAAAATCAGCTCTGAGTGAATAGAAGTGATGAGATGAGGAAATGATGCACGCAATGAACCGTGAGTCTCAGGGGAGATGAGAAAACTTGGGCTGTCAAACTGGTTTTAGTCTTAACCCCTGTGCCTGTACCTGGAGTCTGAGACACCCTGAAACCAGAATGACTTACAAAGGCAGGTTTTGCCTTTGCAAGGTCCAGGATGCAGCCTCTCTTCTACGTGCCGTTTGTCTCCTCAGGGGTTTCCTGCAATGACCCTCGCGGGGTGCCTGGCTGCTGTGGGGCCTGGAGGAGATGGACAGGGACAGGCAGGAGGAGCTGGCAGATGTGAGGAAGGGGTTTCACTGGAGTCATGTGCTGGGAGAAACCTTGGGTTGGTGTTTCAGCCCAAAGGCTATTCTCTCAGCTGTGCCCTGGCCTGTGAAACACTGGTTCCTGCTGGCTTTCTTCATTGTCAGTCAGTCTGACTAAATGTAGCCGAAAGACTAAGGACTGCTAAGTTCAGGTCTACAAATTTTGGTCAAATATGTATACACAGATTCTGAAAACATATTCAAGGAAGGTGTGCGTTTCATGGGTGGAAATTTCTGCCTGTGCTTTTGGTTATTGAATTGATTATTTACATCCAATAAAGTCTTTAAACGTGCTGGGGAAAGAATTGCTGAGCTGAAAAAGGAGAGCTGAATGATCTTTTTGCTGTGTCAGTGCTACAAATAAAGCCTTAAAAACACACACACACGCGCACACACAAAAAAAAACCTTCCAAACCAAACCTCCTCTCCTGGGCCATCTTCTATCCTGTGACTGTTAGTTTCCTACCCTGGTGGTACTATTTCTGCCCGTTTGCAGTAGCATCATGTCCTCTGTTGTGTAGGGTGAGTTACTCTGGACCAAATTTTAGACCTTATTCGGGCAACAGACCATGGAGGTGTGAAGTGAACCAGGGTGTTCTCGCCGGTACCTGGGTGTAATCCCCCCCTTTTACAGGAGCAGGGCTTGCTGTCCTGGCAGTCAGCTGGCTTGACAGGTCTAGTTTGTATTTCTACAGAGAGAGAATAGACAGAGACCTTTTTCTTATCCATAGAGAAAACTTGTTTATTTATTTAGTCTACTATATTTGAACACACTTGTATCTTTTTTTTCTGGTATTTTTAAATGGAGTTTTTGCTGTGTGACAGCTATCTTCAAACTGTCTGCTGCATCCGGCCTATTATCTGTAAAGCTACGAATTATGAAACAATTCCCAGGGATTTGTAGACTTCTGAAAACTGAATCCCACGGTAGAAACTTAGTGAATTAAATTGCCCCAGTGCCTGTGGTTCTGCGAGTTTGTAAGCCTTCGTTCTATGCAGAAAAAAATGACACATTAAGTAAAGAGAAATTCTGCAAGCTGAAGCCAGCAGAGATTCTGCTGTGCTTTACCTATCATTCTTCAAAAGATGTTTGATGCTTAGATAAAACACTTGTTAATACTTTAAAGATTTAAACTTAAGAAATACTTTAAAGATTTTCTCTTTTTCTGTGGTAGAAACCTAATAATATGTGATAATTTTACTTAAGTATTAAATTCCTTTCAGTATCTGGAGCTAACTATTCACCTTGGGCATTCAGTAACAACAGTGTAACACAGGAATTGGGGAATCAGGGACTGAAAGGAGGAAATAGGGGTGGGGGAAATGAGATGGAGGCTTAGCATCAATTCAGGGATTGGATTTAACTCTGAGGTATCTTACTCTCTTCTAGCAACATGAAAAAGATAATCTTTTTATGTCATTGATAGGCAAATTGTGGGAAATGCTGAATGCAAGTCACAGAAACTAATTAGAAAAAGAATTAAAAGAGGAAAATCTCCTTTCAGATACAAAATCGTGTTATTGGATAAACTAAGGTTCTGAGAGTTGTATTCCCTCTCTCTCCTCTTTATTTTTTAAAATTCGTTTGCAGGAAATGAAGCAAAGCAGAGCAAACAGAAAGGAGTGGCAGGGTGTTAATTGAGACCTGATAATTAAAGTGAAAAATAGTCAAGGAACAGATAACCTTCCAGCTTTCAGCATGAAAATCATGATGGGTACCACCTATGGACTCTCAGTGCTGCTGTGATAACCCTAGGAAGCCACCAGTGAGAGCCTGAGTGACACACGACTCTGTGCCCAAGAATAAACATTAGCAGGTGGGGAGTTTCATAAAACTGATTTTTTTTTAATTGATTGTTTTCTCTTTTCCTTCTCTATCTTGGTGCCTGCGCTGTTGATGGGTATGAAATGGAAAGGATGTACTCCCTTGGCTATAAAAAGTGTGGGTGAGCAAGTGGTGGTTGCAGGGTAATGGCAGACTGCCTTGTTCCAGCCTCAGCTGAGTGCTGCAAGATTAAATAGATTAAATGAAAATAGATGCAAACTAATTGAATTCAGAGATATAAGAGATGAAATCAGAGCAGTACAAAATTAGGCCCAAGACTAGGACTGCTATTTTACTTTTTGGCAGATTTCTCTTTGGATTGCCAGAGCGAGGAGCTCGTTTAGTCAGCTAGGAATGAAAATAAAACAAAGAACACACAGTGTAAGACAAAGAGCAACTATCCTTTAATTACAACAAGACTAGGTTTGCAAAAGATGTACAGTATCTTAGAAAATTAATAGTTCGAGAACCATCTTTGATTGAAGTTGCTTGATTTTCTCTATTTTTTGTTTTAAGTAAGATGACTTGGAGTTTGAGTGTGTAACTGACTGTTGTCCAGATTGATGGTAAGAATCTCTTCTATGAAGTTAAAATGTTCAGAAGCGTGATGAAGTCTGTGAGACATTTCGACTGGGACCCACTCTGGATTTTGTTGTAGTCTCAAAGAGAGGTGGTGCCTAAACTTACCACACCTCCATTCCTTCAGATAAGTGTGTTTTATGGAAGGACCTAAATTTAGGAACTGATGAGTTTTATTTCCAGACAACGTAGAGAGAGTACTAAACCTAAGGGACGGTATAGAAAATAAAACAGACATGAAAGTGAGAAGAGTATAACAGGGAGAAGGCAAGTTTTAAAATGAACAGAGCAAATTGAGAGCTAAGCTGTAGGTATGTGTTGTGTTTTTCTGGGCCTTGGATTTAAAAGAACCGTGAACTTGAAGCAGAGGATGAAGGGTTTGATTTGAATATGAATGTCTGGCAGGGTCTGAGCAGCATGAAAGGGATAATTTTAGCAGCAGCTTTTTGAATATGCTGGTTGGTTACAAGCTGAGATGTAAGTAGGCTAGACGGGCTATAGCTAAGATCAAGGATGAGGGAAAAAAGACATGAAAGGCAGGTGAAATTCACCTATGTGCAAAAAAGTCTGGCAGAAGCATGTATGGCTTTCAGTAATCCTACATCCTATTTTGTAAATTTAATTGGCATGTTGGGTTTTAGGCTGGCAAACAGAAATTTCACTCAGGCAGTCAGGATATAGTTTATGGTTTATGTTTATATGCATAGTACACTGAGGGTTTGGGGGAAGGTCTAGAGTGGAGGCAAGGTTACCAGGTTATGGGTTCTGCTCAGATATTTGGCCAATGGAGGGTGGTGACTTGTAGTAACAATGATCTTCAGCAATCAGTATGTGGAGTCAGAGGTAATGGTAGGGCTTTCAAGAAAAAGCTAAAATACATCCAACATTGGATCTGGATAATGATAGACTTACAGCAAAGACCTTGAAAGACTTTTTTGGAGTTAATCCCTGCTTGTGCTATAGAAGTAAAATGTCAAAGCAAATATAATGATTAGTGAACTAATCAAAACAGTAAGAAAAGTGCCCAGGACTTTTTTCTCTTGCTTTGTAACAAATGCTTTTTAAATTCTGCAGTGATGAGTGTTACTAGGAGAAAATACCATACAATGAAAGAGTTTAGCAGGCATAGGTGACCACTGAAAAAGGAAGTAAACTGTAAATGGTTGAAATAATGTTTCCAGCCAAACCATTTGACAGATGAAATACTTTTCTCTACCACTTCAAAATTCTCTCTCTGTCAGAGCCAATTCATTCCTCATTAGATATAAATTTAGATTCTTTTTTTTTTTTTAATAAGTCTTTCATATTCTTCCAAATCTTTCTTTCATAGAGGAAAACTTTAACTTTTGGCACTGGCTCTGCTAGAGGCAGGAATAAACTCCAAATCACTCTTTCCAACTTTATTTGGACCATTTGCAAGTTTAACAGTTGATATAATATTTCCAGAATTTAAGGCCTTACTTCGCATGCAACAGAATCTATAAAATCCCATCAGAACCTTTACTTGACTTTGTCATAGAATTATTCTCATACTTATTAACCAAGTAACCAATGAAAATTGATTTTTTTGTTTGTTTTTGGGGGAGACTCACTCAAAAATCAGAATCTGATTTCATTTATTGTGTAGCGCAAGAAAATTAACATCAAGACTGTATTCTGTTCTTTTTAGTATGTTCCCTTTAAGTATTGCTGACTGAAATCTGATGTTTTTCCAAACTCTTGAGTGTTCCAGCCTGTGTGTTTTTACTTTATTTCATGAAGTATTTCAAAATTGAAAATACAGAGTATTTCTGTACTTGTAATATTACTTTATTAGCTAGTATGCCATAAACTCATCACATGTTTGTGGTCTGATCTATCGCCTGAAAATGCCAAGTAAAGCGTAGTCACATATTTCATTCTAAAAGTGGAGATATGTTTTCAGTATAAATTAAATGAATGGGATGAGTGTGTTGAATCAGCAGTCCCATTAGAACTTATCTCCAAGGAATATGCTTGGAACTAAGTAGAATAGTGTTATGTCTTTCCTCACTAAAAATAATGAAATCTGATCTGAAACTTTCAGCTAAAATTAAATTTCAGTAAATAGTCAGGGAGCAGAAAATGTGTGTAACTTGCAGCTTATCTCCCCCTGTTGTATTTCAAACAACACAAATAACACCTCTCATTCATAATTTTGTTGCTTATTTGGGTCAGAATTTTGAACAGCTTTCACAGATGAACAAATATGTGAGCTATTTTGAAATCTGAAAATCTGTTTGAAAGTTCCATAAATAGGAACAATTGAATACCAAACTGTAACAAAAATCTGGCAAGGATTGCATGTGCCAAACTCTTAAGAATCAGTCTCTCAAAGTATAAAAGTACAGCTTTATCAAAGCAAAAATATTTTAAAAATATGGAGAAAGCTTCCCCACCACCACCCCTTAACATTTTTGCTGCCTTCTAGTCCAGCTCACCCAAGACCAAAAGCAAACCAGACCTTCATTTCTTGAAACTGATCTTTGTACTGCATGCTTTGCTGGGGTACTATCATGTCTTACAATCAACAAGTAGTGAAGCTCACCTCATCTCAAATGACTATGTAAACTGTATCATCACAGCCTTGGAGAACTGAAGGGATTGCATATGGATGCAGGGTATAGATTTCTTTGGGGTTGAGGTGGCTTCTACTTTCCTGGTTTGAAGTTGGAAGAAAATAATTTTCTTGTACTTTTTCTGTTATTCTTGCTAGAAGATATTCAGCTAGACATATGTTTTCACTTTTTTTTTTTTTGTATTCCTAAACACATGTAGCTCTGATTGCTATTTAGAATTATTACTCATTTTTTAGCTTTCTTTGAGCCTCTGCAGTACAATTAATGGCATTCATTTTCTGGATACTATAAAAGCTTTCTATGCCTAACATACCATAATTTGCTCATGGTATTTCCATTAAGAAGCATACTGTCTCTTACAAGACATGCATTAAGTATAACATATTTTCTGTGGAAACAAATGGTTACTTTGATTTTTATTTTTATTCTTTTTACCATAGACTTTCTTTGTCTGTGATTTGTCTGTCCTTAAAAAAAAAAAAAAAAAAAAAAAGACTTTTTGGGGTTACTTTATATTTGCATTTAAAAATTGAACTGACACTAGTGAGAGCTGAAAGTAGAAGATACTCTTTTTTTGTTGACAAGATTATCAGTCAGTACTTCTGAGATCTGTCAGTCTGCAGCTGAGGAAGAAAAGTTCTAAGTATTAGGGATTGGTATATTTGTGTCTGTATATCACCATTGTGATATACATTGTGATATCACCATTGTGATATGAGGGCATTAATTGTCCTTTAGGACTCTACAGGGCAAAGACTCTACAAGAACACTGGAAAACAGAAAAAACTATCAGAAAGGGCTTTCTACTGACTCATCTAATGAATACAAACAAACAAGCGCATGAACTTAGCTTTTGTGTCTTTGGCCAGCACGATAAATTAATAAATAAAACTATTTTGAAATGTACAAGAGTTGCAACTCCTGGGCTATGTGCATCAGAGAACAAGTAATACTTCTAAAAAGATGACAGCCTCAGACATGCTTCAGAATGGGGTTAATCATTCCATTCCAGAGAAGACTGAAATGCTGCTGGAAACAGCTGTTCAGGTGAACAGCGTCTGAAAACTATTTTGTAGGGTAACTTCATGAAAGTGATGAGACCTCCTGTGGCAGCAATAAATTCTCAGCATTTGACAAAAGTAAATCCAAGTGTCTTCCGTACACGCTTTCTTTTGGTTTTATGGCAGTACATCCAAATAAGATATCACCTCATAAACCCTGAATTTTCATTTTTTTTTGGCCATCTTTCAATGAAATTGAAAAATTCCTAAAAATGGGATGGACAAAGGTTTGCTTTTATGGTTATAATAAATAGGACGAGTCCCTTGTGTTATGCAAATAACTGTGGAAAAGAGGTATTTCCAGTTCACAACAAAGCTATTTTCCTTTAGTTGCATAGTTCCAATCTTTAAGTTCAAGAAGAAACAATAGGATAAACTGTAATAATTGCATATCTTGAAATAATTCTGAGAGATGAATTGTAGTCATACAGAATCTTTTGTCATTCAAAGTTTGAGTTAAGGGTATACAGTTTTTGCAGTGATACATCTATTAATAGAATTGACATTCTGGATGGTAAAAGGCAATAAAACTGGGAGATGCACAAGCCATTGCTTACCAGCTAGGAATGTTTTTCTTTACCTGATAATTCCAGGATATTTGTTTGTAGTAAGAAAATCTTTGAGATTTTCATAATAGCTTTAAGCTACTCTGAGTGGAAATAGGAAGCTGTCCACATTTTGACCTACTTCATAGATATCTTCTGAGCGATTTTTTTTTTCTTTCGGTACTGAATTCAAAAGAGCTATGTATTCATTCAGAACTATTCTTAAGAAAAAAAATAGTTTTTCTTGATATAAGATTTTTAGATAAAATATGCTATTTAACAGCTTATTACTTGTCTGACAAATTCCAATATGTATTGTGTTTATAACATGGGGCTGGAAATACCTGTTAAGTACGTTATATGATGACAAATTTTATTGCTACAGATTGCAGTGATCAGTGTTCTCTGTATTTTTCAAAAGCAAGGTGGAGTAACAAGCACTACGCTGTCTCCTAGGACTCTGAATATATTTGTTTTCTGAGTAATTATGTTGGCTTTTGGCAGTAAGACTAGGGAGGTTCCCTTATATAACAAGGAAGTAACTTCTCATAAAAAAATAATAAAATAGAGCTGAAATATAAATATATATTGTTCTATTTTTACAATTAAATATGAAAAAATCAAATAAACTAATCAAGGCAGAGCAAAACTTCCAATTATCTAACACAATAATCATTATATTGTTTTTATTTTAAAAAGTATAATTTTCTTGTCTCTGCTTAGAAAAGAAAAGCTGAAAGTGGAGGGTGTTTGAAGAGAAGAGGTGGGCAGAGGGCAGGACAATAAGTCTGTTATTAGTCAGATCTGACAGCAATTCCCTGTACGTGGGTTTGGAGTCTGTCAAGTGTCCTAGACAGCTTTTAGAAACTGTAAGTAATTTTAAAGGAGGAATTAAGCCACTGCTTACCAGCATGAAATAAGGATGCTTTGCTTTAGATGCACATTGGTATATGCTTTTGGAGTTCTGTATTTTGTATGTGTGCTTCCTTTGAGTTATGGAGATATTCAGCTGACCCTAAGAAAAGTCCATGCTACAGCCTGCCAAAAGGTTTTACCGTTACACTGTTCATTTTGTGATTAGCCATCATAGATTTTAGTAGAAGGAAGCTCATTCATGCAGCCTAGTTTAGATTTCACATAGTTGTCACTTTTAGATGACAAGTGTTAAGATATTACAGAGATGGGTAGTAGCATAAATCCTCTGGCAGTCATTAGCCTGGTGTACTTTTAGAGTATACTATATACTTTTATATATAGTATACTTTTGTAATTCTTCTCTTATTAATATTCAGCGAAATTAAAAATAGACCAGCATGATCTCTAAATAAAATAAAATAAAGAGGATGATTTAGTCTAAGGATCTTTCATCACTATTTTAATAGCTTGAGATTCTATGCAAGATGGCTGGATCTTGTACTGTAAGATGTGGATATTTATGTGTGGGGAAACAAAGAATATTTCATCTCTTAAATCTGCTCAGCTTTAGTAACCGAACAAGAGCTTTGCAACTGTTTTGTTTGATATTTCCGTAAAGTTAGTGGCTTTCCAACTTTGTTGTGGAATGAGAGTCAGGAGATCTGACTGCATGCATTGTTCTTTTTCAAGAGACTAGGTTTTAATTCTGCAAAAGTCCTGTGACATTACTATCTTTCAGCATCCTTGTCATTAAACTGTGGCAGGAAGAGAAGGAATAGGAAAGAAACACAAAGGGCAACTGCGATCTGAAGATTTCCCTGGGGAAGATGAGCAAGGTACTATTTGGGCTGCCAGAAGGTGAAATCAGAGGAATGTCTCTGTTTTAAGCATGTTGGGAATGATTTAATTCTGTCATCATCAGCCAGATAGAAAACATGCTGACAGGCTTTGAACTACCACTGACAGAATCAAAGGGCATTGGGGTCACAGCGCGATTAGTTGGCACAACAAGGGCACCTTTGATAATTAGCTGTGTTTGGTAGTTTAGTGCATTAACTGGTGTGAAGAATGCTTTGGTATTGGTATTATGGTGTATATATGTGTATATATATATTTTTTTTTAGAGCATGGCTTTCTGCTGGAATGCTGTTTTTAGTATTGTGTGTCAGGGCTGATCTTTTTAGTACGGTATTTTAGGGTCATTTTATGTTGTGCATCTATCCGGATGGGTGGAACTACACAGAGAATTATTTGTCTTTTAATGCATAAAGGAAAGCATATCACAAAAATTACTAAATTCATGGTGTGTTCTGCAGTGATCTGTGTACTACCACCTTTATATTTTTGTGAAGGAGATGGTTTGTTTTTTCTGATGATATTTCAGATGTTCTTGTTATTTTGTGGACTTTCTTTTTGAGTTGCCCTAATACCAAGCTCTTTTACCTTTTCCTCGGTCTATAGACACTCCAGGGAATATTCAGTTTCACAACAATGTATATGCTTCCCTAGCTGTACAGAGGAAGAAGCTGTGCATTATGATCTCTTTTCAGAAGTCTGTGTGTTTGATCACGTAACGAGGTCAAAGTGTTCTTCACACATACTTTTATGGTGTTATGTCCATGACCTGATATGCCCTAGAAGAGAGAAGCAGGTGGTTAACCATTTAGTAGTTCTCTGTGTATATATGTCGCAAGAGATTACAGTCAGTCACTGTATTATTAAAACAGTCTCAACTGATCATTCAGGTATTTTATTTGTGCATGAAAACACGACTGGAACATTTGTAGCTATCCTTCCCTAGACGTCCTCCTTGGGTCTCACTTCTGGCAGAGAGAAGGGTTTCAGCCCTTGGGCTTAGGGCAGTGATATTTCTAGCCAATTTATCCCACCTTTCCTTATAGAAAGATGGTTCAACCATTTTGGCACCGTTGTTAGTTTGCTTAACTAATCCTTTAATCCTATTCATAGTTTCTGTTAGAGGGTGAGGTCCTGATAATCCCTTTGGGCAAATTTGCTTTCCTTTTATTCTCTCAGTTGGTGTTCAGGACTTGCTGAGTGGTTGCTAGCCATAAAAATATAGTAAATTTCTAGCTAATTACAGGGCACTAATTGAAGGACTATTCACTTCAGATTTTACTTTTTCTGTCATTGAATATGAACTCAACATTCATTCTGCATGGATTCATTGTGCCTTGTCCCATAAACCATAAACTTATGTCTCTAATTAAAGGAGTGGAGTCTATAACTTTTAAAAAGGCTTGGAAATGTCTTCACAGAGAGAAAGCAAAGTATCAGAACTACAGGATTTTAGAAGAGGCCACGATTATATATCATATTACTACTTTGTTGACATTAGATCCAATTTAAATAAATGTCCCTTGCTTCTTAGAGAACTTAGTATCTTCTTAGCTGCTTTATATTCTGAATCTTGAAATTATCTGACTTTAAAAATAATGTAATAGAAGAAAAGTTGTCTTTGCTTTGATTATTTGTAACAATATCAGATCGTAACTTGGAAATGCTGCCATATGCATTGTTCAATCAACACCATTAAGGGAGGAAGACGAGTAAATGGTGAAATGGGATAACTGTTCATATGAGGTCTATCAATGACTGAGTAATTGCAGCCTCAGGGGCTGTGATGTTCCTTTAGCAAAAGTCTACTGTAATCTTCTGAGGGGCAAATTTGGAGAAGCAGGTTTTTTTTTTTTTTCTAAAAAGTGGCTCTTCATTAAAAATACTTTAATTCAACAAGACCTTATCTTTTTGAGACAGCCATTGTCATAGCAGGTTCTGGAGGAAGGACTGAGCCTTAAAAGTAGCAGTTTAAGGAGTGAGCAACTCTGCTGAATAATGTGCTGCCTGCAGATATCCTACTGAAGAACAGAAATTTCACAGAAGGAAGAATGAAACGTTTTCCATGGCAAACAGAGACTTTGCACTAGGAAGCTAGAAGTTCTGCCTCCCTGACAGAGAAGCAAGGAGCCCCTTATCTGTGTCCTTTTCTGCCAGGAGGGACAAGACCTTTCCCAACAGGCAGGGGCTGGCCACTGGAACACATGCTCTGTTTTCCAGCAAATGCATTGTAAAACTTCAAGCTTTGCTCTTTTCCCCTTTTCAAGCATGCAGGCTATTGGCAGTATTACATTTATTGCAATTTTGCTGTCTTGGCAAAGAACTCTAAAGTGTTTGCATGCCTCAGTGGACCAGTGATAGACTAAATGATATGTAGCAACAGTAAATGTTTCTTTCTGCACTGTAGTCATGTTTCATAGGTATCATGCTGGAAAAAGAGATCAGTGTTTGAATCTGCTCTGGTAGATCAGTGCTGATACACTGTTCTTGAGGCAGGCAGCTCATACCTGTAGTACAGGAAGCCAGGGGAAGGCCTGGCAGGTTTTGCATGACCATTCTCCCAAGGGAGTTTTTCTATTGCCTGGAAAAAATAGCCTAAGCTATAACTATGATGGCAGAGGATTTCATTGACAGGAGCTATGTTTGCATGTGCTAAGAGTGCCTGGCTGTGCTCCCCACTCCTCTCACTCCAAGCTGTTGACAGCTCAGCTTCAGGTGATCTAATAAAATATTGTTGCAACAATGGTGTGGAAGTCTCTTGCACTTTTGAAGTAACTGGGATCCAAAGATGCTAAGTCAGCACAGCAACCTGAAACTCTTAAACTGAATGCTCTCTGAAATCAGTGTGAGTTTTATGGATAGCATTGGCAGATGTAAGGCATAAGAAAAATAAATCAGAAAATATATTTTGGAAAAGCCATACACCTGCTGAAACACCTTCTATATATGCCTGGAGCAGTGCATTCCCCATCTGTAAAACTTATCTTATTAGTACAAACAGCTGGTTAATGGAGACAGAAATGTATTTTTCCAAATGGGCGCTAATGCAAATGAAAAAAAGCATTGGTTTATTAAGAACAAAACTACCTGTTTCTCTAGACATTTGTGTACATTGCTATGGCATCAAAGGAACTTAGAGAGAAGCAAGTAAATATGTAATGCTGCTGAGCTATGAAAAATAATTGATATATATACTTTTGAAAGCTATGAAGAGTTATCTCAAAGCTACATAAAAAGTTTGATCTTCACATACTTTTTTCTAATATCTTCTTTTCCTATTTTTTTTTTTTTTTTTGATTTCAGATTATGGTTTATGAGTTTTATAGCTTAAAATCTTAAGGCAATTTGACAACAAAAATAATGCAGACAAGGAAACTGGAACTGTGAAAGTGCATTACCCCTGGCATAGAAACGACGATAATACACTAATACATTGTAACTGATTTCACAGTGAAGGTCACAGTGAAAGCCCCAAAGTAGCAGTTACTTCAATAACTGCGGTCTCCCTCATCTGGGTTGGGACTGCTGTGCACCAAAGAAAGTCTGACAAAGGAGATGAGGTTGCATTCTCCATGCTTGGATAAAGGCTCCCTCTTTTCCATTCCTGTCTCACAGATCAAAGAAACCAGGTGAGCACATAGCAACTCAATAACTTTGCATGGATGAGTGTAGTGTTGTAAAACTATAGAACTATCCCAAGAATGTTACAAAATGTTACACAATGTAATCTCTGATTTAGGTCTTTTTTTTTTTTTTGGGGGGGGGGGGAGTCAAATTGTTAAAAATATATGTATATTCTGTAGTAATATGGTCAACCATACTATCAAGTTACTATGATATCATCACTTAAAATACTCAGTTCTCGTGCAACGCATGGAAGAGGAATTATTGTTCCCTTAGGAGTTCATTCAAATTGGTTGTTGGATGAGAAAGCGTGTACTTATAACACACAGAAGAGGCTTCTGAAAGTTTGAGGACTTCAATCTCTGGCATCTTTGGGTAACAGCAGCTGGAGATCAAATACAATGGAGAGAACTTTGTTGTTAACTACCTAAATTTTATTAAGTTCACCTTTAACCAAATTAAACATTCGCTTGACTTCATCCACAGGCAAAAACATATCACATTCCAGGCTAGCCCTATTTCATAACTGCCACAGGTCTGGCATTGAAGGCAATGCATAGATTAGGGGTGGGAATATTTTCTGCTTGTGCATCAGGCATTATCCTTGATTTTAAACACCTACAGCTTGTAATATTGCATGTAAGACATGACAGCTCCACTGGAATGCTGCTGAGGAGGTGGGACAGTGAGTATCCCACAGTGTTGCCTGGGGACAACTCACCGCACTGTGGTCAGTCTGTGCTATATTCTTTCAGGTTTTTATTTCAAGTCAGGGAGACAAATGGAAGATTGCATCTTCAGAATATGAAACGTCCTTTGTAAGGGGACAATGCAGATCCAAACACTGTCTACGGAGACACCTAGATACTTCAGGGGAGTGGGGAGAGAATAACTGCTTAATTATAGACACTAATAAACACATCAGCAGGGGAACATGGAATTCACTGCAGAGAAGTGTCACTACAATACAATCTACATACATTAATTGCTAGGTAATACTTTGAAATTATGCAGAAGCACTAAACAAAACACAATCACGTAGTAGCCTTTTAACGAGAAATTCAAGACCTACGACACCTCATGGAAAATTCTGACAAACACTATTTAGAAGTGATTGTGCCTCTATGCTGTAATTTTTTTTTTTATTTTTTATTTTTTTATTGTTAGGACTACTTTAATGGAACTGCAGCCTTAGTTCTCTGGTGTCCTGTTTTCAGAAGTACAGATATAAATTTATGCACAGACAATCCAAAATGCATGTGAGAGCTGTGATTGTTCAGGTAAGCTGTTATATATGTTGATTTTCAGAACTTTTAGTGAAGAGGTGACATATTTAAATTTATATGCATTATCTGTTCTTTGCAATTTTCCCCTCTCTTATTATAATCTTCTCAACTATACTTATGCTATATCCTAAGCACAAACATTGTGTGTCCTAATAGACACAACGTCATTGGCACTAAGCAACATTTCCACCAGTTTAAGCTTCTGAATGTTTCTCAGATCTCATTTGAAGAACATATGGAAATCATCCTACAACTAGCTATGTTTTTTGGATGTGAATTTCTAAAGAAATTGAAGTTCTCTGTTTGAAACTTGGTGGGGGGTGGAGTGGGGAGTTTAAGGAGAAACAGAATATAATAAAACATAACGAAAGACACTTATCAAAAATCTGTGTGATCTGGCTTCTATGTTTCCCTGTTCTAATTCAGCATTTTTATTTATTTTTTAATTGCAGCAAATCCTTTAATTGGCTATTTCTTGTCCTTTTAGTTGACCTCACCAGTGTTGTGTGCATCAATATGAGTGCCTTCTCCAAAACCAATTAACGTGGTTGTTGACTGGATGCAGTCCAATCAGGTTAATCACCATTATGCTTCAAGATTGTCAGACTACTCAAGTCATCTATATGTGAATTTTCATGTCTGAGAATTGATGTGTTCCTTATTTATACCATGGACCTTGCTAGAAACTACAATACGCTTAGCTTTAAAATCTGCTATAAAAAAATTATAAAGATAAAGAAATCTCTTTAATACTGGCAAAGGCTCACCTGCTACTTGCTTATAAGCTGAAATTAGAATTGGAGTGTCTGCACCTTTCTTATCAAGATGATAGTAAATTTAAAAGAACATCAACTTCTTGCTATACTATGTCTCCTCTTTGACTCTAACACATGCATATTAAAGAGAAACATCACTTTTTTTTTTGATGTGATTGCATCAGAAGAAAAGATATTGTATGATTGATGCCAGTGGGGTTTGACAAATAGCAACTCTACAGAAATTATACAAAAATTTCCTTCCATATTTCCTCTCAACTGTTATGCCACTTTGATGAAATGATAATCTCTCTAATCCATTTCTCCAGCTAGAAAAGTATTTCAGAAACATACCCTTCCCTGCAGTTATTACTATGATGGAACATTTATTATCCAGCAAATGAGGTATCACACCCTCTGATAATTCTCCAAAAAAAAAAAAAGTAGGAATAACTGCCCTCTATTGGGCATATTAATGATCAATTGAAATATCAAAAAGTGTTTTGTATATTCTGTATAAGACAATGCAGACTGTTTCACTGATCAATATCCATTGCAGAAATATTTCAAATCTTGTAGGGACGAAATTCTGCATTGTGCTGAGGGGTGGCTTGACATGCCACTTATGCCCTAAACCATCAAGGTTATGGATTGTGGAGCTGTGAATTACCATTTTCATGTGCCTGAGTCCTGGTCAGTTTTGCCTTGAAAAATGTCTTAATGCACCAAATGATTGTGGCTTCTTGACTGAGTGTTCCAGGGCCCTCGCAGAAACACAGCTGAAAAGAAACGTGATGCAAAAATCACCAGCAGGCTTTATAGAAATTCAGCCCTTGTTTAGCTGTTTGCTTTATTTTTAAAAAGATAGATTAAAAGGGCTAAGAATATATGGGAACTCTAAACCCACTAGAATACTTTAAACGTCTTTTTTGGTTTTGTTTAGTCAGCTTAAAAAGATACAGGTGAAACTCAAGGTATTCATCAGAGAACAGAGAAATGAGTTAATTTTATTTTTTTTCTAGTTTTGAACATAGTTTTTTTTTTTTTTTTAATAAAATTGCTTAAGAGTAAGGTAAGAAAATACTTGCTGAGTGGTGTGGGTTGTTTGCCAGTCTTTAATCTCATTTTATTTTATGTGTACCTGATATATATGTGTGTGTGTGTATATTTATATGTCTGTGTGTGTGTACCTGCTATATGCAAATACATTAAAGTGTGGAGCAGGTACTATTTACTGACTTTGACCAATTTCTTTAGTGGTTTCCTTACAATATTATTTTATTATAGCCACATTATTTCTACCCTCTGCAAGTAGCTTCAGAACTTTCTAGCATTTGTGACACTGTGTAACCAAGGCAACATTAGTGAATTAGTGTTCTAAGAGAAGTTCTTAAGCACAGTTGACTATCACCTTGAAAGAAGAATTTTTGAATAGTAATGATTCTTAAAAGTCATTTTAGTAGATTCCCTTCCTTGCTGTGGATGATTTTTAAAAAACAAATTTCAGTTATGTAGACCCATACAAAAATGTTTTGTTAAAAATACAAAAAGAAAAGTTAATACAGAATGTAAGTTAATACAAGAAAGAGTAATTTATTTATATTTACATTTTGTTGTTGCCTTTTCTCTCTGAGTGCTAAACAAAACAGCTATTTCTTTGCTTGCTTCTTTAGCTGAGGCAATAGTTTACATGACTATTTATATTTTGCATTCTTATTAAGAATTTAATGTTGCCTCAACCAGAAGGAACTATCTTGCTTTTCATGCTAGCAAATATTTAACAGTTTTACAGGATTATTCTGTATATACTATGGCTGGAAGCAAGACCTGTTCCTGAGGAAGTGTTTTATTCAGCAAACTTTGCGCAACTTGAGCTTTTTCCAGGTAACGAATTTGCTTTCATGATTCCTAAATCCCACTTTCTTTGCTAAATATTACCTGTATATATAGAGTAAGTGACCTAAGAAAAGCCTGCTCAGTCAAAAGTGTTATATCCTAATGCCATTTTTGAGAATGGAGGAAAACCTAAAAAAGCAGTCAGGATTGGATCAGGCTTAGCTGGTAATACCAAGAATAGATATTTTATGTGAGTACTTTTTATTTAGTGGAAAAAAATTATCTCAAATCCAAATAGTTACCATAGTAACTTATGTTATGGTATATTATTTGTGGACATATTGCAACATACTATACATAATGCGTTACTTTTTTCAGAATGTATGTTTCTGGTTGTTCATGCAACATTTCCATGGCTGAGTGAAAATGCCAGTTCTTTTTATTTGCAGCAATCTTACATATCTCTCCACTCTCAAAAAAAATACAGAATGATGCATTTTTGAGATCACTTGAAAAAAAAATCATGTTTCTTTTTATTGTTTTCAGATAACCAGTGTAAAGTGGTAAAAGTAGTACTATTAATTTCTTTTTTTTTTTTTCTCACCCTGCCATCTTGGGCGGGTGAGGTGGGGGAATGGCTTTGCAGTCACAAGTAATATATTCCGGATCTGCTGATAGAAGGAAAGGGCTCTTCATTAAGAACAGAAAAGGAAAGAAAAACAAAAACGATGACAAAAACAAGCAAACAAACAAACAAAACAAACACAAATAGAACCTCTAAAAAGAAAGCAATTAAGAGTATCAGATGACTGGCTCTACCATAGCTTTTCATGTAGAAAATATCACAGTGCAGTATTTAAATACATGCTTTTTAACAGTGTTACTTATCCAGTGAACATGCAAATTAGTCTACAAAAGGCAGACTAATTTGTTACCCTGTGTTTATGAATTTACAAACTCATTTTAGTCTTCAAGGCTTATCTTCAGACATGTATTTACTAAAATAGCTGTGCTGTTGGTAGAAGTGACTTTATTTTCTTGTTGTTCACATTTTGAGCTATAGAGACCAACTGGATACCCAACTGTTAAAAAAAAAAAAAAAAAGAAACTTGGTCACCTGCCTTTGAAAACACCCACCAGGGACAAAACTAGGTTTTCTTTTCTTTTCCTTTTTTACAGAAATATTGTTTTATAAAACATTAAGAAAGCTGTTAATATAACTGCATTCAGATGAATGCTATTGAATCGAGGGGAACAGCATAAGAAACTGTAAATTTGGTTCTGAAATAAATTTTCCTTTTTTTTTTTAAAAAAAAAAGGTACACATCATTGAATATTTGGGTATAAGTATTTAGTTACTTTAATGATTAAGCCTACTTAGCATTCAGTATTCTTCTGCATTATCTATTATACACAGCAAGTTTTTTCAAGTGAAGTATTGCTGCCAACAAATGCCACTTCTTCACAAACACAAGCTTATCTTTATGCTTGTCATTTTCATCATCTTGCATCTGTAACTATTTCTGAATACAGTTTGTCATTTACACATAAACTGCACGACACTTAAATACCATAAATCATGCATACATATTGCTGATGCAAATTTACACCTGCAATTACCTATACTTGCAAGCTATCATTATTATAAGGCCTTGGAGATTTACTGAAGATGACCCAAGTGTCATGTATATTCTAATTATTTTCCCATAAGTTGAACCCACTTTGCCCATTTTCTACATGCAAACTCTATTCAGTCCTATACTTTTTCTGAAAGGTCATTAAAATGTTTTAAAAGAAAGAATAGGTAAAAAATCTACACCGATGAAATAGAAATGTTGCATACATAAAGAGCATTTGTCAGCAACCTTCTGTGATGCCTTTTTTTTTTTAAGCTGTGAATGGACTTTTATGAAGGTATATTAATAATCTGTTGAAAATAACCCTCTACAATTTAATATCTGGATGATACAATTAGCCACTAACCAACTAAAATGGTTCTTTTCCCTATATATTTTATTTCCACCAGTATTTACCAGGATCCTGGTACATTCTGTTGATAAATACTCTTGTAACTTGCCAATTTTCTATTGAAAAAGAAATTTGCAGTAATCATTAGCCTGTACACCAAGAAATAGTAGAAAACCTCTAGACAAAAAGCCTACCAATGCAGTAGTTGTGGATGTAATCATCTGAGATTTTTCCACTATGCATATTTTTGTAGGGAGGAAGGAAGTTGAGTTACAGGCAGGGATGGAATTTTGCCCATCCGATGTATGATCATTGATTCAGTTTCTCTGCTAGAAAGTCTAATAATTGCTGAGATGGAGGAGAGAAAGTCTTTGTCGTGATCCAGGATTCCTTTGTTGAATTTTCTCTATATAATAATACAGAAGTTAACAATTACAGTGAGGAAAGTCTTCTCACAGTGGCTATGTATTTTCTTCAAAGCAAATGCTGATGATTGAATAAATATGGTCTGGGTACTGTAGATGTATTTGGAACATGTGATTTGAGAGCTCATGCATATGACATAGATTTTTAGTTCCAATGTATTGAAACATACTCTAGTAGGATCCTTAAAATGAAAACTTCTCATTGCTGTGCTGGTGTTTGTATTGTTACTTTCTTTAATGTTTGCTCTTCCTCCCCTACCTACAGTCTTTGAAGCAGAGTTTTTCTGGAGCCAGCTGATATGGTTCACAGTGATTCTGAAGCTGGCAATACCTGCATTTATTTGGAATGTGTAGCTGGCAATAAAAACTCTTGAGACTTAAGAGCAATCTTAGAGCATGGTATTGCCAGCTGGTGTCTTTTATTTTTTTTCCTGCACTGATGGTCTTTACTTATTTTGAACACAGCTGTTTTCTATGTGATGAGGAAAAAAATGGTGAGGGTAACATCACTGATTTATTTGAAATTTCGTCTTAATAGCTTATTAAATGTTGAGGGAAATAAAGTGAGCAGAAGAATTAAAAAGGGGGAAAAGAGCAAGAAAGAATAGTTGATGGGGTTGAGAAGAAATCCATTCACCCTCCACCTTATTAATATCAGCACTTAACACACACCAAAACAAACAGAAAATTACACACTGGGTTTAAAATGCAACAAATGGAAATACAGATCATTAGGAATTGAGAAATGAAAACTATTTTGGCTGTACATGTATATCAATATGCAGTTGATATCTGACACCTGATATCTTTGTTTCTACACTCAAGAATAAACCATCTGCAAAGAACTTTGTGTTTTAAAAGACAGTTAACTTATATAATACTTGTGCTTTTAAGGACATTGGTTTTCTTATTGTTGCTTTTGTGTGTGTGTGTACTTTTTTTTTTTTTTGGTGGTGGTGTGGTTTCTTTGGTTTGGTCTTGATTTTGGCATACTAGTTCTGCCTCTTGTAATGGCCAGTCTTTCTTTCAGTCTCCAAACAGAATTGCTGAGCTTCACTGACACAAGTTTTTCCAAAGCAATACTGTTCTCCTCACCATAAGTAATAAATGAGGAATATTCTCCTTTCAAGTTAACAAATAAAGCTTAAAAGTAAAGTTACACTGTAATTGAAAACATTACACTGAGCATATTGAATTTAATGAGACTCTAATACCTCGGTTCTAGTCCACTTCAGTAAGGAACTGGAGACACCGTAGAGTTGGTAGAAATCTTACTGATGACTCTTTGAAACTGCAGTTTGGTCCTGTTTAAAGGACACTTATGCAAAAAAGACTGCAGACTGTGTTCAAGAAAGCACATGCATTCTGAAATGAAACTTTGTAGAATTGCTCAGCAGCTGGTGTACAATCTGAAAAAGATTCTTTCTTTTATTAGAAACACATAATGTTGTCATTCTCATTACTGCCAGAAAAGGTTATGCCCATATGAAGGAAAGAGAGGGAAGGAAAGAAGCTAGGAAGTTTCTCAGCTTTCTGCTTCTATGAAATAATGTGACTTAAAGAAAACCAAAATTATTGTTTGTTACATTAAAGAACGTACCTTCTATATTTTGGTTTATCTGTTTCCAAAATAGATTGGCAGATTTTGGACTTGTGAAGGTTTTGTTTTGTTTTCTCAACACTTGATCTGCTCATTGAAAATAATAAGTTGAACGCTTGTCTATGGAATTATGTTATGTTTGGGGTTGGGGGGTGAAACCAACAAACCCAAACTCTAAACCTTGGAGCTTGAATGTTTAAGTTAAATTAGTAGTGGAGTTCTGCCTTTGTGTTTGTCTTGACCTGTTTGGTAGGTGAAAGCAAGCATAGCTTCACTGACCTCAACTTTGCAACCTTAGATTCTGTTTACAAATAGACTACAATTACAATAGGAAAGCATGCCAGTAAAATATATACCTTTAAATTCTAAATAGGCAAATATACTTTTTTTTTTTCTCATTTCTTCTTAACTCTTCACAGTTTCCTGTATTCTGTGTCTAATAGATTAAGGTCAATGTATATGTCTTAAATTAATTACGTGTTTCTAATAAGGTATACATAATAAACTGATTTTTGTGTTATATGTCTAGCTATGCCATTATAAAATCATGAAGAGTATTTCTAAGGAGGTGCTTCCCATGACGTGCAGAGCAGTTCATTTTATGATCTTGATACTAAATGAGCAAACTGTAATATAGATAAAATCATGTTTATCTCATATAGACTCATTTTCCATGGAGTTAATCAACCTCACCAGACTTGCCACTCACCTTTCTCATTCCAGCTGAACTATCGCTAACCATCACAAACATTAAGATTGGCACCAGTGCCAGTGTTCTGAGGGCTAAATCACATTTACGTAGGAAACACCTTTATTTTCTCTGGCACATGAAGGCAATCTAGCCTTTTAGCATGGGGCGCATAAACATGCTGTACTACAAGGACTCAGGGAGAGAGACAGACAAGGGTGAAGATGCAACCACGAGCTTGCCAGGCTGTATTCCCAGGAAGGTTGTGATCAGGAGTGGATAGAAAGCACCGCTAAGGTATTTTTTCTTCAAGGTTGTCAGGCACTTTCTGTGCTCTAATCAGGTACGATTACTCATACTCCTTCCTCTTGTTATGCAGTCTCAAGATCCGTAATCAAACTCCTAAAGTTCACATATAATCCTAAATCAAGTTATTTGAAATGCCACTATCTTAATTTCACACTATTACCAGTTTCTTTAGTTGCAGCTGTCTTCCATTCCGTTGCAGTTCATGCTGCAGTTAAAGTTGGGCCCAAGCAGTTCAAATACAGGTGACTTCACTTGGTCACTTAGTTCTAATTTAGCTACCTAGATGAGTGACTATTAATATTAATCACTCAACTAATCAGCATCTTTTCAGCGTGTCTAAACTTGGATGGCAGGTAGAATCTTTCCTCCCAAAGGCAGATGAGTTAGAGTATTTTGACCAAGAATGTGAAATCATAAAGTCACGTTGCCTTCTTTGGTGCAGTGATGCTAAATTAGAGAGACGGGAGATGAAATTCTGTGACCTTTTAAAAACAGGCAATTTCAGTTGCAGAAAAATCTGCATAAATGAATTTTTGTACAATTGCATAACTAAAACTGTGTGAATGGATTAACATTGATATTACCATTTCCCTGCATGTACATTTACCACAGATTAAATTTACTACTGATCTGCTGAAACATTTTGGCAAATCCGAGTGTTAATCATGGTATTTTTCATATTCTACCTTTAGTAGATAAAATGAAGTGTCATGTTAAATAAAATAATAAAATATTTATTCTAAGCTGTTGGTGACAGCATCAACAATGTATTAGGAACCAGCCAAAGGAAGGACTGATTTCTGTCTCATCTACTTTAATGTGAGTCTGAAGTAAGCCATTTAAAGGTAAGGGGTAAGTTAATAGAGTTAAGTCAGTGTAAAATCGGCATGAAAAGAAGATGAAGATGTAATACTGTGTTGCCGGGTTGCATCAAAATACAAATTCTTTTAAATGCAAAAATTCTCATGACTGCTGCACAGCACCTGCTTCTTATTCTCTGGTTCTGTTCAAACTACCACTGGGACATCTTTGTATTTTGTGTATCTTGAATATTCATGTCAGGGGACTGAAAATATCTGAGTGCTAGAAATTCAAAAGGGTTAGCAGTTCTTAGGAGTTATCTCAGGAGTTCTGAATGTCTAAATTTCCCATGGTATTCCCAGTACGTGCAAGTATATTTGGTTAGCTGACTATGTATAGTGATTCAATATGTCTATTCTTCATTGCTTTCTGCACAGAGTGGCATGGAAAAGTGATAAATGTTTTAGGTTGTAGTGGATATATGAAGACACAAAACAGTAAGATTTAAATTAATCTTTTTTTTTTTTTTTTTTTTTTAAGATAAGAAAGGACAAGCTCCTGCATATCTGACTACAGATGTGGTGCTTTTTAAATCCTGGTTAACTTGATTGTGTGTACATACCTACATATGGCCAGTTAAGAAAGAGAAGCAAAACCTCTGTTGTAAGGCACCGTGTGACTCTCGCAGGTTTCACCTGCTGCAGAGGACTGCCCTGCACCTCTGCACGTGTGGCTGGTTATGGGCCACCCTCCTCTTTGGCTCCTGGCCTGTGGGAGATGGGGGGGGCCATGACTGTGCCCATGCCTCCTGCCTGTGGCCTGGCAGTAGAGATCTGGCAGGGCAGTGAGTGGAATCTGCTTTCTTCATCTCAAAATGGCTGCTGTAGCTCCCAGAAACTGCAGCCCACGTGGAGATTTTAATACAGCGTCTACATACAGTCCCTCAGATAAGGGCTATATATCCGTGCTGCTGTTTGACACTTCTGTACCCTGATGCAGACTGTTCTAGTTCCAGTAATTTGTTAGTAGGTTAGTGGTCTGGATTGACTGGTTAAAACATACTTCATAATCTTGTTGCATAGCTCACATCTTTGCTTCCTGTTTCAGTGTATCATGATTACAATTCTAATTAGTTTATTTTAATCACAATCAATACACCAAGGAGAAGCATCAGATGGCTAATATGATTTATTACATATTCCAAGAGCATTTGTCTTAGATTCGGCATTTCTGCTATCTATCTCCAGACTGCCCCTGCCTGCTTGACAGCAGCCTGTCAGTGCAGTTATGATTGCTGTATGCAGTGACTTTAACTGCCAGCTTTTCCTGCAGACTTGGGGAGCGATCAGTCTGCACTGTAATTACAGCCACATAGCATAACTTAACACTTGCCTATGGCCCTGTCAATGATGAAAGGATGTCGTATCAATACATATTGCAAATTGGAGATGTATCATCTAAGTACATCAGTATATTGTATCATCAATACAGAAGACAAAAAGTAAACGGGGGACCAGCTTCATGCATACTTTATTCTCTTTTGAAGCTTTTCTCGTAAGGTTGATGTTTTACAAATAGCTCTGCAGGAAGATCAAGAGCTATCTTTGTAACCTTAAGTATTCTTGAAGGTACCTTAAGTACTGAAGTAGTGGTAAAGAACTCCAATAATGCTAAGGATTTTCATAAACTCTCTTTCAAATCTGTGAAGGCAAAGGTCAGATGAGGTTGTAGTTTATTATTATTAATGAATATAGGAACATGAGAAGATATTAAGGTTTCATTCAAAACACATAATATTTTATAGCTGACTTTCAAGGCATCTTTTTCTGAACCTCTAGTATGGGTGACTTGACCCTGGTTTTATTGATTAAACTTTTATTCTTCCCCAATGAATAATTTAAGTTATGAGCATTAGTCTGGCATGATTAGCAGGAGCCTACAGGAGGTTTTAAAGCAATGCACAGTATGCTCCTCCTTCTGCATTATGCTGGTCTGATTAGGTTGAAAACTTTGTATGCAACACAGTAACTTGCTTAGCAACTCTCTTTTGTGAACTTCCCAATAAAATGCCCAAATCTTTACTCTTTGATGCAGGAGGAGAGTTGTTTGGAGTTGGTTTTGTTTCCCTACTTGCGAAGTCAGTCTCCACCTTTGGTGGAGTTTGTGTCCATAGTTTCACTGCTCTAACACGGGGATATCAGCTATGCTACAGTAAAGCATCAGCATGACCATGCAACCTGTGTCAACCTTGTCAGATGAGGAAAAGGCCAAGGCTTCTAGCTTACTCAGAACACTGTTGCAATAAATCCATGTCAAGACAGGGAATTTTTATACAGGTGACTTATGTAAATTTGTATTACAACCTGCATAGCGCAAAAGACCAATATCCAGACTTAAAATTTGGCTCTGACTTTGGTTCTGGGATGCTGTGCTGGTGAACACTTGATTTTTTTACACATGATGGTTTTAATATTCAAAGGTTTTGTCTTTAGATGTTCTTTTGGGTCATACTGATACACCATAGCATTAGTTTGTCAGTACTGAAGACAGCTTACTACATGTAAGAGACAGAGATATGTACAGGTGGTATGGACTGAAAAACAGTGATAAATTGTGAATGATATTTAGAGGTTTGACTGGAAATAAATAAATAAATAAGACAGCAACAAAAACACACAAACTGCATCAAACTAGGGAAAAGGGCCAAAATAGTTTTGCTGGTTCTCCAGAGAGCAGGTATTTTTAACTGCAGTCTTGCATTAGCTAGCCTGATAGTAATAATCCCTATAGTGAGGTTGCACAAAGAAAATCACTTACTGGTGGCTTGCGATTCTTGAGTTTGTTGTGTATGGTTACACAAAAATTCTCATAGCTTCATTCTAAATGCTGTTTTTAAAATACTCCTTTTGGTCCTGAAAATTGTTGAGCAGGTATTCACAGCCTCATTCATTCTCCCCTTTTTTAATCTGTTCTCAACCTTCACCCTCTTATGGCAGGTACAATCCTCTTTGCCTTCTGCAAGAGGGGGAGATTTGTGCACAAATGCTCCCAGCCCCTGTGATGACATGGATCAGAAAATATTATTGTCATCAGTTATATCAAAACAGAGCATGTTTCTGGTGGCTGTATCATTTATGCACAGCCACTCAGATTATAGAACAAGGAAAGCAAAGAGCATGCCTGCCTCAGGTATGCTTGGCTCCCCAGACTCAAGAAGGAGGGGAAGAAGGAGAAGAAATAGTTCCTTGGAATTTTAGTACTGTTAGTACAGGGAGCAATCCTGTATCTTTCCTTTTTTATTTATTTATTTATTTTATTTTGACCTATGATTGTATTTCTTCAATATTTTGTAAGTGCCTCATTTAGAAAAACTTTTGAAATATTTTATTAGTTTTTTTCCTAATGAAATGGAAATATATATTTAATAAAAGTATATATTTAGGGAAAATATAGTGCATTTTTCTGCAAGATGTTTAATGCACTGGCATATTTCAAGCATTAGAATTTGGCAGTTACCAGATGGATGTAGTTTTAACTCCGTCTTAAGCAGCATCTTGCTAAATATTTTAGGCATTTTTAGATCTTGTAGTTATTTTGGGGTAAAATCTGCCATAGCACAATCCCATTTCAAAGGAAAGTTATAAGGGTAATCCCAATCTTAAAATTTCAGAATTGATCTGAAGACGGGGTCAGGCAATATGCTTCAATGAATCTTTCATGGGAAGAAGAAATGTTATTAATAAAGGAGGAATTGTATTACGTGAAACTTAAAATAGGATAATCCTACTGCTATCCACCTAAAAGTTAGGAGTCTAGAATGAGGAAAAGCAATGGCATGTCCATATCTCCCAAACTTTGTATCACCTATAGTATCACCAGTATCCTATTTACAAGGTTATAACTATAACTAAAATTTTCATCAAATTTTCAGTCAAGTGTGAAAATTGAAATGTGAACTCAGATGCTTTATATTATTTTAACAGGTGATTTAACATACATGCCAGGTAGTCTAGTGGGTGTATATGGGGAAGAGGGTTGTGCCTTAAGTGGGTCATAATCACAGCTGACATCAGGCGTTACAGGGCTGATGAAACCAAAAGTTGAGCTTTCTGAAAGCAGTCTTCTGGCCATACTGTTGCTAGTGATGCCTCATAAATTAGGGCATGTAGTAATAGGACAAGGGGCAGTGGCTTCAAACTAAAAGAGGGTAGATTTAGATTAGATATAAGGAAGAAATTCTTCATGATGAGGGTGGTGAGGCACTGGCACAGGTTGCCCAGAGAGGCTGTGGATGCCCCATCCCTGGAGGTGTTCAAGGCCAGGCTGTATGATGCCGTGAGCAGCCTGGTCTGGTGGGAAGTGTCCCTGCCCATGACGGAGGTGGTGGAACTAGGTGGTTTTTAATGTCTCTTCCTACCCACACCATTCTATGAGATTCTGTGACAAAATAGTTAGCAGAGCTTACCAACTCAGTCTTTTTAACAAGCTATTGTTTACAATCCAATCCATTATCTTAAACTTTTTTTTTTTGAAAAAAGTGGTCTAAATATAAAATAAAATATAATAATATTAATATCTAAATATATGTATATAAAGGTGGTCTAAAACCTCCTAACAACTGTTATTCTTTGATTTTTATAAAGGAAGAATGTGTCTTTCCTAAATTTCAGAGCAGGCTAATCCCACATCTCAGCACTGATGCGTAAATTTTGTATGTAACAATACACATTTTAGTATTTCTTTTTAAACCTTGGCAGACCTACACGAAAAATTTATCAGTCATTTAGGGAAATAGCAGGAGCCCTTCTTTCATTAAGAACCTGGCTTTTGTGAATTGATGTTCATTTTTATCAATGATCTACGGTCACCGTGAAAATGCTTAAAGAATAGAAAATAGAATACCATACAAAGATAAAAAATGTGCTTTATGGATGAATTTGCACTTGTGATATTGGCTGTTATGTATATATAGATTTTTTATTTTTTTAATCTTTAATGCTGTAATAGACTGTAAGTACATTTGTATGTTGAAGCTGTAAAAAATGATCTCTTCAAAATGATTTGGTAGTATTTTATTACATTTACATCTATTCAGTCTATAGAAAAGACAAAGGAGCAAATTCTGTGCTGTTTTTAGTTAATGCAGTTCTAGTAGATGAGGCTGAGGAGCAAAATGCAGTTTAAATGTAAGCCATTGGAAGATTTTTTCCTAGGAACGACATGGAAATGGATTGAAAATCATAACCTCAACTGTAGATAACTTCACCTTTTCCTAGACATTTGAGAATTTGAATGCAAATTAAAAGTGGGACAATTAAACTTTGAGGATGAATGCTAATATCTAAAATGTGTTTATTTTTAAGCAAGAATTCAGTTCTGGTGTGATGCTTCTATGTATTTATGGTAAAGACACCAATTTCTAATTAAAATCCTTGAAGCTAAAAATACCAGCAGTGTCTGTAGGTTCCCTACCGTGGCTGGGGACTTGTTCCACTTTTGGTGAATATGTGAATTTCTGGCTAATGTCAGCTGAGATTAATGATTGTTCTGCATTATAGACAGTGTTAATTGGCATTCATTTCTTTGGTTTATTTTCTCATGTTGGTCACTTGATACAAGGAACTAGTAAAGTTTTCAAGGATTTCAGGGTAATATGATTAAAGACTCCAGCGTCCTACATCTAAAAAGTAACGTTGCAGCGCTGATATGCATTTCTTGTAATTTCTTCTTTTTTCTTCTAATAATTTAATTAACAAAGATTTGAAAATGTTATGGATAAAATACAAAGTTTGTTTCAACTGTGATCTATGATTTCAGCCTTATTGTTTTCAGGGGCCCTTAAAAAAAAAACAAGTCAAAGTTCTGGGATTACTTTTGGGGTTCTCTCTGGTTTTGTTGCATGGAATTTATCCCATTTTGTTGCTTTGGGTATTTCTTTCCCCTATAAAATGTTTAGAAAAATATCTGTTTGAAGAATTATTGTTTTGTTTCCATGATTTAACCTGAAATGAGGTTTAATACATTCACTGTTATGGTTTTTGTTTGTTTTTCAAGCAAATCATCCATTTAAACAGCTAAAGCTATAGTTTCAGGTTATTTTGGTAGTCATGTTCTTTTTTTCCTGCAGGCTCGCTCAGGATGTCCTCATCATAGTGACATCAACATATTACTTCTGAGTCCATCTTACCACATTAATAATGTTCCTAACGACCTGACATTCTCCTTGAGAGTTCTGTAAAACTTGTGTGTTTTCCAGATATGTTTAGGCATTTGCATAGCCTTTTGGTATACAAAACCAGTTCAGAAAGTAGGGATGTTATAGGGCTTTAGATTGTATTGCATTGCATGTTGTCAGTTTCCTAATATCCTGTGAGCTTACATGTAAAAAAAAAAAACTATGATTCCGTTAAACTGGAATATTACAGCGATCATCAGCAATATTATTTGAGAAGCCTTTGTAAAAACTCTGCATGTGACTTTTGTTTTCAGCCTCCTTGCATCAAATTGTGTAATATGCTGAAAGTTCTTCTTGTTTGCTACAGCTGGGAAATGTTTATAGACTAATCAGAGGACACTGATGAGGCATGATTATAAATACATTATAATTATTTACACAACGATGTTATATTGAATGTAGGGCATAATGGCACATGGAATTCCCAATACATAGGACTGCTCTCTGCCAGGAAGTGTTGACCTGACAGAATTAAAATATATCAAAAGAAAATGATGTTTGTTGGAAGTGTGTTACAGGTTACATAGAGTTTCATCAATATTTTACTTTAAAAAAAATCAGAGTATCAAATCAGTTTTGCTCATTATATGTCTGTGTACCCAGAAGCTTTTTTCTCCTCTAACAAAATTATCTTATTTGACTATTTCTTAGGAAAACCCTTTGCCACAATCTATGACCATCTCTCTTTCACTAAAGCAAACCTTTTTCACTTTTAATAAATGGTTCTTTTACAATTTGAAAGAAAAGTTTAATTGATATTCTAAGATTAAAACTATGAGTGTTTTCATAGAGTGTTTCAGACAGAAAATGAATTTGTATTTTTCCTAATGTCAGAAGTATCCTATCTGATCTAAGATAACAAATTTTCTGGATAGAATGGATTGATAAATGTAACTGCTTAAAACCTCTTTGGTATAAGTAAGATTATTAATACTAAAACAGTGTCCATTGACAGTTCCAGAGTGAGGTAACACTCACTGCTCTCTCTTGAGAATTATAAAAATCATTCTAGCTATGTGCATCTGTCAGGCTCTATTGGTCCAAAACTTCTTTGCCCTTGGCTATCTTTGTTTTCTTTCTCCAGTGATTCTTATATGGTGCTTGGTTGTTGGTTTTGTTGTTGTTTGTTTGTTTAAAAGAAATATATATTTTCTTTCAAGGTTATTTGTTTCCTGACTCCCCCCCCCCCCCCCCCCCCCGATGCTGATAGCTTCCCATCAAATGTCTAAACTTACATCAGCTGATTTATTTTTTGGAAGCCATAATAGGAAATAAAAAAATAATTTGTTAATCAATGATCTCTCTTGTCTATTTTAGGTGCTCTATATCCTTGAAAATCCTTAAGATATAACATCAATTCCTTCTGCTCCTATCTGTGAACATTTTCTGTAATCATCTAATAGAAATTATATTGCAAAAACTCTGTAGATTGGGCAAAGCCTTGTTAGAACTGAAAATCATGTACTAAAATTAAGTGGTACAATTAAGCTCTATTATTAGGAATGATAACCAATTACATTATCTGATTTATATTACTATGGAGAAGAAACAGTAACACATCATTTGAATAAATACATACATAGTTATACATTACGAAGAAATAAAAATTATGAGCTCTTTAGAATCCTGGGATTCTAACACATTAAAAAATTTAGTCCAGGTTATTTAAGAAAAATTTAAGATTTACTGTATTACTAATTTAACCATTCTCAATTTTGAATGTAATGTGTAGAGAGATAAAATGTAGCAGTCTTACTGTGTAGTTTATGAAACTGATTGTATTAGAAGTCAACCTAATTAAGTTATATAATGCACATGAAAACAGATGGAAGTGAAAAAAAAGAATCTTGATTTGCTGTTGCATAAATTTAATCTCCTGAGCTAATCAATGGTGGTTTCGAATGTAGGATTAACTATGATAAAATTGCTCTTAAGTCTGGACATGGGTTATATGTTAAAACATTGATGAGCTGTGTAAATGAAACTCTCCTCCACTATTCCTATCTGCAGTGGCTCCTACAGGTCACTGGAAGATGCATTAATTAGTGAAGTCTCAGCTGAGTGCATGGGAGACTGTATTTTTATTTTTTAAACTTTATTGTTGAGCCTAATTCCTTTGGGAAAAGACTTCTGGGGACTCTCCTGAGAGTTTTTTAGCTAAATCATTTCAGCAGCCTACAGGCTTCTGCAACACTGATAATGCCCTTTGGGAACAGAGTTTTCAGCATTGCTTGTGTCGAATTTTGTGAAATAGAAGGGACAAGAATGAAGAGAAGCTGTGACTTTCAGAAATTTCTTGTGTACCATCAAGCTTTCTGTGATTTTTTTTTTAAAGAGATTTATACCCCAATCATGGAATATCAATTTCAGGGGCAATTGTATAAATTTTCTTTGATATCATCTGACATAATAGTTGTTAGGGTGGGCTCCCATCAGCCATGCAATCGTGGTGCATGAACCTCTTCTCTCTTCCTTTTTGCCTTACTTCCCTTTCTGTAAAATTCAGTTAGGAACAGTGATTTGTTTCATAGAAGATTGGTAGGATAAATTAACTTTTAAAATGCAGATGTACATTGTTAAATTAAGGACAAGAAATGGTTATAACCTGTTTTTTAAGAAATTTAAATGTAGATGATATCTTTACAAGAACATAGTGCATATAGCTTTTCAGAGTCAAAGATCAGCATCATTTGATTTTAGTGCACTTAAATTCATTGTAAATTTGTTTGTCCTCTCTGTTGTTCTGTCTAAATACTTTCTAAAGGTAGGGAATGATGAATGTAATATTGTTTAGATGGTAGCATAGAAAAGCGAGAAAGCTTGTGGCAGGGAGGGTTGTCTTAGTCTGTTGCATGGAACAGTATTCATAATATATAATAAAAATAAAAAAGATATCAGTAATATAATTCATTAGTTTCTGTGTTGTCTGGATGTCAGTGGAGCTTTCTAAATACTAGAGTATTTGCTGCTGCACAGGGAGGGTGTTATATTTGAGTGAAAGAGAAGGTATGGTCTTTTCTATAGGAATAACACGTTAATGTTTCTCCAGTTTCAGAGTGTGGATGTTTTTTGTAATTAGATTATTAATGCTAATGCTCCCTCTTAAAGAGTAGTTTTGTTAGCTCCAAACACCCACAGGGTGTTGTGCCTGAGGGGTTTCATCACTAATATCACTCTCCAGGAGCAAGGAAGAAGGACCCACAAATGTCCTTCATGCCAGCTAGGACTGTGTCCAGATTCCTCTTTGAACTGTCTGTACCTGGCAAATAATTTTGATAACTGGTAGAGCTGACAGACATCTAATTAGAACAGAGTTTTTCCTTTCACGGTTACAAGTTAGAAAGAAAGTGAATGTCAAAATCAGTAGGTTCAAATGTTTTATTACTGTAAATTGTACCTTCACAGTGGATAAATCCAATGTCATTAATATTCAGAAATCTGTGAGTAAGCTGCATGATGCTATATGAAGAAAGTGGTCTGTAAACACTCATTATATGGTAAGAAAGGGGTGTATAAAATAATTTTTATTCACGTTAACTGACGGATCATTTTCAGGGTTTTCCTTGAAGCAATAGCAACAAAAGGTGTCTGCTGTCTGTTGTATAAAACTGTAATATGCTTTCCTTATGGTCACTTGTTTTGATTGAAAAGGAATTGCTGGAGCTGAGAGGGCATAATGAATGTTATTACAAGGAGGGTTTTAAGCACAGGGAAAAGAATAAAAAATAAAGTCCTTATGTGAGCCCTTAGTACGTGAGGTCTGCCTCTTCTACAACAGCTGAGTGAGCATACATGAGAGCCATTTATAATGTGTATTGCTGTGTGTCTGCTCTGATTGCATACTTTGATGACGGGTTAATTGAATGGTGTCGAGGAGGGCAGTGCCGGTCGTGTAAAAGAGACTGACAGGATGGTGGTAGCAGTTGGTACTTCATTACTTAGAAACAAAATCAGAAATCCTTCATCTTAAAGGCAGTAGCTACCAAGCAGTTCAAGAGCAAGCAGTTTAATGTGTGACAGTTTATGAGGTAAGGAGTTTTTATGCTAATAGAACTTCACTTAACCTTGTGATAGTGTTTTACTCTTGATCCTTCTGTGGCCATGTGCGTTGGAGCAGACAGACCAGTACTACTGTCTCATGTCAGGGGGATTTTATTGCTTACTGTAAAACCAACAGATTTTACTCTTCTGGTGTAAATCGCTCTTTTTATTTATGTCTCATGGACATGCAGTGCCTGCAAAAGCAAGTAGCACACACATTGGGCGTAGGTGTCAAGGTGCTGGCAGCAGGTGCCGCAGGGGCAGTCTCTGAAGGCATGGCTGCTTCCGGAAGGTTCCACAGTGGCCCTGCCACAGCAGCCCCGCCACAGAGCACAGCTGAGCCCAGCAACCCAGCTCGGAGTGCCTCTGTGAAATTGTGTATAAGGAAAAGGGCAAAAAATACTGGACAAGCAGTGAGGAGTGAGGCAAGAAGTGTGTTAAACAGCCCTGTGACCACCAAGGTCAGAGAAGGAGGGGAGGAGAGATTTCCCCACAGCCTGTGGAGAGTCCATGCAGGAGCAAGTTCTCCTGACAGGAGCAGTGGACTGTGGAGAACCCACACTGGAGCAGGGGAAAAAAGTGTGAGGAGGAAGAAAGAAACTGTTATGGACTGATTATAACCTCCTATCCCCTACCCTCCCTGTGTTGCCTGGGGAGGCAGGGCTAGGTAGAGGAGCTGAACATGAAGGACTGAAGCTGAGCCTGGGGAAATGAGGTGGGGAGTTGTTGGTTTAATCTTTGTCTTTGTTTCTTACCATCAAAATCTATGTTCATTGGCAGTATATTAAATTAATTTTCCCAAGTCGAGTCTGTTCAGCACATGATTGTAATTGTCGAGTGATGTCCCTGTCTTTGAGTCATGAGCTTTTTCACCTAATTTTCTTTTTCACCTTATTTTCTCCTTGTCCTGATAAGGAGGGTGAGAGAGAGAGTGACTGGGTGGCCAGCAGCCAGCCAGGATCAGCCCACCCTGCTGTGTGTTGTAGCGGCATCAGCCAATACCAGCAGTGCTATTAGATGGTTTATTTTCTCAAATCCTTTACCAAGAGCTGTGCGTAAGCACAAGGAGGTAACACATAGCACTGGCTGCTTCTTTATTGCTTGAAGCTTCTGTGTGGTCATCATATAAATGGGATTTATTTCCAGTGATGGGTATGGTTGTTCTGTTCCACTCTTTCCACACACATCCACCTACACCCCAACCGTCTCTGGTCTCCCTTTTCCCTCTATCCATTAGGAAAAAGGCAGAAAAAAAGTTTGGGAAATGCCAGTGCTGTATCCTTATGGGACAATTTGTGCTTTGTGTCTCTGTTATCACCTCACCTGTAGACTGAGTTCACTAGCTGAGAAATATTTCCCCTGATGTGTTTTCCTTCATGTACCATAGTTACTGCTCTTCAGAAGAGAATTTTTGCTTAAGGAAAATATGATTTGCACAGACTACAAGGTTCAACATCAGATTTTTTTTTTTTACCTGAATCAGAGTATTTTGTATATAATTCACTATTTTTCATTTTACAGGTATTTCATTTTTTTTGGTAAAAATCATCAGTTCTCTACAGAAAAGTCCAGTGAGCTGGGCATGCCAGGAAATGCCCAGGATGGATGACCCTGATGCTGTCAGGCCTGTAATGGACACCAGTACCATGATACTTGGATGCTCAGCTGCTCCGTCTCAGATGTTTCCCTGTCCACAAAGGAAAAGCATCTCCCTTCCTGATCCTTCTGGCCATGGGAGCAGGTCTGGCCACAAGGTAAAGTCACAACAACAGTTTGCATTATTATTTGTGGTACACCAGCTCCCCTCTGGGCAGAATTGATAATATCATTGGCATACCTTATCACTTCTGTTTCTTGGCACATTTTTTGCTACCCTTGTCCCACCCCTTCTTTGCCCTGGTCTCCACCAAAATAAACAACCTACCCCAACAGTCTTAGTTTGCTACATCTGTACCCAAGTTTGGTGCTTCTGATACCATTATCTCGTTAATTTTGATCTCGTATAGCATTACTGACATGGTGCTCCTTACCTTGTCAGGTTTACCTCCCCTAAGTGTACCCAGCTCTCACTTTCAGTTACTGTGAAGTTTGGCCATTTCACACATAACTCCCCTGAAGTCACCAGAGAAATCCTGCTGTCCCTGTGGCGCTATCTGTAAGTTTTGTCAGCTTCTCATCCTTTCATCTGTCATGTCTAGTGATTTATCATGACACATCCGGTATCTTCTCATGTCTGGTTTGGCTGGGTGCACCTCAGGCTAGGGTGTGGGCAACAGCCCTGTCACCTGCCCACAGCCATAACTGAACACGTACAGGTGCTGGCTATTGCTACCTACATGTGTAAGGTATTACACAGGTATGTTTCTAACTCGTTAACCTCTTTGAACTGCCATCAGCTTCCAAAGGCATGCAAGCACAGAAAAAGGAAGAGAGGTCATAGTATATTTAAATATTTGTAATAAAATAGAATATTGGTTGTAGAGACTACGGTCATGTTATGAGATGCCAATGTAAGTTAAAAAAAATAAAAAGGAAGGACAAACTCTCAAATTAAAAGTATCAAATATTCAGCACAATGAATAGGAACAAATTTTCAGAAGCAATGACCCACAATTCCAGTATATAAATGGAAGGTCAAAGTTCAAGACTTACGTTGTCCCCAGTCACAAAGTTATTTTACAAATCTTACTACTTATTTTACTGCTTTCATACATGCTGAGTTCCTGTGAAAATACTGTTTAAATGGTCTTTGGAGCATCTTCTATAATCTGTAAGCTGTAAAATAGAAAACTTTCAGACTGAATTTTTGAAAAGGCTGCTTTTACTATACTTTTCAGTAGTAGTGGATGTCAGTATTCAGCCTTGGCTTCCTCTTGCTGGCCAATGCCAGTTTAGTTTCTTATCAGCTTTTCTATTTTTATAACTTATTGGATTTGGATGAGTATTTAAGATTACGTGTGATTTTTTCCATTTACCTTGCATTCAAGAAACCAAGCAATTTTTGTTACCTGACTGGTTGGTTGGGATTTTTCATTGAATCAAGCTTTTGGAAACCACAGCTCGTGTAAAGACTAAAGGATGGCATAAATCAAATAAGAAGTAGCATTAGAGATTTTGGAAAACTTAGTTTTAACTCCCAAATGCCTCTATCCAGTGGCTGTTGTCAGTGATTTTTCGTTGCTTGTTTGTTTGTTTAAGATTAGATTTAATTTTAGATTTGAGGCCCAGATCCAAATGGTGCCTCTCATAGCAGTCTCAAAACTTTCCATCTGAAGAGGATGGAAGTACAAAGATAACAAACTTCTGATGGTATTTGCTTGGGTTGCTCTTTACTCGTCTGCTATTTGCCAGCTTTTACCAGAATTTACCACTGTTTAATTTCATTTAATGAGTGGTTTTAGTGAGGCCTGAAAGACAGAATTCAATCTGTATTCTCTTTGAAACTCAGTATTTAACATTGTTCCTTTCCCTTCCTTTACTTTCTATAGTAAATTATTTCAAGTACTTAATGAGTGTATGAAAGTCTTTCCAAACCTTTGATTATTCTCTGTACCTCATAAGTTTTGCAATAACCTTTCTTATATAAAGTGACCAGAACAGTGTTTCAGGTGCTACCTTGAATCACTGATGTATTAAAAGATGTTCTTAGGTTTTGATATTATATTCTGTTCGTTCTTTGATCTTACTAATGTTTCCTAGTTTTATATTTTCTTTATACTGTGGAGAAATATTTTCATTGAGCTATCCACTGTGGTACTTCTGTCCCTTTCTTGTGCTGATTTTTGTGACCAGAGAATTCTAAGCAGGGTAAAATGAATTTAATTTTTTCTTATTCTGCATTCCTGGACTTGCAGGACTTTCACTTCCGTTATGTGGCCTTTCCCTGGAAAATGAAGATTCTATGATATCTAAACATTTCTCAAGATTGCAGAGATTACATCAAAACATTTGGTGGAAACCAGATCTGGCAAGAAGGCTGGCCAGATTGCATAGTTTCTAGTCAGCAGTGGCTGTGACAGTGCCAGGTTAGTGAGCTGCCATGTCACTCGTCCCTGACTGTTCAGGCTGTTTTGATGTTATCAACCTTTCCTTTGTGAGACTGGATGTTGCAGGTTTTAGTCTTCCAGGTCAGCTGTCCCAGTATTGTCATGTGTCTTATATCACATATAATCCTATAGTTCCATGGATTATCTGCCCAGTTTTTAAAAACGAGAACACAGTATTCATTTTTTCCCAATCCTCTGTGGCAGTTCAGTACTGATGTTGAATGAATTATGAAGTTACTCTGCCTATGTAGGGAAGATGGTGAAGGGACATCTTCCAGTTACAGGGATAAAAAAGAGACTTGCATGAAGAGCTGGAAGGTGGAGGACTGCTGAAATTCTTGATATATATTTCTTGGGATAGGGCTCTGAAGCTGAGTAAAAGCAAAGAAAAGGTTTGTTTAGGAAGAATGCTGTGAGTAACATTTTTGAGCCCTGTGTGACTGGTAGACGTGACCTTACATACTTGTTGGCTGAATGTTATGATGGGTTCCTTGGCTATTACAAAAGTATTTCACATCTTTCATTGTGTAAAAGGCTATGGTATTCCTGGAAAATCTCCGTTAAGGAGGAGGGGGCATGTCATCTACCAAAAATATAAACAAATGCGCCAGCTACTGATTTCTGTTTTGCTAAGGTAGGAAGATATAGTGGAAATGCGTTATTCCTAGCAGACTTATGAAAACATCGAGAAATATTCAAATAATCCTTAGAGCCTTTTGATGCTTATCTTACTTGATTTTTAGAGCAGTAGAATTTACTTAGAATTTGTATTTTTCAAATGACTGGGATAATGTGCAAACATAATTTTTCAGGCAAAATGCTGGGATTTTTAGTGCCACTTCAGTATCAGGAACTAAAATGTCAATTTTATGTAAGTGAATTCTTTTTGACCTTCCTTCTCCCTGCTTTGACTTCACACCAGATTTGTCAGATTACAAAATTCAGCATAGATATTGTGATAGCAGTGTTGGTTAATATAATAAACAGGAAAGATATTAAATGTATTTAATTAGGGCACATTTCAAGGAAACATCATAGAATCACTGCATAACCAGTGTGAGTTAGCCACTTCCAGATTAGACTCGGTTGAATGTAATTCACCACTGTCATATTTTTCACAATTGGTTTTCTAGAGTTTTGCCCTAAAAGGAGGGGAAAAAAAGGCAAGCATAGAATCTATTATTTTTCATATTACCTTGAAAATCGAGTATAACAGTTTAAATGTCAAATAGTTGTATGACTAGGTCTTATTATCTTCCAGCCATCACATATTTTAATTGATTTGACTTTTTGGTGATAAATGCCTTGGGTTACGTATAGCACAAATCCTAACACAACATAATGCAATTTCATAAATGTAATTGCTTATTACACATGGCTGTGCATAGAAGAAACAGTAGAAGAATAAATGAAAAATATTTAAGTGAACAAATGTTATCAAAACATTATTTTGGCTGCTTCTGAAATGTTGATTTTTTTTTCTTGCTGTATGTCCAGATCTGAACACTCACAGAGCATCAGTCTCTATAGGAATGCATTAGGAACTGTGGGGTAGAATTGATAAAGAGCTTGCTTTCCACAGATTTAAGATCAATAGTGGGGATTTCAGGGAAGACAACTGTTGGCTGCTGGATATAGTCTAAGGTGCTCTTTTGAGTGCCTGGAGCAAGATCATCATATCTTGAAAGAGAATTCTTACTGTGCATCATTGTTTTTATGGAGTCAGTATAAGGAGAGCAGTTAAAAAGCATCTGCTCTATTTAATGCAAATACATAATTTGTAGATCGTGTAGCTTAAAAATCAGGTGAGTCATAAGGAACTAGCTTGTAAAAAAACATTTATGTTACATATAACATAAGAATTTAAGATTTGTGCTTCAGAATCCAAATTCCATCTGTATATCTGGATAGCTGCCCAGATGTGGCTACAAGTGACTGAACTGTAAACCTTCATTTATTCCTAAAGCCCAAGCTATACAGATTAAACTATAATTCAAAATTTACTTCTCATTATGTTTTGATCCCTTTGTGACCTGGGTTTTCTAGTGTCAGGAGTTCACAAAATACACTGTTCTGTCTGGAGGAATGAGTGGTCCCCTGCTTTCTAAAGCCTATGGTAACAGAGACCCTATAATAAACCAAATTGGTTTTGGTTACTATACTTCCACCTGATCTTGTCCCACCTAGTGCTGAGGAATCCTTCCTTCCCCTTTAAAGAGAACCTGGAAACCAGGAGGTCAAAATAGGCTCCAAAAAGTCATATAGAAGCAGGGAAGCTCCATGCAGAGAGTGCTATCACTTAGATGAATCCCCATAACAGCCATGGCTTGCTATGAACAGATTATTATGTGCAGAAGATGCATCAGCCCAATCTAGAGGAAACCCCAGTGAAACAAATAGCTGCTAAACTGTATTGTCTTTCCTTCCACATTGTACTGTCAAGGAATTTCAATTATCTTTAATAGAGTTTCCAGTGATTTTGGTAAGATTAGACAGATTTGAAAATACTGCTTACAATTTATAGTCTTTAGGTCAGCTCTGTGGTACGTACTGTCACATGCAGGAACAGAAAATATCCTCTGATACCCTTTTCTGAGAAGGGTGCTCTTGTACCTGGTTGACTTGTTTCATGAGTAGCACAGAACTCACTAGGGCACTCCACAGAGGCAGATTCTAGATGGGACAATTGACCAAGACATCTGCAGAAGAGCCTGCCTTATAGACTGTTACACATCCTTGTGTCACTGGGCTCAGCACTGTAGCCGTACATCTGGTGTGGTCAGTGTGCCCTTGTTTTGAAGATTTCTGTAAGTGATTTATAGTCTGTCACAGTGGTAAAAGGCTTTCAGAAGGGTAGGGAGGGAATTTTATTCCAAATGTAATTGTCTTTCTGCCTGTAACTGTGGCTGAATGGGCATAGTGTCTGCTTTAGTGATCTGGAAAAATCTCTGATGAAATGTTACCACGAATAATTAATTTATGCTTACATAAAAATGCACAAACAGGTGTTGAGAACTGTGTGAGGAGTGTTTTTCACATTCCTGAAAAGCTCTGTGTCTCACCCATCACCACAGGACCATGAAAGTGGGAAGGGACCTTCAGACATCTCTAGTCCAACATCCTGCCCAAGGCAGGCAGCTCCAGGCTGTATCTGTCCAGCCAGGCTTTGGGTATCTCCTGGATGGAAACTGCAGGGCCTTTTGGAGAGACCTGTTCCAGTCTTTGATAGTGCTTAATGTGAAAATGCTTTCTAACCAAATAATACCTAATCAAAACTTCCTCTGTTGTAACTTGTGTGCATTGTTTCTCATTTTAGTATTGTGCACTTCTGTGATCAGTCTGGTTCCATCTTTTCTTCATCCTCTCATTGGTTAGTTGAAGACAAAAATGAAATCTATCCCTGTCCTCTTCTTAAGGCAGAACAAACCCAGTTGTCTCACCTTGTCCTCACTGTGTCGCATCTTCCAGCCCCTAATCATCTTGATGGCCCTCTGCTGGGCTCATTCCTGTATAACAGCATCATCTTTGTAGTGAGGAGCCCAAAACTGAACACAGTTCTCCAGATGCAGTTTCATGAGCACTAAACAGAAGTAAATAGCAGCTTCCTTTGATCACCTGCCTACAGTCCTGTTTATATATATTTATATATATTTTAGTATGTGGTTGTTCTTTCCTGCCACAATGACATACTGCCAGCTCATGTTCAATTTGTAGTCTGCCAAATCCCCCAGGTCCTTTTCTACAAGTAGCTTTCTACTCCAGCTTTTTCCAGACTATCCTGTTGCATGGAGTTATCCAGTCCTTGTTGCGGGACTTTACATTTGCCCTTGCTGTTATTCCTGTCAGAGCATCACTCTTTTTATCAACGTCCCTGAGAATGGCAGCCCTGCCTGTCTTTTGCCATGCTGAGTGCTCCCCCTGGCTGGTGTCATCCTTGAAACTGCTCAAGATGTATTCTGTCTCAGTGTCCAGGGGGTTATAAAGGCTTCAAGCAATGTTAGGGCTGACCACTGAAGAGTGGGACTAGAAACTAGCTGCCAGTTATCATCCTTCAAGAGCTGATGCTGTTGATGAAACTCCTGTACTAACAGCATGAGCAGCATGCCTAACATGCCTATGGTTTTAGCAAGATCCGAAGAACCAGGTTTTGTTTATCTGAAGAATGAATCTGCTCATTTGATGCCCTTTAGCTCAGCTTTGTTTTTGCCAGTAGCAATGGAATTATGCATTTGGTGTTGAACAAAGTCCTGTTACCTCCAGTGTTTGAAATCTGTTCTCTGCATTGACAGAGATTTAGTATCATAGGTCAAAATGGCAAAACAGTTGTCAGTTTGGACTCCAGCTTGCAGGGTATCTTTTAACAAATTTTCACTGTCTGTGAAAAACTTGAGACAGTATTCCATATGGCAGGCTAATACAGTGATACAGACTAGTTGCAAGTATTTGTAGCAGCACATTTTTATGTTGTTTTTATTTTATTTTTTTTAATCTCATTTTTCTGGCATTCTTGTAAGATGTCTAGCTTACTAACATGTAAAGGGTCACCTAATGCCTATTCATAGGACGTGTTAATTTCGCTATGGTTTACAATTCCTACAGGCATTCTTAACATTGCTTGTTAAGTCCTGTAGGGTATGTGATGTTCCTAAATAGTGATGATAGTGAAAACATGTTCACTTGCTTTTACGTGGTCTGGCTTCTTATACCTTGTATCTCCTGGAGCATAAGATGTCTCATATGTCATTTGACTCTGGATTCCAGTCTCAGTTATAACACCTAGTTGTTATATCCTCTAAGGTCTCCAAACTTTCTTTAAAGAAAGCCAAGTGTGAAGTGATGAGTACTCCAGAATGACTGTCAATTGCTAGGTCTTAACGGAATAATATAGCCAAGATCAGAAATACTTCATATTAGCTACAGCTTAATTCAAGTACGATAAGGCCTTGTTCTTGCAACCAATACTTTGTCTTGGTCCCTGAATTACTAAACGTATGGAAGAATAGGGTTTTAATGTTATAATTTTGGCTTTGTGTAGCTGATATATACGTTAACTGCTAAAATAAGCTGACGTGCCAGTATAACGTTTTGCTGTCTTTTTGCTTGCTGTGATAGAGAGGGCAATTGCCCACATCTTCCGTGTATTCTTTAGTAGACTCTCTTTTACAGATCTTTTAAGATACAGAGATAGTGGCTGCTTTTGATCTTTGCCCCCTTTTTTTTTTTTTTTTTTTTTTTGTTTGCTAAGCATCTAATCCTGAGATACTTAAATCATGGGAGCATTTTAATATATAATGTTAAAGAAAATGACCTGTTTAGACCCATTCCACCTAGCTTTCCATTTTGTTTAAGTGAGTTTGACTATTTGCATTGTAAGAGCAGATCTAGTATTTTTTTTCACTGCTATTTCCATTGCTCTTGTTAATTCTACTGCTTTGGGCCATGTTAAATTCGCTTTGCCAGAAATCATCTTTGAAATCTCTCATTATTAACAGAGCATTCATTCTCTCTGTATGTCCTTTAGGACATTTCTAAATAGGCAATATTCCATTAGTGTTTTAGGCTGTCACATACACAGTTATAGCATCATACAACTATAATATCATTTTGCCTCTTCCTATCATGAAATATTTTACAATGATGTTGGTGTTGATATGTATTACTCTTTTGCAATCCTTTGCAGATCTTCTGAAGTTTTATCTCCTAGTTTCTGAGATGGCTACAAACTTCTTAAGACAGGGTAAGTTTTACTACTTTATACATTTTAGAAAATTGATTTATTTGTTCTCTGTAATCTTATATGTGGGAAAACATTGGCCCAGAGTTTCAATACGTTGCTGCCAATCCTAATTTTCGATGTTTAACTATTCATTTTTCCTAGAAACTGCAATTCTTCTACTTTTTGTTACCATTTGTATTTAAGAACCATTTGGTTTTAAAAAGCAACCTGTACTTAAATCGATGAAAATAAATTCCTGCTCTATTTCAGCAACATAAAAAATACAGTAGGGGAAAAACTATCTGTAATTAAATAGCAAATAAAGGTGGAAAGGAGAATGGCTCCCTTACGTTGTGTTTCTTTGTTCATTTCCAGAGACATTATCTGTTAACCCTATGGAATATTTTGCTCTGGGTGCCATAGGGCAGTCAGCTGGTGTGCCTTTAGTAGGGGTATACTTAAAATAATTTGTGTAATGACCATTTTCCATCCCCAACTGCAGTTTGAAGGTGTCGGCATATAATTAACTTGTTTTCGAAATTATTGCTCTTCTAGATCCTTTGTTGAAACAATTAATATTTTGGTAGTATATATGCATTTTTCTTTCTTTTTTTTTTTTTTGGTAACCTGAACTAGAAACTTGTCATGCAAGGCTAATATACGTATTTATTTTCTCCATGGAAAAAATAGTTCAGATAGATTTCATCTTTTTGGGAGCACTCTCGTGTTTTCTTTTCATTCAGTGTGCAACATATTAGCTTGCTTGGAGCTATGAATGTCCATAGTTTTATTTTATAGGACAATATCAAGCAGGAGCTGTGCAATGTGCTGCCTTTAGGTCTGCCAACTGGTAGGCTCTAGAGCAGATAAACAAATAACGAAGCCCCCAGTCTGGTTACTAAATGCAGTCCTTCAAATGACAACAGCTGAGACTCAAATAGGACAATTGGTAGGCAGCAGCTCTACAAAGAGTGCCAAAAGGAACTTTTTGCAATCTAAACCAAATAGGCTGTCCAAGGTAAGAACCATAGTTTGCGTGCAAAATTTGGTATATTATTTCTTTGTTCATACAAAATTGTCAATAGAATAATTATTTGCAGTAGGGGAGTGATTTATGAGTCTATCCAGATTACTGTCTTTGAATCTGTAATGTGAGACTGAGATGTGGACTCTGACCAGGCAAATTTCCTGACCTGTCAGTTCTCCAACCAAATGAAGTGTTGAGCTTGGGGTGCAGCAGGGGCTGGAGACACCCCTCAGCTCACAGTTGCCACCAAGGCCAATGCCAGCTCTGCAGGGTTTCTTTCAAACATTGTGCCAATGTAATCAATTACTGAAATCTTACATGACTGATGAAGCACAAACGTAAGCCTCTGAGTCCTGTGTTCAACTCCACTGGAGATCTCAGCTAACTTGTTTGGCTCTCCATCAAAAAACTGAGGGAGAGGAAAATTCTCTTGCAGATGGGTACTAATCCTACTGGAGAGCTGAATCCTATTAATGCTGGCAGCATCTTTTCTCCTTTCTTTAGAAGTGGTTTATACTAACCCCTTTGAAAGTTGGTTGTCCATTATTAACATTCTCCTGGCTCACAGTTCCTCTGCTGTCCCACTCTCTGCATCTTCTCATTTGCTTTTTTATTACTAATCAATAAGTAGGAGCATTTTAACTATTGCAAGTTCACCTGGATTTATCTGAGTTCTTCAGAGTTTAGTCTTTCTTTCCATTGTCAGCTTACAGACATGACTCTTGAAAGAAATTTCTGGAAAGAAGGTCCCCAAACTCTGTAAAATGAAATTTCAAACCTTACGAGGGGTTATCCTAGCACTTATGCTTCTGACAATTTTTTTTTTAAATATTAATTTCCAGTATTGCTATATGTCACTACTTTTATTTGCACTAGGAGTAAGGAGAAAAAAAGTTTGCAAAAATAATGGGAATTGAAGAATGCTTTCAGATCTGCAAGATATAACCTTTCTCCAGAGAAAGCTTTAACCTTTCTCTGGAAGGTTATATCTGCAAGATATAACCTTTCTCTGGAACTCCAGAGAAGTACCATAAAACTTGTACCTTTGTTTCAAGGTAGATACATACCTGGAGAGGAAAGCTATCTCAGTATTTGTCTGAGATTTTTTTTTCAAAGGGACCTAATATAGTTAGGCACCAAACTATTCTTGTATTTCCAAAGAAAATGAGTTCCTATATTTTTTACGCTTCAATAATTCTAGTCTTAGTTTTGGTGTATCTTTTATTTAGTCACAGATAATGCATACTGTCCAAATAGTGGGAAACACTCAGCTCGTTTCTTTTTTCTTATCAAAAGGAAAGACTCAGTCATTTAAATGATAAAATTAAAGAGGACCAGAATTAAGACAAAATCAGTCGGTGGCTTATCAGCTTGTGTTGGGAAAATTTTGTAAAGTTTTTTTTTTTTTTTAATATTGCTGTACTTGGTAGTTTTTGAGGGCCAAATGTTGTTGTGAGGTGATTTAGGTACAATGAAACTGGGCTCTTTTCCAGGATCTCCCACAGTGACCATTTTCAGTGACCATGGGCAAGTTCATGACAAGTAAAAAATGGGAGTAAAGCAAATTCCCCTTAGAAAGGAAAGCAGTGTGGCTGTATGTATAAATGTTTATATACTCATTTTAGATACTGCAGTAAAGAGTTCTGTCGACCACAAAATGGCATTGTTTATTGGAATGACTAAGACCAAATGATGAAGATGCTAACGCTATTTACTCTATCTGCATACTTGTTAGTGTGATATAAACACAACACTTCCCATCAAATAAACTCCTCCTGATATGAATCAAGCTCTTTTATAACAGTGTTCTACACTATTCATCAATCTGCCTCCCTGGCCTTGACTGCCAAATACAAAATGCTTGCTGATTTTCAGGATGTCACTTGACAGCAATCTGCTCTTGGTTTAGAGTAATAGGCTATCAGCAAAACACACACAAAAATAACTGCAAACATTTAGAACTGAATTCTGGGTTTATACTTTGTACCATAAGTGCAATTCTGGTACATGATTCTGCAGTCAATGAAGTTGCACTAGGTGTATGCACAGAATTTAGACCTTCATTTATTATTAGAAATTAACTGAAATGTCATAAAGAGTCGCTGTGTGACACCATCGGTGTCACTAGCAGGCATAGCAGGGTCTGCTTCACTTGAGGATTTTTATCCACCCTTGTACATTGCCTTACATTTGTCTTTTTCTTTTTCTTTTCTTTTCTTTTCTTTTTTTTTTTTTTTCTGCTTAAAATGTAGAATGCTTCGAGTAGGCAGTCCTTAGCAGTACAGGAAGTCTTCATTGCTAACCATGTATACATTAGTGTGGACTTGGATTCCGAGTGATCAATAAAGCCCATTGGAGAGAATAATCAATCCAGTTTGTAAACATTTATGGTACTAAAGCTCAAGATAGCCAGTTTGGTGATTTTAGTACTGAAATCTTCAGAGATTTTAGTACTGGGACCACAACTCCTTAACACTCTGAAAAAAAAAATATATATTTCTTTAGCAGAATTATATCTGAGAGTAAAAACAAAATTGAAACCTTCTTTGTTTCATTGGCTTGGTTTCATTGGCATTCTAGGATAATTAACCCATGTGTCAATCCCATGATTTGTTAAGGGGTTATGTCTAGTGCTGTAAGCCAAGTGTTGAGCAATCACCTTCACATCATGTGAAAAGTCTCACAAAGTGTGTTATGTGTAGGAGGTGCAAAAAGTCAAGGTTTGAAGTACAGAAGCAGCTGTAAACATCACACTTTCCTAGGTGTTTCATGATGATAGAAAAGCTGGTGTGCTTTAAGATCGTTGCCTGCAAGGGTACAGTATCCTGGAAGGTCTATTTATGTTTATAGCAGGCACATTTAATTGTATATCTTAAAAAAAAAAACCACAACTGATGCATTGAACAAATGTGAGAATCATTGTTCATTTTGTGCTCAAGTTGAAAGAAAAATAATTCTAGAAAAATGATTTTATTAAATAATGCTAGAAAAATGATTTTATTATTTTGGAAGGTATTCCTTTTTATTTGAATGAAATGATGACTTTTGATGTCAGAGATGGTAGATTCTCCTCTGGAACAAATGTCCATGTAAAATGAAAAGGGTGGTCTTTTGCTCTTGGTAGCAAAACAGGACTTAGAAGATGCACACAATTTCAAAATTTCACAGTGACTGATTGTGGGCAAATTGCTGACACTCCCTGAGCCTATTTTACTTGACTAGGAGTAAAATATTAACTTTCCCATATCTACTATTGCCAACCTCATCAGCTGAAAAAGCTGTTACTTATTATGTGTGTAGTAAGATGGGACCATACCCTCTGTTGGAGCAGCAAAATACTAGGAAGAAAGAAAATAAATGGTTATAAAAAAAAAAATAATAAAACCCAAAGAATAAGGCTTAAGGTCTTTAAAACCCATATTTTACTCTTTTCTTATTCTCCTACTACACAAGACAGTAGTTCTCTGTATCTCAATTTCCAATCTGCAAAATGGGCTTAGTATTACCTGTTTTGTTCAGCAGGTTGTATGAGCTAGCCAATGAACTCTGGAATTTATTAATGAGCTTCTGAATAGAAGTGATCTCTGTGCAATAAGTGCAGAATTGTTACAGCATAACTGCAGTCCTACATCCCAGTTTGTTTGAGGATTGAAAAAAAAGAAAAGAAAAAAAGAAAAACCAGCTTAGCATTTCAAACATTTGCTGAAAAGAGAGCGCACTGAATGATCAGGGAGATGCCTGATTTTTAGCAAGAAGCTGGTGTTAAAGCATCAAAGTTACTCTTTGCATGCATGGAAACTGATCTTCTGATATAGGTTTGGAAAAAGTTGAAATAATCCTTATAAAGTATAAATTGGTGACAAAGGAACAAAATCAAGGACGTCCATATCAGTACTGTAGTTGTTTTCTTACATTGATGCCAACAAAAACTGTTAAGCCTTTTGCATGCCTGTCATTTCCCAATAGAACAGACACCTACAGGGTTTGATTTTAAAACACCATTTAAATGGGAATTATCAGTTGGTCTAAGGTCGTAGTAGTTTTTATTTTTCTCCTCGGGGGAAGCAGAACATAGATGACCAGTGAGAAAAAATCTGTTCAGAGAAGAGCTGCTCTGCCTATCTGCTGCAGGTTCAATAGCTCAACTCTGCGTTTGTTTTATTATATATATTTCTATTTAATCACTGAGCTCACTTTTAATCTTACATTGGTTCTTTTCCAGACAGTGCTTTGGAGCTGCTTATTAGCTCTATCCTTGTAATCCTAGATTTTTGCTGTTAAACTGTTAAATGGAAATTTAGCTTTAAGACTTGTGGGAATTCATGCTGGCTGCAGCAGTGTTATCTGTACAGCTGGCTTTATACTATCCTTGATCCTAGTGGAGAATTGAGAGTTGAGCAAGGTGGATTAGGAGAGATGCTGGACAGAGAGTGTTGTTCACAGCTGGCAAAGTGAGCATTTTATTTTAAATGCAATTCTAATGGCCGCTGAGTGTCTCTGATGTCAGGACAGCATGTGGAGGAGGTGACATGCAGCAGACACGGTGAAACTGTTGCTGGTGGATGGAGCTGGGGTCATTTGGGGAATTTGTTAACTTACTGTTAACATTTCCAGAATTGAATTGAGATCCAGCCATAGTTCACCTAGCATTTTATTTCAGCTTGTGGTGAAAATAATCCCACCACTTTTAAAATTTGATGAAAAAGGAACTAACTGTTAGAAATTATAGTAGTACGATGAATGGAAGAATTCTACTGGAAAGAAAAAAAAAAAAGAATTATTCCCCAAGGGTCCCTATCAAGGGGAGTCATTAGAAGGAAAAAGCATGTCAGATTCAGATGTATCTGGATGACTTTGAACGTGACTCTGCCAAGTGCTGATGGGAGACTGTGGTGAGAATCTTTTCCAAGGATGTGCTCTGGAGAAGCAAAACACCACATCCTGTGGTGTTAATATACACAGCATGGTACTAACCAGATGCACAGAGGAAGGTGACTGATATAACTGGGGGCAGCTCCTGTCTTGGAGATAGTGGCATCCATCCCAACCAGAACTTTGTAACTCTACGTAAGTCTGAGTTTTATTTCCCTCAGCACTAAATACAAACATGCTGGCACCAAATCGAACACCACAACACACAGGGGCAGGAAACATTGTGCTGTTGAGATCCCCATTGGTGACAAAGCACTACAGCCACCACTCATTGTACTTGCACGAAATTCAGATAGCATTATCACCACTGGCTGTGTTAAAATATTGACCTGATCTTTGAAGTATTCAGGCTTTTTAAGTACTATGCAGTTAGTTAAGTAGTACATTCATTTCTACTGATGCTGTTTATTGTCTTTCCCAACAAAAAGGCAGCTTGTGAAGCATGGATATCTAGAACATGCTAAGGATATTTCCTCCACAGTGTTAGCTTGGGCTGGAGTGCAGTCATGTATGTGGGTACCAAAACTGCTAAGGAACCTGGATTCTTCTACTGTGATATTAGGTCATACAGGATAAATTTATCCTTACTGAATTCTGCGTTGTCATGGATACACTGCTATTGGTACCTGAACTAGCTAGTTTAAAACTAGCTCAGTTATGTCAGTCTTAGTGCAATTTCTGCAAAGTTTTTGGTCTGGTTGCAAAGTTAATAGAATGTGGATCTTGCGTGGCACAGAGATGTTGGGTCCAAAGCAGCAAACAGTCCTACTTTCTTTCCTTCTTGAGTACCTTTGATATTACTGGTTTAATGCTGGGAAATGCATGCAAAGTGATTTTTTTGTAATACACTGCAGGTTACTTGTAGGATAAGATCTTTCATGTGGGACATTCATTTGCATTAGATATTGGAAAATATTCTTCATGGAAGAATACTCTTCTAGTGCTATATTCCTTGTAACTCTCTTATTCCACCAAATTTCAGCATAAACAATCTGGGAGAAATATACAACACATATTTGTATTTACTAATGTAAATGGAAATCACAGAGCGAAATCCCCAAGCACTGGACTATGTATTTACCCTTATGTGTAGCTTGTATGTTTCAGGACAGAACAGCCATTCTCAATGTTCAGAAACAGTAAAAGATGCCATTCAAGGGCTGTGGACATATCTTTATTAACACTGAATGAAACTAGTATGAAAACTGATATTACAGTGGGTTCTAAAATAGACACATTTTCAGTCTTAAACTTTTTTTGGTAATTATGATATATTACTATTAATTGCTTGGTTATCTATTAATTTATTAACCTTATAGTAGGCTATTTACATATAGTGTCATATGTTAAAATACATTCAGCTTACAGGAACAGGTTAACAGTCTGAAGAGACCAGAGGGACAAAAAAGTAGGGGAAGAAACCAATGCAAAAGGAAATAAAGTTTCCTGCCAAGTTCAGAGAACTAATTGGCTGAACCAGAAATGGATCTTTTGGTTCTCAGTCCCCATCTAGCAATAGATAAACCCATACAACCATAACTTTAAGTGAAAGTGCTGAGCAACCAGTCAGACAGACCCTCTTGAAATGTCTCAGGAGCAGAATCACAGTGACATGGTTATGTGTCTCCTGGTTTTCCCTTGACTCTGCCCCTGGCTTCCCAAGTGGTGCAGGAAGGCCCTTATCTCTCACTGGCTCCAGACATCTCTCCTTTCTGAAACAACATCAGAAGACATCTCTGCACCAGCCCAGCTGCACACAGTGTGAGCCAGGGAGTGTGTTAGCAAGGGGCTGGCTTGGAGCCTGTGTACATGGCAGAGCAGAGAGTGACCTTCCCATCCACCGGGAAGTGGGACGCCAGGTGCGCCAAGTACCCCTCACCTCACAGGTCAGCCCTGCAACCCAAAGGAGGGGCTCCTGTATAGATCTAGCTTGGACGAGGAACTTCTTTCCCTTTGGTGGTATTTTGAAAGTGACAGTGGGAGAAATATCATCAAACTTTCCCCAGAGTGAGACTATAATTTCCTCAGAGTTACAGTCTATGCTGCCTGCTCTTGAAGGGGTAAATCAATGCTATTGTGTTTAAAGATAAATGGCATATCTTTGCATATACCTGTGCTAGCAAATGTGTCTGATGCCACTTTTATAGAAGCGGTGACAAAATGACATGTACTGCCAAGGCTGGAGTAGATTAAATATGGGATACCTTGCTGAGCTAGAATTCAGTAAAATCAAAAGCCTGTCTTTCATTTACTAAGCCAGGAAAATAACTTGTAGTTTAGTTTTGCTTTTCTCTTCTTTTTGGGTCCCAGGAAGGCTAATACTTTTATAATAACTTTATTGAATGTCTGACTTCATGATCCTGACCTAAGCACTGAACAGGAGACCACTATGGGAAATTTATGCCTCAAACCAGCATAGTTTCTCAAACCATTATTGAGCTGTAGCACTGCAATATAGCTCACAATAAAGCTTGTAACAGCAGTGAGTTCTTTGCAGCTCTTTCTCTTTAAAATCTCCTGATACACTTTTAAATCAAGTTCTGAGGGGAAAACCTTTTTCCCAGGACAGTAAATAAGATGTTTATGGAGAAGAGAATCCTCTCTTGCCCCTCTGTGCCTGAGCAATCCAGGAATTACAGTAGGTTACGACTCTTTTTTCTTCCTCTTTGAGGGAGATGATGACTTGGGGTAGGCTCGGTGGTGGCCGTGTCTGCCACACAAATCCTTCCCCAGGCTAGATGACCCAGGCTAAGAGGCCCCAGAAATGTTTGCAACTCTCAGAAGTGCCCTTAAACTCCATTCTGCTATGTGCAGTAGGTCTGTGTTTTGTATCACTGTATTTAATTTTTCTCTCAGCTACAAAATAAAGGAAAGACGTTACAAAGGATAATAAGATAAAGATAATAGGGGCTTAATTCTGTGGTTACAGTCGCTATGCATTTTTTATACCAAACTAGTAACTGACTTTAATCAAACCTCAAACCTGTAGTTGTAAAACCTGGAAATAAATGGAAATATTCAGATTCAGCATCGATTTTTGTCTTTTCCTTCTATCTTCTAAATAAGCAATAGTTTAATACCAGCTCTGTATCTGAAGCTGGAAAAAAAAATCATAGAGCACCTGTACATTTGCAGTAACATGGTGCTAGTTTGTTAATAATGAAAATAGCTTAAAGCGTTTGGAGAGGTAAATTGTATTGCTAGGTAAGTGAAAAGTGTCAGTATCTATTTTCATTACCTGGTTTTCTCTGAATCAGGAAAAACTTCTGATCTGTTTTTAACAAGCTCAACTGCAAATATAATCTAAATAAGTTACATTTCTTATTCATGTGAAGGTTCTCTCTGTATAAGAGATTTAAAAGCCTTATTTCTCCTATATTATTATACAGGAGCTGCTTACCAGGTTCATAATTTTGTTTGTGCTAAACAAAAAGATGAATAAATTATAGTTAGACATATTTATCATAGGAGAGAGGTTGCTCTGTACAGATTAAATTTTTAGGGGTTTTACTCATCCCCTTTTAAGAGAATGTACAGATAATAATTCAAAACCTTGCAGACCAATCAGTTCTTGTTTGTGGAAAGCATTCCCTACCTCTAATGCAGTCTTCTAAAAATCAAGTTAGTGATGAACTTTGCAAGATCCTTTTGCAAATCATGAACTTGTTAAATCTTTGCATAATGTATTTATTTTTTATATTTGAAAAATGCTTGTTTCTCAGAAATGGATAAATAACCTTTCAAAAACTATTTTTAAAATGACATTTGGAGGGGGAATTTCATCTCATATATGTAAAGTGTAGTATAATGATAGAAACTGAAAGATAACTACATTAAGAAGTGCTTTGTAATATTAACTATAGATATTGCTGTGAGCTGTATCTACACTGAAAATGATGTAAGTAAAATGCAGATTTTATTCTTTCTCTCTCTTTTTTAAATCTTAAGATGCTCCTTCAAATAGGATTAATATAATTTGTTTCTACAGGAAAACTTTGCAGGGCTATCAGGCTTGTGATTTAATAGACGAATTTCTGTTTAAAAAGATTAATTTTACCCAGGGATTTGAGTGAAAACTCTGGCTCATTGTGCTCTGCAGTAGTAGTATATTTCATAGCTATGGGCTTTGATGGAGAGCAGCCTGCCCTCTGCTCCAGAGAATGCCTCTCAAGGGAACGTTCGCTGTAGTACTTTAGATGATAACCACTTCTAGAAAGCGTAATGGATGACAAAGCAAATGGTGAGATAGTTTGACCCATGCCAGTTTGAAGGCTTTAAAACTGCTGACCTTACTATGAACTTACAGTTGGATTTTTGACTCCTCTGTGTAGAAAATGTGATACAGGTGTGCTGTGGTTTTTACCAGGAAGGCTTGCAACTAGGTGTCCTGTAGCTTCTGTTATGTTTTCACAGTCAGTATAATTTCCTGTATAATGTGCCTTTCTGAAGACAGAAACGTAGGTCACTATCACAGGGTTGCTGTCATGGGAGAGACTGCGCATTAGGGAGGTGGTTGTGGTTGTAGAGTTTTGGCTTCCGTTACCATCTAAACTCCCAAGAGTGACAGCTGGTCTGAAGTGGTGCCCTGAACTTTTGTAGATGTTTCACAGTTGGCTTTAAAATTGCTTATCTGGATCAAGTTGCATTGCCACAAGAACATGTAATGAAAGTCACCCTATGATGTGACCATCCTTTGTGCTGCCTTGGCTACATTGCCAGGGTCATCTCAACTGGCAGCTCTGATACATCTGCTAAGCTTTAGACTGCAGTGACTGCAGTGACTGCAGTGTTGAAACATCTCTTGGGTTTTCCTTGGTGTGCAACATATAGACAGGATCATGCAAGGTTCATGAATCTGCTTTGCACCAGTACTATGAAATTTTGCTGATCTAGACATAAAATATACTTACCTGTTCTTTAGTTAGATGCTAGCATTTCACTTGTGCATAAAAAATATTATTAAAAAAGTAAAACAGTCAGACTTTGCAACGTAGAGGGACCTCTGCACATCTAGACTGGTTATATGAAATGTGTTGTTTTTGTGATTTCTCAGGTGTCAGTTTCAAGGGCCAAGGATTACCAGGAAGTAAAACAGTATCAATGAAATGTACCCAATTCTGCAAAACTTTCCTATAATACTCTTCACTGGCACTATGTAGACCTTCATGGTGTGATAGACGTAACTCAATTTTGGGCTTTACCACTAAGAATTAATGAGGTTGTTCCAAGCTTGTGCCAATAAAATCTTTATACCACTTCACACTGCAGTACGTGCCTTATATAGTATCGAGAGAGAGAGATGTATGGACACACATTCATTCAGCTTATTTCTTTATCTGTACACTTACAGGGCATAAAGCTTAAGATTTGGTATCTTTAATACTTCAGTAGTCCTAAAATGTCCATAACTATAAAGGTAAATGGCCTATGAAACGATAAGCTTAGCATCTTTAAAGGAATAATGTGTTTGGAGACCCAATGAAATAAGGGTAAACCTGTCAATGTAAGACCTACTTTAGGGAATATGATAATTTTCATGAAGTTATTTTTTTTTTCTACAGAATAATGGGAAAGTTGTTATTCAGTTAGATAAAAAGCCCATTAGAGAGATTAAAAAAAAGGGGGGGTATGAATTTTAATTACTTAAAATAAATAAAAACAGTGTGTGGGGGGGGGGGAATTTGTTTGGCCAAGCAAGCCAATATCTGTTGTAATACAAATAACTAAGAAAATTGACACAGCAAAGAAAGTGAGTTAGGAATTCTGAGTGCCTAAATATGAAAGTGATATAAATGCTTATTGGAAAGCAAAAAAAAATTGGCGGCTTTAGGTTTTCGTTTGTGTTTGATTTTAGTGATAAGCTTGGATATGATTCAGGGCATTCAAACCTCAAGGATCAGTGGGGGACAGTGAAATGTTTATACTTGAGCCATCTGAGCATTTTGTTAGTAATTGCAAAAATGGCAGTATTCAAGATAACAGTGTATATAGATACACATGGTTTTGTTGTTTTGGTTTTGGGTTATTTTTTATTTTATTTTTTAACTTGCAGCAATTTCAGTGGTAATATACCAAACAGCACCAGCTCACAAAATACATGTGCTATAATGGAGATAGAAAGCCATCTAGTTCTTGAAAGCACTTCTGCCTGAGGCAGTCTCTGAGATGCAAATTTTGAAACCATGGAAATGTTCTAGGAAAGTAACCTCTAGCTCTGCCTTGTTCTTAAAATCTTCCTTTGGCATCATTTGTTGACCACTGTCCAAGACAGCACACACAAAGCAGACAGCTAGCCTAATCCTCAGGAGTCCTTTGTCTGCTACTTGCGTTGTTGGGAGCATCAGTCTCTAAGGTTTTATCTCGTGTTATAATTTCAGCAAAACAACTAAGCACTGGGTAAATCAACCACAGTAAATATTACTCCTCTATAAAGCTAGGCATGCACTTCATATCTCTGACAAAGTAAGGACACAAAGTACAAGAGTATGAGTTAGGGTAGAGAACAGAAACAGTCTAATAGGAAGTATCCTGAAGGATGTAGCTATTATTTTGCTACTTTTAATTATGTAGTGAGATTTGCTATTTCAGGTATATTCAGGTAGCTTTCAGGGTGTGTTTTTTTTTTTTTGTACAAAAGCAGTTCAGTCCATCAACATATCTAATAAAGTGAATTCATTGAGATGATGTGTTGAAGATTAAAGAACTAAATCTTGCAATTATTACAGTCATAAAGCATGCTATGTAATAGAACTGAGAAGTATTTTAGATAATGATTTAGCATCTTCAGTAGTCAGTGGAAAGAAACAAATTAGTTCAGTCCTAATGGACTTTCTTTGAAAATCAAGGAAGGCAAAGTGAGTTATGAAATCAATCTGAACAAGGCACATGATAGCCTTAAGCTTCTTAACATGTCCACAATGCAGTGCAGAAGCCCATAAGCATTTCTGAGGTAAAATCAGAAAAGTAAGCTCTCAAATGAGGGAGCGCTGTATCAGCATATTACTGTGGCTAAGCTAACCAGCCCCACTGAAAGACCCACCAAGTCAGGTGTCACATTTTGCTAAAGAAAGCAGTTAACTGCAGGACATGAGCAAGTCTTTCTGTAGGACTCTGCACTTGAGCTCTGTGGACTGACTAGCTTGAAGATCAACATGCACATCTCTAGCCTGCAGTTACAGATGTTCCCTTAATTTCCAAGTCTTATACAAAATTCCAAAGCATAAAAGATTATCTATTCTCCACAGTGCTTGTTTCATTTCGCAGTGGTTTCCAATACCCTCACTGCCATTCCTCTTGCCAGCTCTTTTTAAAAATGTGTAACCTACTCAATTGCCATTTTTCATTATAATCCAGAATTTATAAATAAAAGAAAATGACTGCTTAAAAAAAAATCAAAGCACTTGGCTGACTATTGGGATGTGTTATTACACATCTCTTTGTTTGCCATGAAAGAGCTTGTCTTTTCCTTTCCAAATGCTAGTCTAATTTTCATAATAACGTTTTTAGCTCACCCTTTCTTTTTTAAAACAGCATTAAATTAAAAAATGAATATGTTCCAGCGGTCAAATCTGTTGGTGGCAAAACATACTTATCCCTAATGGGAATATAACCTTGTTAAAGGCTGAGTGAAAACTAAATGGCGTACTTGCAAAGAGAGAAACAATGCAGTTTGTTTCTGGCATAAATAGGGGAGGGGGGGGGAAGCACGAGCTGTAAACAAATCTGTGTGATGGAGGAAAGCTTAGTGTCTAACAAGATAACTGCCTTGTATAAAGGAATGACTGCAGGAGTAGCAACTGATAGAAGTGAATGATTGGCAGAAGAGAGGCTGCTGTGGTGACCCTTGAAAATGCACACTTTTCTTTAGAGTTTATGTTCCTCAGTATCCTTGACTGAGGAAATAAATCACTGCGTATTTCCTAAAATGTGTAACAAGGATTTCTCTAAATGGGAATTCAGCTTTTGACTATTCCTTATGCATGATAGGTAAAAGCTTTCTCTTGCTAGTGAATCAGACACAGTTGAAACATTTGCAAACCTTTTTCTTAGGTGGGGGAAGGTGGAGTTTCACTGGAGCTGTGTTGATTTACATGAGCTGACAATCAGCACTTTAACTCTGCAGCATTGCAAAACAGTAATAGATGTGTCAAAAAACACTTGGACATTCCTCTGCAATGATAAAGAATCATATTAATTTCATATTTCCAATTAGAAGTCAAAGCAAGTATTTAGCATGATAAAAAATATTTATTTCCCAGATTTCAGAATGAGCTTAAATGTGGTGAGATTGGCTTATATTTTGAATGAAAAAGAGAAATAATGTGTGAGAATTATTTAAATGAATATTTTAAATTGGTACCTCTGTCTTTAAAGAAAAGAGGGAGGGTGTGGAGAAGCATTAAAAATGAGGTATGTGGGCACCCAAACAAGTACCCCTGACATTTAAATGAGAAGTTGAAGTTGACTGAATTGCAGATGAATTCTAGCTCTGGGCCTTTCTCACAAATTCATTTTATTATTGGGGTTTAGCTGGTGATCAGCAGTAAACATTTTTACTGCTTCCATAGATCCCCTTCCAAAAAGAGGCAGACATCCACTGCTGGCAGGGATGATTAGCAGTTTACAATCATGCAGTGAATGGGCAGTGGGATGGGAGGGGATGCCCTCTCACCCTGCCCACAGTGCTGCTTCTGGCTTTCTACTGACCTGAGCTTGAAGTCGTGCTGCTGAACCACCCAACAAGCAGCATTTAATTGTGCTGGACCATGGGAGTGTTTCATGGTGAGTCTAGAGACTAAAAACTGTAATACATAAGTAAACCTCTGACAGAAACATTATTTCTTGTAAACTATGAACAAGCATACAGAAGCTTGGTGTTTGAAGGGACAGTTTTATCAGTATCTAAGGAAGTGTTTAGTACAATGGGATGTAGTCATTGCTATGGTAACAATTTTTTCCTGATCAGCAGATAAAATGCTGGTTTCAAACTTTTGCCTATAACTTGTAAATAGACTTATTTATCCTCTGTTTTATTTTCCCCATATTCTCAATCACCACAATGAAGCTTGTAAAGAGCACTTGTAAAGAGCACAGTACAACAATTGATGAAGCATGTGGGTTCAGCGATTCATACATTGACACAATGAATTCAGTGGAAAACTAATTAATAATAATAGTAAAACATAATAACAGTTTGTCCTCTGTAGCTTCTTTCATCAGAGAAGTTCAAAGAGCTTTGCAAATATTAATTAAGCCTTAGAACACCCTGATAAGCATCTCCCTCTTATTTTCTCCCTGTAACTAATATTAATTTCTGGATTACAGTGAATCAGAGCTACAAATCAAAAACTGGAAAGGGAAAAAACACCTTTATACTGTTCTAAGGGTACCATAGATACCTAGCCTGCACCAGTGGAACCAAATGTATTTGATGCTGTGCAGCATAATCTGTGCACCTGCCCATACACCCTCATTTTCATTACACATCTCTTAGGTCCACAGTGTGTGCTGCCATCTAATCTGATTTTTTTTTTTTATCAACGTATAATCCTTTCCTAATCAGTAAGCTGCATTGATTGTTCTTACTGCTACGTTTACATTCTAATATATAGATTTAGTCAAAGTACTGTGATTTTTTTTCTTATTATAAGACAGTATTCCCAAAAGCTTAATAAAGAGTTCATAAATTCTAGTGAACAGAGGGCTGGTCTAGGATCTTAAGATCTAATCCTATTTGCAAGTGGCTTGAATTGTAGCTTCAGAAAAAAATATTTAATCTCATTACTTCAATTTCCTGCTTTGGAGAAGAGATAAAAATATTTGTTTATTTTCAGGGGTTCTAGAAGCATTATTTAATTGTTGTTTTAAAGTCAGTGTAGCTGAGGGTTATATGCACTGTCTCAGAACAGAAATGAGGCAATTATCTATTTATTGAAGCATTTATTTATTATTCCATAATTTTACAAACTTGGCCAGGCTGATCTGGGGCATTGTATAGAGGATGAGATTTTGATGAGCTCTTTTGCTACAACCTTGTCAGCAGCTTCAGCTTCCTAGCCTCGCTTTAATCAACTAGAAGAATGCATTAATTTCAGTTATTTTCCAGAGTAAGGTCAAATCTTGTCATGTTTATAGTAAGTGCACGGTACCATTTCCTAGGCACTGTTTTCTTTGGTTCCTGAACTATGAATTCCCATTTCACATTGCTGTTCCTCATCATCCCTCTGTGGTTCTGGGCCCCATACAGTTCTTCCAGTCTGACATCTTAGCTGCTGCCTCTAAGCATTTGTAGTAGTTTTCTAAATGCAGGGATGAGTTGGAAAGAGCTCTGCAGACTGACCTCGTGAAAGGAAGAATGTCCAAATGAAGTTATTCACAGAGAGTTGTTTCATCTGTTTTGTACTGTTGTTTCAGACAGTCGAATGATTTCCACTCAAGTAAGGACAACTATATGTGCCATTGGACAAGCTGCATGCGCTTGTTCAGAGCTGTGTGAAAATCACTGATTTGGCAAACAATTCTGGCTTCAGTCACATCCATTTTCATCTCCTGAGTTTTACACAGAGTTTCCTTCTCAGACTGACCTTGAAGATCTTAAACTAAAACTCTTCCAAACAGGGAAGCAAATGTGAGTGAATATTTGAAGAGAAGTGAGGTGAGTTTTCGGTAGCCTATTCTCTGACAAGTATTTGTCACTCATTTGAAACTTTCATGTAATTTAACAGGAATTTTAAAACCTGATTTCCTGGCAAGGTGCCTTCTGCAAGCTGGTTCTGTGGCACAGGCTCTGACCTAGTTATTTGCAGCAGCTCTTGACAAGAAGTAAGGAGTGCAGTCGTGTTCATCCTGGTTCCCCTGTGGACAATTTTAGAGAAACACAGTATTGCTTAATTCTAATGAATTATATTAAAATATTTGATTGGCCACTGCAGAATAAAATTGCAGATGGTCTTTTTCCACATGGAAAAACATTTGACGTTATTTTCCTACCTGCCCATGAGCCCAGACTGGGGAAACTATTCAGGACAGATGCCCTTTGAGTGCCTGTGCGTGAGCTC